>NW_012151396.1:2611454-2614601 GCF_000956105.1 Propithecus coquereli | reverse complement strand
TATATTCACGGAAGTGACATTCCATCACCTTTTCCATATAATGTATAATAATACAATTACAAGAGTGACATTCCATCACATTTGCTATATTCTCTTGGTTAGAAGGAAGTTATAGGTTCCATCCACACTCAAGGGAAGGCAATCTGACAAGGAAATGACCACCAAGAGGTAGAATCGTGAGAGTGAACTTAAAGTCTGTTCACCACACTACCAAAAAACAAAAACAAAAAAAAACTCTTTTAAATTCCTTTGATGAAATATTTAGAAAATTTAACATATTTTTCAAATTGATGTATGTATAACAATTGAATTGTTAGTTGTGGGATACATTATTACTGAGTGAGTCAAATATCAGATTAAAGTAAGGATGTGATTTGTATAAGAGTAAAACAGAGACTTTAGATTAATGAATGGTATATATTACTAATATCAATGGTTTTTAAAAAAGCAGCAGTTATAAATGTTTTAATATTTAATAACAAATACCTCTATGAAGTAACTCACTGTACATGAACTGAGTGACAATTGATGTAAGCAGAATTATAAGGGCCATTTTAGTGCTTACTTGTGGACATGTTTTTGATTTAATATTTTATAATCGCTTATTACATATTTATACAAAGAACTGGATTTTTTTAATTAAATATAATCATGAACTACATTGTATGGTAAGGATGACTTTAGGTACAATGTTATAGCAATAATTATGTATCAATACTTATCTCTTAAAAATACTATTAAGATATTATTTATTATGCTATCAGTGAAAGGATTAATGAGTCTTAGAGACAGACATTGACTATAATAGTTGTTTATTGTCTGAAAATACCAAAATGGATCCTGAAGATCTTGAAGAATTAGGGACAAAATTCTTATGTCATTTGGTCCTTACAGTGGAGTCTCTCTGAACCTCATATTTATGATTTTCCTTATTAACCCACTGTGGTTTCTTTCTTTCTTTCTTTTTTTTTTTCTTTTCCTCTTGCTACATCTCGATGCCACTGGCTTCTTGTTTCTTCTATGACAGAATTTTGAATTGTGTCTTTAGGTTGAATTTATTTCTGTGGCATTCTACGTGATCAGTTAATCACACATGTATCGAATGTCCTCTATGTTCTTAGAACCGGTTAGAATATTAGAAGAGGGAGGTGGATAATAAAATATACTACCCCTGCCTTTATTAGGGGAGGTAGGGCTAAAAGAAGTAGTCAAAGAACCAGGCAACTGGATTATAACTTTAAGGTTACTCAGAGTTAATAATAGAAAGTCTCATGTGGTATTTAGCTAGGGATTTTTCTCATATTTTTCTTCCTAGGCTGACATTTTTAGGTTGCTTGTTGAGAAAGTGGACTTAAACAAATGTGAACAATCTCAGGGTCTCTGAATGATCTAATTTCTTAAAGCTGCTTAGTTAGCTGTTAAGAATTTTATTTTACATGAGCTTGACATTTATTGCCCCATTCTGCTTCTTTTTTAGGGAGAGAAGAATCTCTTAGAATTAGTGGAGTTGGCAGACCAAGCCTTGCGTAGCTTTTCCTATCATCAGCATTTCCCCTTAATAAAGGAAATCATCTGCATTTGTTCAAAGATGTAATATTTTCTTTCTTAATGTGATTATATTGTCATAGGACTGTGTGTGTGTGTACATGTGTGTGTAAATTTAGGAACAATGAAAATGAAACGGATCTTCTTTGTTATTTTTTTAGTTTAAATTGCCTTTATATGTGTCTGACCTTTAAACTGTACATGTACAGTTGCATTAGGAAATTTGACTGTTTTATTCAAGATTAAACTTTAAAAATGTCATTCCCATAATCAAAATGAATGGTCCTTGGATTTTTATACATTTGTTTTTGGTATTCATCCAGACTATTCAAGCACATGTGTTTATTTATCTTTAAAGTCTTAACTAATAACTTGAAGATTTTGTTTTGTAAGTTTTATTACTTTGTACCTTTTTTCTTATGTGGATTTGTAGAAAGCACTATATATTGGTTAATTTATTTTGTGGACATCAGAACAGATTCCTATTTAGAACTTAGTATCATCATTGCTTTTGGAAAGAATAAATTCTATGATGTGATAAACATCAATTAAGTATGAGTTTTTAAAGACATTTTGGGTTTTGTTGTATTCTAAGAGAGAATATTCTCTACCCTGAAACAAATAAGTGCTTAGGTAAGTACTTGCTAATATTAGTTGATTAAATAAAATCCCAGTTGGAGGAATTGGAGTAGGAAGAAATCCCTTCCAATAAACTTGCCATAGACTTCTTCGATGTTTTACATTTTTGCCAGCTGGAAATCTGCACAGGCCAGTCCATTACTGCAAGGAGAAAGTCAGAAGGTGTTTCTACATATGTTGTCTCACCCGTTGCCACAAGTGAAAGTTGAAACTTACCGCTGCTGTCTGGAAATTATTAAGGTGGGTTTTGTTTTGTTTTGTTTTGTCTTATTTTTGAGAACTAATGGTGGATTTTCTTATTATAGCTCCAAAATTAAGTCACTTGAGCTTTTGAATGAGTTAAAAGAACTATTCTCTGATAGACCAGTGTGGTGGCTCACGCCTGTAATCCTAGCACACTGGGAGGCCGAGGCGGAAGGATTGCTTGAGCTCAGGTGTCCAGACCACCCTGAACAAGAGCGAGACAAACTTTTCTACTAAAAGCAGAAAAATCAGCCAAGCGTGGTGGCGTGCACCTGTAGTCACAGCTACTTGGTAGGCTGAGGCAGAAGGATCGCTTGAGCCCAGGAGTTTGCGGTTGCAGTGAGCTATGATGACACCACTGCACTCTACCTGGGGTGACAGAGCGAGACTCTGTCTCAAAAAAAAAAAAAAAAACTCCACAAAACTATCTCCCATAAAAATAGTTGGTAATTATTAGTCAATTCCAGAAAATTTCTACTATTAAATTCCCTTAATTTAATAAGTACAGGAATTAAATTGCATTGCCAGAAGTTTTATTAAGAATTATATTTATGTTGCATTATTTAATGATGGAAAATTGTAAGAAAAAGTTGACTTCCCGGTATTCAAGAAGTATTTCAGGAAAAGTTTTAGGTCATTATGGCCTAGATTTTATCGTTTCAGGTCTGTTATCTAAGTGATCTTTTTCTTTTCTTTTAAAACATATTTATTTTCTATCTT
>NW_012151396.1:2594853-2596849 GCF_000956105.1 Propithecus coquereli | reverse complement strand
ACATCATATAGGTTATTTTGAAAAATGTTTATTTTATTTAGCTGAATTGAAAGAAATTTATGAGTTGCTCGACAGGTCAATACCATTCTTATTTTCAAGTTGAAAAGTTAATCAATATGTATACAATTTAACAATAATTTCTCTTTTAAAAAAATCTATTTAGGGCTATGCTGACACAGAAGATCCTTTGGGTAACTGCATTCTTCTTTTAAGCAAAGAGAGTTCCGAGGCAGGAGAAGAGATTCTCCCCTGTACTACCCGATTAAAGTCTATCCTGCGACTTTTGCTAGTGAAAAAGCCATTGTGAGTACAACGTAATCTTTTGAATATCAGAGATTAATGGAAACATTCTAAGAAAGTATAGTAATTATATTAATCTGAAATAAAATAGAACTACAGACTTTAAAGGAAGGTGATTGTCCATTATTAGACAGAGAAAGGAAACCAATGTGTGAAACTAAGCAGATACAAGGTCTTTTAGATGCTTGCCTGAAATGTTTCATCTGTTTTACAGCCTAGTTATCCCTTGCCAGATCGGTTTGTGCTTTGGTACTGCTACTAAGTACTGTTCAGTAGTGCTCTAGGCCAGTTGGGGAGCCATGGAGATAAACAGATTGCAAAAATTACAGTGCATTCCCATCTTCTCTTCTCTTTGGAAATTGTTAGTCTCCTGGAGAGATCCTTTTCTAAACATCTGTTCTGGAAATTAATTTTTTCATAAGTGTGGTAGGCTAGTTGCCTTATATACCAGAGTTATTCAGATATTCTAATTTCATTTAGCTTGTGCTATTAACTTGGGAAACTTAAAAAGTATGCTTTCCTTGACCACTATTAATATGGGCATCATTTTAATTAAAAGAAGAGAAGGAGAAAGATAGTGTTTTTCTTCCTTCTCTGTCAATACATCCTAAATCTTCCCTGTTACTCTCTTTAGGTAACAGTGGTTAGATTTTCCGTCACTGAGAAGAGAAAAAAATCTTAGAGTCAAGATGGATAAGTAGTGACGTAGAGGAAGAGTTGGTTGAAAAGGCTAGGAGGAACAGACAGACATTCTTTTGACAATGGATAATTTTGTTTTCCCCAAACCTTATGTCAGGATAATATAGCAACTTATTTATAAACAGACAATCAGACTGAAAAATAAGGAAGTAGGTGAAAATAAACTAAAGCATTAAGAGAATGGAAAGAGGAAAATCAAAGAAATAGACTCTAAAAATGTCTGTATAGTGTAGAAGGTAACATTTCTATAAACTTCATGTGGCAGGAACCCTGTTCATTGGCTAATCTCTATATCCTCAGAACTTCATAGAGTACCTTATACATAAATATACAGTTACGTGTTGCTTAACCACGGGGATATGTTCTGAGAAATGCTTCTTTAGGCAATTTTGTCCTTGTGTGAATATCAGAGAGTGTACTTACACAAACTTATATGTGATATAGCCTATTCCCCACCTAGGCTATATGGTGTAGCCTGTTGCTCCCAGGCTACAAACCTGTACAGCATGGTACTGTACTGAATACCATAGGTAGTTGTAACACAATGGTAAGTATTTTTGTATCTCAAAATTTCTAAACATAGAAAAGCTACAATAAAAATACAGTATTGTAATCTTGTGAGACCACTGTTGAGTATGTAGTCTGTCGTTGACTGAAATGTCATTATATTATATTAGGCATGACTCTATTAAAAAATTATTAGTTGAAAGAAGTAAATACATATATAGGAATAACTGGATCCTAGCATTTCATGCTAAGCCTAAAAATTGCTAAATTTATATACCAGAGAAGAAGATGCATAAATATATGCTTTACATATCCCATCTCTGGCCTTCTGAACAAGAGCGAGACCCCGTCTCTACTAAAAATAGAAAGAAATGATCTGGACAACTAAAAGTATATATAGAAAAAATTAGCCGGGCATGGTGGCACATGCCTGTAGTCCCAGCTACTTGGGAGGCTGAGGCAGAAGGATTGCTTGAGCCCAGGAGTTTGA
>NW_012151396.1:2593169-2594791 GCF_000956105.1 Propithecus coquereli | reverse complement strand
TTTTTGTATTATTTTACAGGAATGTTTAGGTGTACATAATGTCACTAAACCTGTATCTTCACTTTGTAATGGAATTCATTTTCTACTTCATCCAAAAGTTCTGTATGAAATCTCTGCATTTGGCATTCAAGAACCCAAAAGTGAGGTATGATATGTTAAAAATAAGTGCAAAAATTACTATAATTTGCATATTCAGCTAAATCAAGGTAATAGTCTAATATAACTGGGTAGTATGATGAGAAACTAAAAAGAAATTGTCTTTGATGTGTTGGTCAGTTAAGGTATTATTTAAATGAAAAGAAATGTTCAAGAAAATGTGGAAATGAAAATACAGGACATACTTAATTTCAAAGAATTCAGGTCAAACATTTTATATTTTTTGTCTAAGATGTAGGGAACTATACAGTACAAGTAGTTATAGTAAGCAGGTTATTTCAGTAAAGGAAATTTTTATTCAAGGGAAAAATATATATTATAGGTAAAAAAGTGGAAATCATTAAGGGAGAAAAACTGGTTGAGAATAGAATGTAAAATGATGCTATGAAAATATGAACATTTGAAGAAAGAGATGTTAATTATAGCTCCTTTCCAGATTTTATAAAATGTTACAGGTATGTCAGATGACCTACTGGGGCATCTCATTTTACTGGATTATTGGGTCTGTGTTGTTGAGCAGGTGAATGCTGCTGCCAAGGCCATTCTGTTGTATCTGCTTCAGGGACGATTGACGATGACAGCACTGACCTGGAACAAGTTTATTGAGTCTCTCTGTCCTGTCATTCCAGTATTACAGGTATTCTGTGCAGTTCACCTTTTACAATACCATTTATCTTTGGCTGAGTGTGATTGATTTAAAAGCCTGTAAACAGCAAAACTGTCATGTTGTGAGAGAAGTGAAAAGAAGCCATGAAGGCACTGTGGATAAGTGAACAGGAAGTGGGCGGCTGTCTTGTTTCTGGCAGAAGGTTAAGCAGGGATAGCTAATTTGTCTGTATGTACTTTATGTATCTAGGTGGGAGGTTAAAAAGTAAGGTGCAGGCACTTAGCGTTGTGAAAAATAGAACTCAACCTTATATAAAGGCTTTTAGGCAAAGCTAACTGTACTTTTTAAGCAGACCTTACATAACGGATTTGCCTCATTTTTCTATACGTGCATAAATATGTGGTTGGAGGGATGCCTTGATTAATATGCTCTTGGAAACAAAGCTTTTTTAGCAGTCCTTGTGGGCATTAAAGGAGGGAGGGAATTTTAGGTCCCTGCCTTCCTTGGATGAAAAGGTGAAGATAGGAAATGCCATCATAGGCACAATCCTCTTTTAGAAGAAAGGGCCCAAGCCTTGGACCTTGAGACTCACGTGGTCCTGTTGATAGCACTCTATCTTTCTACTATGGGGATGTGCTGAGAATCTGTGAGGTGCTTGGTCTAGGGGAGGCGCTACTGCTAGAATCTTCTAGAAAATAGAAAAATCCGCAAGTGTCAAGAGGGTTGGCATAGTTCCCTGAAGTTCTCCAGTATGTACTTTCTTTTAAATACAGTTTAATGTAGGCTTCTTACATCATATAGGTTATTTTGAAAAATGTTTATTTTATTTAGCTGAATTGAAAGAAATTTATGAGTTGCT
>NW_012151396.1:2591784-2593119 GCF_000956105.1 Propithecus coquereli | reverse complement strand
CTTTGCATTTGTCCAAAGTCATTACCAAAAGTGTTAAGACTGAGCTTTGAACCCAGATAGTCTGACTCCAAAGCCCATATTCTTAAGCATGCACCATACTACCTTTGGACTATGGAGCCCAGATTAAAATTAAAATTTTCAGTCATCAGCATAGAGATGACATTTAAAGCTGCAAGCTTTGGTTAGGATCATCTACTGAGAGACAGGGGAAGATAAGGCCTTTTAGGATCTAAGCAGTTAGAAGCTGGGCACAGAAGGAGCCAGTAGTGGAGACAGAGGAGTGTCAGTGAGGAAGGAAAGGAGAGTCAGATGAGAACAGAGAGGAACCCATTGGGTTTGGCATCACAGAGGTCATTGGTGTCCTTGACAAGAAGCTTCTGTAGAGCAGTAAGAATGGAAGTCCTGCTGGTGTGGGTTGAAGAGAGCTTGGCAAGCAAGGGAGCAGAGACTGAGGACAGAGACTGGTTTTGAGGACGTGTGCTGTGAAGGAGAACTGGAAAATGGGTTGTTACCAAGAGGGGAGATGGGGGAGTTAGGTCCAGACACAGAATATGATGACTGGACTAATCCTGTGAAGAAGAAGAAGAAAGTAAAGGTGCTGGAGAAAAAGAAGGCAGTTGTAGGAACTAAATCTTGACGTCAGGAGGAGGTAGGGTGCAGTTTAGTGCAGAGGGATCTGCTTTTGATAGGATTCACGGCATTTTTCTGTTTTAAGAAGGCTGATGTAGTCAGGTTGATATGGTGATGGAAAAAGAAAGCTGTTTTGTTAAGGATTAGGTATTATTCCTATTTTATGGACGAATAAACTGTTTTTCGTTTGTTTGTTTGTTTTTTGAGACAGAGTCTCGCTCTGTTGCCCTGGTTAGAGTGAGTGCTGTGGCATTAGCCTACCTCACAGCAACCTCAAACTCCTGGGCTCAAGCGATCCTCCTGCCTCAGCCTCCCGAGTCGCTGGGACTACAGGCATGCGCCACCATGCTTGGCTAATTTTTTTTTTATATATTTTTAGTTGTCCAGATAATTTCTTTCTGTTTTTTTTAGTAGAGACGGGGTCTCACTCTTGCTCAGGCTGGTTTCGAACTCCTGAGCTCAAACAATCCGCCCGCCTGGGCCTCCCAGAGTGCTAGGATTAGAGGCGTGAGCCACCATGCCCGGCCTAAACTGAAGCTTAGAGAGTTTAAGTATCTTAAGGATGTAAGTGGCAGCTATTTTTAAACTTTAGAGGTGAGGTTTTAGCTCTTTCAAAAGCTTGAAACATGAAGTTATTGTCTGTGGCATGAAGTTAAAATGAAAAAAAATGCTTATGTATATTCATATGTGTATGTGAGTGTGTGT
>NW_012151396.1:2580003-2582139 GCF_000956105.1 Propithecus coquereli | reverse complement strand
ATAGATGCCAGAATTCTCTCCAGAGTTACTAATTTATTTATTGTGAAAAAGCCTATTGAACTTAAGCTGGATGACAGAAAAGAACTGGTTATTAAGGTAACTATAACTTTTGAGTTTATTACTGTGTGATTATTTGATAGATCTGCATATCACATATTTTATGTGACATTCTTCAGTTTGTGTATGTCCTGGGGAGGGAGAGAAGTGTGGTGATTCAGGGCTAGATTGAAATTGTGTTCTGGCTTCATTGGGCTTCTGGATACATTTATTTATTGAACAAATATTTCTACTATATGCCAAGCATTATGTCCTTTTTAATTTAGTATATACACTGGAAGTGCAAATTATTTGGAATAGTATCTCTTTTTTGTTTTTGAAACAGGGTCTAGCTCTGTCGACCCGGCTAGATTGCCATGTCGTCATCATAGCTCACTGCAACCTCAAACTCCTGAGCTCAAGCGATCCTCCTCCCTCAGCCTCCCTAGTAGCTGGGACTACAGGCAGGCACCACCATGCCTGGCTAATTTTTTCTATTTTTTGTAGAGATGGGGTTTCATTCTTGCTCAGGCTGGTCTTGAACTTCTGATTTCAAGCGATCCTCCTACCTCGGCCTCCCAGAGTGCTAGGATTACAGGCATGAGCCACTGCACCCAGCCTGAATAGTATGTTAAGTACAACATAAGGCAAAACTAGTGGAAAGAAATTTTGTGATGACTTTTAAAAACAAATATCACTAACATAAAAACTATCAGAAATTCTTCTTGTTTTTATGTTGGAAATTGCCTATAATTGCCAAAAAGGAAAAGTTTTTATGACCGAAGTTTCAGCTTCTTCATTATAAGAGAAAAAAATAATATAGGAGGCAAAGGCAATTTCTCCTTCTCTTAAATGTTACAATAGTTCTGAGATATTCTTTGTTAATCTCTTTTCTAAATCTTTGGCTCCTTATATACCTTCGGAGGTTTATCATCTAGTTCCCTGTCTTTAGTCAGGTTTGCACCTGTATCGTACTGGACCAATGCAGAATTTTATAAAGAAAGCTGTCCGTTATCTTCATTGATTCATTCCTGTATTTTATAGCTTCTTTTTCACTTCAAGTTTGCAATCTGTCAGGTTTTATTTAAGTTTAGTTCACCAAAGTGTGTAGTAGTACTTCAGAGCCATAGGTAATACAATGTTTTTTTATGGAAAAACACATTTAATCTTCTTACCTAATTGTTCAGGGCCATGTGACAGCCCTGGCAGAATTGGAGAATCTTCCACTAGCCACATACCAGGTCTGGCTGGAGACTCCCTGAGTACTAAGCCATTGGCAGTCACTCCTATGCCTGTGTATGGTATGGAGGAAGACGGAGAGGGAGCATTCTGGTACTGCCTTCTTTGACTCTGTATTAGGGCTAAAAGACAGCAGTGGTTAGGAGAAAGAAAGAGGGTCATTTTTGCTCCTTTTCCTATTGCAAGTTTTGCCACCTCAGACTCTGACCTGGCATGGAGTAAAAGGGACTAGTATGGGGGTGGCTCTGTTGGGGTGCCAGCCAGCAAGTCCCAGAGTGTTGTCTGTTCTGGGGTCTTTCAAGAGGTGGAAGGGAGGGGGGTCATGGGAATTCCAGCTGGTGGCTTTTAGCAGCAACAGGGAAATCTTGAGTTTAGGTCTGGGTTGCTCTTCTCAGGGTAGCCTGGTACTACCTGTAGAGATGTTAGGGAACATGGATGTTTTCTGTGTCATTTTTAAGGTGACTAATGGATTAATCGGTTATGAATGGCTTCCTAGCAAAAATGTATATTAAGAAGAGAGGTTTATTTGACATGGTGGCTCTTTATTTTAGATCCTAAGTACCTCCCTGACCTAGCACATCATTGTTGCAAATTACATGTACATATTATTGGTTATTTAAGTAAGTTGACTTTTTGAGCTTTTGTTCTTAAGGCACAAACTATAAAATTTTATTGGAGGATTGGGAACAGATGAAAAGTCTCATTATTTTGTTGTTGTTTGTAGTTGGAGACTGTTGAAAAGGTATATGAAATCTTCACCTCAGATGATGTTGATCTTGTTTTGAGAAAGTCAGCCGCAGAACAGTTAGCTGTGATTATGCAAGGTAATGTCTTTTAAAGAAAATGATTGCTGTACTGCTG
>NW_012151396.1:2572907-2578107 GCF_000956105.1 Propithecus coquereli | reverse complement strand
TAATATTTATTTGCATTTTAGTTTCACATAATTTTGATGAAAAAGCATAAAATTTAGAATAAGATAATATTATGATATATTTTATCTCACTTTGGAGTTGCTGAAAATAAAATAACTGTGTATTTCCTCCTGACCAGGTGATAGAATGTTTGATACAGCCGTGCCTCACACTCTTGAGGAAAGTTTTATGTGCCGATCCAATCATGCGTGTTTCCCTCTCACAACAATCTTCTCTCTTGACCCTGTTATTCAGAGGTGAGTAAAAGAAATTCTGCTAATAATGAGATCAGTCTTAAGCTTTAAGTGTTTCTTCTTTAACTGTAGGTAATATTTACTTTTTGTTCTACTAATAAAACATAAAAGTTTATTAGTGAACATGCTACTAAAATAACTCATCACAATGGAAAATGTTTAATACCTTTGTGGAAATTTCTGTATAATTCTGATACCAAATGGACCTTGGAGCTGAGAAAACCTGAAGCCTCTGGTTGTTCTTTGCACCTTGATGTCAATATCATTTGGTGCTCAGACAGTAAATTAGGATCTATAAAGAGATAAAGTTGCAGCTGCTGTCATTACTGTCTTCTTTCCAATATCTGTTCCCTCTTTCTTGTTTTGCTTTTGCCTTCATATCCTAGAACCTTTGGTGTGATAACTGATTATGTCATTAGACTGGCATTAAGAGTAAGACCCAACCTGTGAGGGGTGGAAACTAGACCATCCTGAATGACTCTGAGCATAAATTTATTACATGTATAAAGTGTGGGTTTTTTTTTTTTAACCCTTTTTAGTTTGATTCTGATTTAGTAATGTGTTTAGATGGACAAATTTCATGTAGTTTTATCCTCTTTTTCTTCTCAATAGCAACCTTGATAATATTTTATACTGTTTTCTTTCCTAAGGTTTTAGGCTACTGCTTTTAAATATTGTACAAGAAGCATCCTGGTCAAATATGCTTAACCTTGTCTATTATCAGGCATGTAGGAGATAAATGAGATTTATGTTCAAAATATATTATTAGAATATAGTCTAATTTAGCATTTTATTTTAGCATTTTTTTTCCTCCTAATGGCTTCTGCTTGCCAAGTGAATAGGATGCAGTTTAAGTAGCATTGGTACAGGTCCAAACCAGGTAAAGTTCTAAACATCTAAACAGACCCAGTGAGTTTAGGCTTTTAAAATTTTGAGTAGAGTATAAAATTTTTATAGGTTCTTATAGACTGATGTTCTGAAAAAGCAGCAGTTAAGGATTTTTAGTTTTCTTTAATTCTTTTAGTAATTGTCTTACTAACTACATTCAATTGAATTTAGTCTCTAGTTTACCTTTTTATTTATATTATTCAAGCATTGAACTTATTATGAATACTTACTGGATTCAAAGGCACTTTCCAAGGCAAAATAATCTCTATACCCTTTTGGTATTTAACGATTTTTCTATTTCATCACTGTGAAAAATACTTCAATGAGTCTGAAAATGAATTATAGTATCTCTCATAAATAGATTTAATTTCAGGGTAAAATTAATTTTTTACCAGCTGCTCAACCAGGAAAATCCATTCCTTAGCAAATATTTATTGAGCACATATTATGGGCAGGCCCTTGGGTTATAGTGATGAGCATGGTAAATGACCCTTATGGCACTTACAACAGAGTTGGAGACTTTGACATGTAAGTACATAATACAATATTATAATACCTGAAATAGTAGGATTCCTGGCACCAGAGGAAGTGCTGAATAGATTGCGTGGTGGGAAAGCATCAGAGATTGCTTCCAGAGAATGTAGCATCTAAGCTGGAATTTCAGAAATTAATAGGATTGACTACCATGTAAAGGGAGGCATGGAAATATGGTTTGGGTGTTTGGTGCCTCCAAATCTCATGTTTAAATTTGATCCCCAATGTTGGAGGTAGGGCCTGCTAGGAGGTGTTTGGGCCATGGCGGAGGATCCCTCATAAATAGCTTGGTGCCCTCCCCATGGTAATGAGTGAGTTCTCATTTTATTAGTTCATGCAAGAGCTGGTTGTTAAAAAGAGCCTGGCACCTCCCCTGACCTTGCTCTTCTTTTGCCGTGTGACATGTCTGCTTTCACTTCTCCTTCTGCCTTGATTGGAAGCTCCCTGAAGCCTTCCCTAGAAGCAGATGCTGGTGCCCTGCTTGTATAGGCTGTAGAATCGTGAGCCAGATAAACCTCTTTTTGTACATTACCCAGTCTCAGGTATTCCTTTATAGCAACACAGACTGGACATGGTTATGTGTGAGAGAGAATGGATATGTTCAAGATGGTGGTTGGTTAGGGATGGCGGGATTGTGGGGAGTCTGAGGTGAAGGGGAAATGGTGGGGTGAGGCAGGGAGGGCACTTAATGCAGGTCCGGATAGGTCTTATTAAACAGCAGTGAGGAGCCATTTAAGGCTGTTAAACAAGGCAAAGTATATGTTTTAGAAAGATTATTCTGTCTGCAGCATGGGGAATAGATCGAAGGGATACAATAATTAAATAGCCTGTCAGACATACTGCTTTAAATTATAAACTTCATGTTAATCACAGAATTCTATACTGTATTTCAGGATTATAAATTAACTTAGAAATCATTTATTACACCATAGAGATATTTAGTAACTTGGCCAAAGTCATAACCAGATAATGGTGGAGGTAGGAGAAGAGACCAGACTTTCTTACCTTTGTTTGTTTTCGTTTTAAATAATTACAAACTTATATATCCTTATTGTAAAAATTCAGATAATACAGAACCACAAAGTAAAATTCTGAAAGTTTTCTTTTTCTTCTCTTTGTCAATTTCCCCAAAGAAGTATTTTCTAGTTATTATTTGGAATGTGTTATTCCAAATGATCTTTTCTATTCACACATATATTTCTCATACTGTGTACTTCAGTATTGCGTTGCTTCCTTTTTTCAACTGAGAATATATCTTGAATATCTTTCCATATTATTACATATGAATCTATATTCTTAAAAATAAAAAAATCCAAGAAAAAGATTTTATATTGTTTCAGAATTTCAGTTTGCCATATTATTGGATATTTGTCTCAGATTTTTCATCACTACAGTAATCATGTTGTATGATCATCTTTTTGCATAGACTGTATATACTTTGGGAGGCCAAAGTGGGGAGATTGCTTGAGGCCAGGAGTTAAAGACCAGCCCGGGCAACATAGCGAGGCCCCATCTCTACAGTAAAAAGAAAAAATTAGCCAGTGGTGGTAGCCTGTGCCCGTAGTGCTAGCTGCTCGGGAGGCTGAGTCACAAGGATCGATTGAGCCCAGGAGCGCAAAGCTGCGGTGATGCATTCCAGCCTGGGTGACAGAGTGAGACCCTGTCTCCCCCCAAAAAAAGAAAAATTACTTTACCCACAACTTTGCCAATTGAATATATCTCAATTTAAAATTTTCTTAAAAAAAAATTTTTTTCTTTAATCTTACATGTGAAACTAATATCATTATCATTTTATTTTTTCTATTTTCTTAGTGCAGTTGATTATCTTTTCATATGTTTATTATATATTCAGATTTCCTAATCTATGAATTGCTTGTTTTCCTGTTGTATTTAATTTCTTTTCAGTGACTTATAGGGTTTCTTTTTATAACATAGATGTAACCCTCATTTTATGTCATTAATATTTTCTTTCAACCTTTCTATTCTTTTAAATGTATTTATTATTATATCTTTAAATATGCTTAAATATTTTATGGAAATATATAAAGCTTTTCTGTTATGGCAGCTGGGCTTTTCATCATGCTCTAAAAGTAGGGCCTTCTGCAACTGCAGATTGGAAACATGTAGTCTTGTATTTTCTCCTAATATGTTTATAGTATTCTTTAAAAGAACTAGATCCTTAATCTGTGATTTTGGTGTATAGTGTAAGGCAGAGATCTAAACCTATTCTTTCCCCATATTGTAGGCAAGTGTATTGCAACAATTTCTTAGGTATTTGGAAATATTGTAGCTCATTCTCTCTCCACTGATATGAAATGTCTACTTTATCGTAAATTTTTACACCTTTCTCCACTTTTTTACCTTTTAGTTTATTGCTATTTTTAATTGTGCCAGTTACATAAGGATACAGTTAGGAAGAAATATCTTCTGTCAGAACTAATTTCTTTTTGCTGCTTCCTTGAATTTGCTTACTCTGTATTACATTATTATTCCCATGGGATTGGTGCTACCACCATACCCGTTTGTTTAGAATTTCATAGGTTTGAAGCACTGAGAAACTGTAGCATTGGGAACATTATGGAAGTGAAAACTGAGGCTTATTAATGTTAAAGAATTTGACCATGCCACCAAGCTAAATAGTAAGCGGTAGAGCAGGCATTATCTGTTAGTTCAGAGCACTATCCTTTTCCATCATCTTGTCATAATAAACAAGAAACAGAAACCAGAATAACAACACAGCACAAACACAATGTTTTAAAGTCAAATCCAAGTTCTATGATTACATGTTTGTAGTAAAGGGCAAAAATTATAAACGAAGGAGATCTTTTGGGGAGGAAACTCTAGCTGGAATTAGCCAATGACTTGGCAAAACCTCCCTAAAAACTGTATCCGTTTTTTTCTCTTATTACCTAAAATTAGAGTGTCTATTGAGTGTATCTGCCAGTGTGGCTCCTGGGTCAGCAGTGTCTGCATCTTCCGGGAACTTATTAGAAATGCAAATTCACAGGCTGCCCCCTACATCTACCAACCAGAAACTGTTTCAACAAGTGCTTCAGGTGATTCTTACACATTAGAAAGTTTGAGAGCCTGTATTTTAGTGATATTTGCTTATCCGGGTTAATGCTGCATTTCTCTTCCCTTCAAGTTAAGACGTTTTAAATTTGAAGTTCATTCTTTCTATAAGTAAAAATATTTCATAAAGTTATGCTTCTTTTTATTCTTCAGTTTCCTTGATATTTCATGAAGATTGTACTGTTGTGACTGAAATCGGAGCATTATTTTGTCTTCTATTATTTGATGAAGTATCAAGAATGGATATGTGGTGAGATATAAGAGTTTATACTTCTTTTCTCTTAATAATTATTTAAGGTTTCTGATGCAATCTTATAGCAATGCATGGAAATTTCTTCTTGTGAAGCTTATGCTTTCCATATATGCTAGACACATATGGTATGATTTTTGGTTTGAATAAGGAGTATTTAAAAAGTCCATTGGCTCAAGAAATCACCCTGAAATTTTATTTTTA
>NW_012151396.1:2570027-2571414 GCF_000956105.1 Propithecus coquereli | reverse complement strand
GGCCTCCCAGAGTGCTAGGATTACAGGCATGAGCCACTGTGTGGCCAAGAATTTCCTTTATTATTTAATTTAGTACAATTAGTGATGCTTTCTCTCGGGTTTTTTTTTAATCTAAAAATTGTGTGGCTTCCTCTTTTGAAGACTATTATCATGAGGCATAGAATTGTAGGTTCGTAATTGGAATCTGTTCTTTGGTGGAAAGTTAGCTGTCAGTTTTATTGTTGCTTCTTTGAAGGGAATGTGTTCCCGCAGCCGTTTAGGAGTTCCTTTATCTATGGCCCAGAGCACTTTGCATATTTATTTATATATTTATTTTGGAGGCTTTTAAACAAAATTTTTATGGGTATATAAAATTTCTAAATTTCTAAAATTTAGAAATTTCCATTAGATTATTTTTACAGATTCCTGTTGCCTGATGAAATTTTCTATAATGCCATGGTTTTCTTGAATATATTAATCACAGTCATTTTTAAAGTTCTTGTCTGATAGCCCTAATAATCTGGATCATCTCTGGTCTGTTTTTGGTGGCTTTTTTCTTTTTTTTCTTTTAGTGATTTTATTCTGTCCCTGGCAAGCCTAGTCATTTTTGATCAAGTACTGCATATGGCAAATGGAAAATTGTGGAGATTGTGGATGATGTTCTCTTCCTTCACAGATGATATAATTTTCTCTTGGCAGCAGTTATACTATGGGCAGATGAATTTGATTCAATCAGGGATTGAGATGAGATGATTCAGGGCTGGGTTTCAGTCTTTGTAAAGGCTGGTCTTTGTGCAGTTTGCACTTTCTTCTAGAGCATAATCCTACAGGAATTTAACCTGGTAGGCTAGGATGTTTACTAGCCCCCCACTCCTTGGCAAGTTCTGGACATCAGTTTTTGTATCCCTAGCCACATTTGGCTGCCACAAGTTCTGAACTGCTGCTTTTTGCTTGGCCTCTTAGCCCTGAGCTTACTTTGGAATCAGAAAATTGTGCATAGAGTAAAGGTTTGGAAAATGTAGGGCCCAGCTTTTCTAGTTTTCCTTATAAGGGAGTTAGTCTGATTGATACAGGCTTTCCATTCATAGCTGGAAATAGGTATTTCTTGACTTTTTCCAGAAGCATCTTTTCAGCCTTCTTCCCCTTTTTTCTTTCTTTATTAGGTTTACTCTTTTGAAGTGTATAGGCTAGATTTGTGTAGAATATCTCACAATGTGAACTTCTATGATTATTTCCCTATTACTAGTAATGTTAAGGTTGATCACTTACTGAAGGTGCTGATGGCAGTTATCCTCAGTGTACAGGTGTGTTTTCATATGAAAGTTATACTTTCAGACTTGGGAATATCTTGTAGCCCAACAGCACTTCCCCAGTCATTTTGCATCCACTGATGATCCTTTCTGTATCA
>NW_012151396.1:2569058-2569977 GCF_000956105.1 Propithecus coquereli | reverse complement strand
TGTGTAAAATCCTTTTGTGTGTATACAAAAAACCTTTTTATTACAAACATAGTATATGAATATGTTTATTAAAAAGTGTTCGTATTCTTACTATATAGATTATATTATAATCCTGTTCCTTTTATATTTGCTATTAATAGTTTGAGGTTAGAGTTTTTTATTAATAGAAAAATGTTCATATTGCAAGCCATATTTACGTATTAGCTTGTGGAGAATTTTAAACATTTTGAGGTGATGAATTTGGAAAAGAGAAGAAATGTCAATGAAACAATGTAAGGAAGATAATTTGCCATATACAAACAAAAGGATTCATTTGTACACTTAAAATTCTATTCCTTTTCAGAGTCTGAACTAGTTCACATAATTCTTTTTTTATAGTTTTGTTTTTGTATTACAGAAGTACGATATGCTTGTTACTTAAATGTTTTCAAATTATATAGATGTTTATAAAGTAAAAAGTTAAAAGTTTCATTTTCTAATTTCAATTCCAGGTGTAACTACTTTTAATAGTTCAAAAGTTGTGTGGATATCAGTTCTGTATATTTCAAAATGAATATGTTTTTAAAGCTACAAAAATGTTAACTTTTAGTAACTTTTTTTGGTCTACAGATATTAAGATGCATGCTGTGGTGAAAAAGTTATGCTTAATTGACAAGATAATTGAGTATTTAAATGCATGTGTGGGTCAAGATGGCAAGGTAAGACAAATGTGTATCTAGACATTTTTACAGGCTGGTGTTTTTATTAGTCAGATCTGAGCTTGAATTCAGCTGAATTTGGATGAGTACTTGGATTTTAAGTCTTAAGTAACACCCTCTATCTTCATTTTTTGATTTCTGAAAGTGGGGTCTTTATAAGGAAAACTAATCTTAAAATTTCCATAAAATATATAAGCAGAAGTATATATAAAACTTACTTT
>NW_012151396.1:2556544-2557567 GCF_000956105.1 Propithecus coquereli | reverse complement strand
TACATGAAATGAGAAAACACACTTAAGTATCTCTTAGAAATCTTACCCAATTTTATTTACATCAGTCACAAATACATGAATTAGGAGTTTGGGGAATGTTTTATTAGTAAAATTATTCTTTAACGTTAGCATGTGCTGGGCATTGCTCTCCTGCTAGACAGTGTTAAATTAACTTTAACTGGCTTAAGAGAGATTGCTATTGAATCTGTTTTTATTTCTAAACATATTTCTTGGTTCTCTTTTTGAGTTTATGGACGATGAAATTTTTCTCAAGTGAAAGTAATAAGTTGGAATTTAGTCACTTAGTGACCTCTGTGATTATAGGCGATTCATTTAGACTCTTTAATCCTCATTTTGATCATCTGTAAAATAGGTATCATAATGCCAGGCCATGTAACTGTGAATGAATGATAGATAATAAGCAGTGCTTGACATAAAGTAGACATTCATGTTTTAGCTGAACACCTTTTATGTTTGGTTCACTGTATTCATGGGCCCTGACTTCAATGAGCATTAGTTATCTCTGCAGTGACTCTAATATAACCTAGACTGTGGTTAAGTCCTCAGAAAAGAGTTTAATAAAGTATTCCGGGGGCTTTTAGAGGAGGGTGAATGAATAATTGAAATGCTATATAAAGTAAGATAACTTTAAAATTGGGGCTGTGAGAGAGATCTTTGCATTATTTTTGGGTGAGAGGCATAGAACTAGCCCTCATTAGTGGCTCATCTTTTTGAGTGGTGTTTGAGAATTTGAAAGTTTGTAATTATTTGTATATATTTTCTTTAGGTATCATCTACCAGTACATGTAATCAGACATCATGCTGTGAGTCCTTACTCCATAGTTTTGCCCTTATCTGCTGATTGTTTGGCCTTGAAGCCTGTGTCAGATATGCTGAGAATAGCATGGAACCTGTCATGGTATCATGGGACTGATAATCTGTTGAAGCAAAGGAGCTCTGAAACTAAAACCCAAGAGTAAGCTGTTATATTTAGTTAAAAAAGGATGTACAGTTAATTAATTA
>NW_012151396.1:2551451-2552629 GCF_000956105.1 Propithecus coquereli | reverse complement strand
CATAGAAATAGTATGCAACACCACGTTAAAGCATAGACTCTCAAAGTGTGGATCAGGGGAAGCTGATAGAGTAGTTCAGATTGCCCAGTAGCAATAACTGTGAGCATCACATTTTTATGGTAGGATTTCCCCCAGAATTAACATAAGTGGAGAGCACAGAGTGTATATGTGTTATGTATTTTTTTTTAATCTTTTGTAGTCTCATGTTGGATCATTGCAACATAGACACTATTGCATTACTCCTACAGTTGTTACAGTTGTTTAAATATTTGTCTTCTCTCCTGTGCAGACCTTTTATTGCATTCCTTTTTATATCTCTCGCATATGGCATGGGCATAGTATACAGCTGGCTCCTAATAAATGTAGAATGGATGAGTTGGAGAGACCTTAGAGCTCATTTAGTCCAGCTGTGTACTTGATGAATTCCTTTCTCTCTCTCTCTCTGTCAAGTAGCCGTGCAACCTCAGCACGAATACCTCCTTTGAAGGATGGTCGTTCTGTTTTTGAACTGTGATTATTAGTAAGTTCTTCCTTCTTTTGAACTGCCACCTGGTCATTTCTACCTATTATTCTGTTCTCTTAACTCACACAGAATAAATCCTAACTATATTTGTGTGTGATAACTCTTTAATTATTTAAACATAACTGTAATTTCTTCTCTACTTTTTCTCCCTCCAGGTTCTAAATGCTTTGAGTTTTTTTTAGATATAATTCAAAAGCCATAGTATCTAGACTTCTCGTTTGTTCTTACTATTTTACAAGTGTTCTTTGTTTCTTAGGAGTCTCTGTGATGTGGACATGATGCTTTATATGGGCTGTGGGGGTGTGGGATGGGGTGGGTAGAAAAAAAGGGGCTATTGCTTCTCATTCCTACTTCTTTTCCATCATTCAACATACATTTATTGATCACTTAATAGGTGCCACTCTTGTAGGAAATGTAGCAGTGAGCAATTTTTATAGGGTCCCTGCTCTTAGGGAATTTGGAATTAAGGTTGCTAAAAGTCTAATATAAGGAAGGAATGCTTCCAAGGAGAAGATTGTTATAAAACTGTATTGGAGAGCACCTAATGTCTCTTCAATGGGGAGAGAGTGGTTCAATGAATAAGTTTTTAAGCCAAGGCATAAAATATAGGTAGGATATTAAAGGCCTGTGAGAATGGGAGCAGAAAAGATGCCAG
>NW_012151396.1:2549074-2550606 GCF_000956105.1 Propithecus coquereli | reverse complement strand
AATATTTTTCTAACCTTTATTTTTGTAATCTGACACTTGTGATCCTTCTCATCCAAATGTCATTTTGGGGAGGTTGGGATTTTAAATAAATATAAAAATAATATGGCAGACACCACATTATGAAAAAATATGGCATGATATAGCCCTGGTGTTGGACTGCTTGGATGAGTATCTATTTTTTAACACTAGCCATGTGAGTGTGGAAAAACTACTTAACCATATCTTTGCCTGAGTTTCCTCCTCTTTCAAAATGGAGCTACTCACTTTATAGAATTGTTACGTAGATTGAAACAAATTGTTTTAAGTTCTTAGAATATAGCCTGGCACAAGGTCAGTACTTAATACTGAATATTATGATTAGTGTTATTGTTGTCATTATAACATTTTGATGTAATTGCTTTAGATTTAAAAAAAATTACAGATACAATTGAATCTCATAGCTCTTCCTGATTGCCTTTTTTTAAAAACAATTTTCCAAACTACTTTTTTTCTTACCTTGTCTACTAATCTTTTCACTCTATTAAATCAGTTTTTCTTTTAAGTATCTCAGGAAATTTGTTCATGTTCTTTTACCTGAACTTACAAAAATATCCCTTTCCAAGTATACCTTCAGCATTCTCCTTGCCTGTTACAAACTATGGTAACATCTTGTTAGATTTTTTTTTTTCTCTTCTCACTTTATTACCCTATTCTTTCTAATTGGTCAGAATTAGGTTTGAAGTATTAGTTCTTCTTATCAGTGAAACGTGACATTTCTGGCATGAAAAAGCAACTTTCACCAGACGGAGGCAATGTTTTTCTCCTTAGTATTCCTTTGGCACTTTTTCTGAATTTGTTATTTTTCTCTTATGGTATTTATCATTTCTAGTTTTTCTAGTTAGTTACTTGGCCACGTGGTTTTTTCCACTACAGTCTCAGGTTCCTGAAGGCAGATACCCTGTTTCCTTCATTTTTGCATTTTTCATAGCATCTAGAATAGTGTCATAAAATAGCATGGTCACAAGAAATGTGTTAAATACATATATATCTATGATGAACAGTGATAATGTGTATTTTAAAGAACTAGAAATTACGATTATTGTCTTCTTTATTTTAGGTTTTTACAAGTGCTTCCTGCTTGTACCGAAGATGAGAAACTGTTGATAGATATCATACATTTTTTAAATAAGTTAATGAAGGAACAAAGAAAAAATCCATCAGTAGAACTTCTAAACTGGATTTTAGAAATACTTCTTAGACATGTGAGTGTTATTAAGGAATTTGGATTTTAGGTTTGATAAGTAATTTATTTGTGGAAATGATTAATATTATATTATGAAAAAGGATAATTTTTATATAGCCTATGCTCAGTAAAGCAGTACTCAAGTTATATGAACAGCTCATAGCAACATGGCCTTCTTGTTAGGATTGTTACTGTGTTTACTAAATTAAAATTCTGTAAACTGAATGAGACCTTTAGCCTTGGTGTTTAACAAAACCTGTATGTGAGCTTTTTGCTGCAACTGTATTTTAAGTGGGGATTTCAGTGTGTG
>NW_012151396.1:2535906-2537819 GCF_000956105.1 Propithecus coquereli | reverse complement strand
ACTAGACACAGAGGAGAGGATTAGTGAACTTAGAATACAAGTCCATAGATATTAATTTCATATTTGAATTCATAGCTACTTAATTTCAGGAATTTTGTTTTCTGATAGAAAATGTTCTCTTTGATCTATTTCAGACACTTTTGTTGAAATTATATGTCAAACTCATTAAAACCTTTTCTTTTTCTTTTTTCTAGAAAAAAAACAATATATTTTAGCCAATTAAAAATTAAATTTTTCATAGCACTCATTTAAAGTATAGGTGTAATATATGCCAATTAAATTCAAAGTATGCATTTAATTTTTTATTCCAACTTTTAATTTTATTATTGGGTGACAATATCAATATTCATTGTATATGTAATTGTTACTTATATTTTATATCATATACCCTAGTTGGTATCTTAGCTGTGCTTTTTTTGGAAAAACCTTGCTTTGAGAGGAAATACATTCTGCCATTTTATCTAGTTTAGACTTTTCTAATAGTAAGTTGTGTAGCCGATAAGACAGCCCATTAATCCCATTACACTTGCTTGATGGTTGATTTTCTCCCTTCACATACACAGGAAATGCTTGGAACTTCTTTACGTTTTCCAAACGCAGCTAGCTCTGAAGCTGCTCCAGTGTCTGAGAGTCACCAATGCTCCTCATTTCTATGGCCTGCCTTCCCTTGAGCGGACGTTACGAGGGATGGCTCACCTCACTGCATTTCCGGGATGGAGCTCACATTCTGTTCTCACGAAGCCACTTGAAATTTGTGTGAAATACTTGTCAGGTCTCCTTGAGGTAAGTAAAAATAACAAATAGAAAAATATGTTAAAAATAACAACCCCCTAACTAACAGCTATTTACTATTTATTTATTGATTGCTTTTACTTTGTGCTAGTCACAAGTATATTATATATTACTATATTTAATGTAGATTATAATACAGCATTTATATACCTCATCATTATAGTTATATATTTTAATGATTTTGATTAAAATTTATTATTTTTATTATACTCTTATTTTCAAGAAAAGTAAACTAAAGCTTACATTTAAGTCTCTTCATTAGGGTATTTTTTTACTCATTTATTTTGTTTATCCTTTTTAATTGTGAAATATAGCACATGCAAAAAATACACAAAACATAAATACATAGCTCAGTGAATTATTATAGTGAACATCCATGCAATTACCCCCAGATTCAAAAATAGAATTAGCTAGGATCCTAGAAGCATTCACGATACCCCTTCCCAATCTCTACTCCTTTCCTGAAAGGTAGTTTGATATTTTTTTGGTACTCACTTCTTTGCATTTTTCGATAGTTTTTAGCACTTAGACATTGTCTATATAGACAATATCTGATTTTTTTTTGATTCTGTATAAATGGAATCATATTTGGTTGCTTTCTTTCAACGTTATATTTATCAGATACCTATGTTGCCTATAGGTAAAGTTAGTTTAGTTTCTTTTTTGTATAATATTGTGCATACTACAAATTGAGTATCCCTGATCTAAAATCTGAAACTTCTTGAGCACCACTGTGATGCTCAAAGGAAATGCTCATTGTAGCATCTCAGATTTTTGGATTAGGGATGCTCAACCAGTAATTACATAATACAAATATTCTAAAATCTGAAAAAATCCTCAATGGAAAACTTCTGGTCCTAAACACTTTGGATAAGGGATACTTACTCTGTATAATGTTTAAGGACATTTGGGTTTTTTTCTTTTAGTTTCGGGCAATTTTGGATACTGTAGCTATGAACATTCTTGTCTTTTGGTGAAAATGAGTACGTTATATCTTTTTTGAAATGTTATTTTCTAACTGTTGATATATAGAAATACAATCAATTTTTATATAGTGGCTGTGTATCCAATAATCCTTGATTCCAAACTCAAAGCAAAGGCCTTTAATTTTTCACCTTTCA
>NW_012151396.1:2533832-2535856 GCF_000956105.1 Propithecus coquereli | reverse complement strand
CGAGTAGCTGGGACTACAGGCACGCACCGCCATGCTCGGCTAATTTTTTCTATTTTTAGTTGTTTGGCTAATTTCTTTCTATTTATAGTAGAGATGGGGTCTCGCTCTTGCTCAGGCTGGTCTTGAACTCCTGAGCTCAAATGATCTGTCCGCCTCGGCTTCCCAGAGTGCTGGGATTACAGGCGTGAGCCACCACACCCGGCCTGTTGAGAAGTTTTTGATTATTGACTCGATCTTTTAACTTACTGTAGGTCTATTCAGATTTTCTGTTTTCTTTTGATTCAGTTGTGGTAGTTTGCGTATTTCTAGAAATTTGTCCATTTCATCTAAGTCATCTAATTTGTTGATGTATAATTGTTCATAGTATTCCCTTATAGTTCTTTTTATTTCTGTAAGGTCAGTAGTCATATCTCCACTTTCATTTATGATTTTAGTAATTTGAGTGTCTTCTCTTTTTGTCTTTGTCATTCTAGGTAGAGGTTTTATTAATTTTGTTAATCTTTTCAAAGAACCAACTTTTGGTTTTGTTGATTTTCTCCTTTGTTTTCTGTTATCTGTTTCATTTATTTCCACTCTAATCTTTATTTTTTTTTCCTTCTGCTACTTTGTGTTTAGTTTGCTCTTCTTTTTCTAGTTCCTTAAGATGTAAAGTTAGGATATTGATTTTAGATCTTTCTTCTTTTTTGAAATAGGTCTTTACAGGTATAAATTTCCTTCTGGGCACTGCTTTCATTACATTCTACAAGTTTTGGTACTTTATGTTTTCATTTTTGTTCCTCTCAAAGTATTTTCTAATTTCCCCTGTGATTTCTTCTTTGACGCATTGGCTGTTTAAGAATTTGTTGTGTAATGTCTACATGAATTTTATAATTTTCCTCTGTTAATGATTTCAGTTTCATTCATTGTGGTCGGATTATCTGCCAAAGCATCTCCTCTCCCAGGCTTTCTTTCCGAGCTCTTAGTCAGGTCTACTTTTTTGCTCCAGCTCTTAATCAGTGCTTCCAATGGCAGCAGCTAAAACTCTTGCCCATATGTGTTTTCAACAAATGTTTCCCAGTAGTGGCTTTAGCCCTGGGTGAGTTCTGAGTTAGGTGAAATAAAGGTGAACCATTTGATCTAATCTTCCAGGGAACCACCAGAAAGATAAACTAGAGATAATTCTTTGTAAATCTGATTTGCTTCTTTCCCTCTGGTACAGGTACTGGGAAGATGGGCTGTTATTTTCAAGCCTGCCACTGAGCTTGGGTGTAGGAATAGGACTAGGGTAAATTTAAAATATCATAAAGCTTGCTATTCTTACTGAGACTCGGCCATTTTTCTTGAATAAGTGCTTCCTGGGTAGTCTTATGCTTTTAGTCAGTTTCCAGAGTTCCAAGAAGGTTGAAGCTGCCAGTTTCTGCCATTTTTTTGGTTGCTTTTATGGCAAGGTGGTCTTTTGGGGCTCCTAACTCGGTCATTTTAGCTGATATGCCTTTCTGCCTTCCTTTGATAGCTCCAAATCCATACATTTAGTTTCTTCTTGGATATATCCACCAAGATATTTCACATGTTAAAATACAGTGCATCTCTTCTAAAACCAGAAGTTTTCATGATTATGTGTAGTGTCTTTGGAAAGTGAATAGCAATATAGATTTAAAAAATAACAGAACAAAACAAATGCTCTAGGGTCCATAAGGTACTATCATGGTCAGTTTATTCAACTTTGTGCCTAAGATCTGATTTCCTGGGAATGACACTGGAAAGCAGAAAGATGTTTCCTGGTCTTGCTGTGAAAAGATCCCAAAGCTCTGTTGGAGGCGAAGATCTGATCCTGTGTATGTGACATTTGAAATGAACAAAATTGTCCAACAGCCCTAATTCAGCTCAAAACCTGATTTGATCTAAAAGGTCAGCCCCACCCCAATTTGTATGACCAAAGGGCAAGCCCTTTCTGTGAGAAATTATTTACTTCATATTCAAGAGCTCTGTTATACAAATGTTTGACATTCAGTCATAAATGAAGAGACTTGTGAAGAAGCAGGACA
>NW_012151396.1:2529890-2531157 GCF_000956105.1 Propithecus coquereli | reverse complement strand
GATCATCTTATTTTTTAATGCCTGCTCAATATGTAGTGAGTTACCCTTTCATTCCTTTCTCATTAATTATTCCTTTCTCGATTTTTCTTGAATGATCCTCCTAGTGATTTGTATGTTTTACTAGTCTTATTAAGGAATGAGCCTTTGTCTTTGTTCATCCTCTCTTTAATGTTTTCTCCCCATTTTATTTCTGCCTGTATTTATTATTTCCTCCTACTTTTGGTTTAATTTATAGCTCTTTTTCTAAATAAGGTAGAGTCTTCATTTATTTTTTTTTTAGCCTTTCTCAAATATGCATTTTTAGCTCTAATTACCTTGTAAGCATGTCCTTAATTATGTGTCACACATTCTGATATGCCATATTTCCATCATCATTTAGTTCAAAATATTTTCAGTATGCTGTAGTAAATATAACAATGATTTGATTGTACAGAGTTCTGTAAGAGAACACAGCAACTTTGCCACTGTGCCCCGGCAGCTTCGCACATATGTATCTGGGCCACATAGACAGGGCTTAACTGTAACTGATAAGTCTTGGTAGAATTTCCTGTGATCTTTCTGGAATGTGAGAACATGAGAGGCTTGTGAGAAGCTGCTTTAGAGTTGATTCTCATTCACTCACTATCTATTAGGAGGTCTGCCATGAGCCTGTTTCTTATTGTTTCCTGGGTTCCGATGAGGTCTGGGCCTTCTTCTGCCTTGCTCTCCTTGGGATATAGCTGCTGTCTATAAACTGCTTCACTGCAGCATGGCATGGGCTTCTCACCAAAGAGTGTCCTACCATTTGCATTGTAGTCATCTGGCCCCTTTGTTTCAGTGTCACCCTAGGCAAAGGGACACTGGGAGCTGGCACCTTTGGCTATTCTTGCTTTTGCTCTTTATATAAATAATAAACTTTCTGAATCTAAAAATGGCTCATTGTTTCCTTATTGGCCAAATCTGTCAGCCTTGTTTTGCCTTGAAAGTTTCAGTGATAGCCAGAGGTTGGGATCACTGACTATGTTAGGACTTAAGGAAAGAATCTTGGAGGAGGCGGTGTAGAGTTAGATTTGAAAGATGAATAAATTGATAGATAGTGCTGGGTATTCTAGACATGGAATTTTTTTTTTTAATCAAATTATATCCATAACTTTCTATTTTTTTTTTCAAGCTTCAGGTTTCTTCTTGCCATCATACAGTCTCTACACACTACAAGATTATCCTTCAAAAACAGAAATCTTTCAATTCCAGGTTCTTTTTTCAAGTGTATATGACTCTTGATAATCCT
>NW_012151396.1:2527836-2529840 GCF_000956105.1 Propithecus coquereli | reverse complement strand
AGGCATGAGCCACCGTGCCCGGCCTGTTTCAGTTTTCTTGAGTATATAACTAGGAGTGGAATTGCTGGTTCATATGGTAACTATGTTTAACTTTTTGATGCAGTATCAAACTATTTTCCATAGTGCTACACCATTTTACATTCCCACCAGCAATGTATGAGTGTTCTAATTTCTCCATATCCTTACCAACTTTATTATTATTATAGCCATCCTAATGGGAATAAATTGATATCATTGTGGTTTTGATTTGCATTTCCCAAATGAAAAATGATTTTGAGCATCTTTCATGTTCTTATTGGCTATTTGTGTATCTTCTTCAGAGAGATGTTTATTCAGGTTCTTTGCCTATTTTGAATTGGGTTGTTTGCTATTTTGTTTTTGAGTTGTAGAGGATCTTGATATATTCTAGATATTAATCCCTTATTAGATAGATTATTTGCAAATATTTTCTTCCATTCTGTGGATTGTCTTCACTCTCTTGATAGTGTCCTTTGATGCACAAAAGTTTTTAATTTCGATGAGGTCCTTTTTATCATTTTTTTTCTCTTGTTAGTTGTACTTTTGGTGTCCTTTTTAAGGAAATGGTGCCTAATCCAGGGTCACAAAGATTTACTCCTTTGTTTTCTTCTGAGAGTTTTATAGTTTTAGTTCTTACATTTAGATCTTTGATCCATTTTGAATTAATTTTGTATATGGTGTGAGGTTAGGGCTTAACTTCACTCTTAGGGAGCTATCCAGATGTCCTAGGACCATTGTTGAAGAGACTGTTTTCCCCCATTGAATTGTCTTGGCATCCTTGTTGAAAAGTAGTTGATCATAGATGTGTGGGTTTATTTCTGAGCTGTCAATTCTGTTCCATCAATCTTTCTGTCTGTCCTTATGCCAGTAACATATTTTGATTATTGTAGCTTTGTAATAAGTTTTGAAATTGATAAGTGTATGCCTTCCGACTTTTTGTTTTTCAAGATTGTTGTTGCTGTACAGAGATCAACTTTCCATTTTTGCAAAAAAGACCATTGAAATTTTGATAGAGATTGCATTGAATCTGTAGATCTCTTTGGGGAGTATTGCTGTCTTAACAAGATTAAGTCCTCCAGTCCATGTACATGGGATTTCATTTCATTTATCAAGATCTTTAATTTTTTTCAACAATGTGTGATAGTTTTCAGTGTTAAAGTCTTGCGTGTTCTTGGTTAAGTTTATTTCTAAGTATTTTTTCTTTATTGATACTGTTATAAATGGAATTTTCTCAATTTTCTTTTTGATCATTTATTCTAGTGTATAGAGATACAATAGATTTTCGTATGATCTTACATTCTCCAACTTTGCTGAATTTATTTGATCTAATAGTTTCTTGTGAATTCTGTAGGATTTTCTACAGGGAAGATCATGTCATCTGGGAATAGAGACAATTTTACTTTTTTATTTCTAATGTGGATGCCTTTCATTTCTTTTTGATACTTACTTGCTCTGGCTAGAACTTTCAGGGCGATGTTGAATAGCAGTAGTGAAAGTAGGCTTCCTTGTCTTGTTTCTGATCTTATGGGAAAAGCTTTCAGTTTTTCACCATTAATGTGATGTTAGCTGTAGGTTTTTTATAGTTGGCCTTTCATATCCACGATTCCACATCTGCAGATTCAGCCAACCCTGGATCGAAATTTGCAGTTGCCTGAATCAGTGGATGCAGAGCCCATGGATATGGAGGGCTGACTGTGGGACTTCAGCATCCTTGGATTTTGGTATCTGTGGTGGTCCTGGTCCTCAGTATCCCTGCACATACTGAGGGATGACTGTATGCCTCTTATAATGTTGAGGAATTTCCCTTCTATTTCTAGTTTATTGGGTATTTTTATCATGAAACATTGGATTTTGTCAAGTGCATTTTCTACATTAGTTGAGGTGATCGTGTAGCATTTCTTCTCTTCCTCCTATTAAAGTGGTGCATTATATTGATTGATATTTATATATTGAACCACACTTGCCTTTGTAGGGTAAATGCTACTT
>NW_012151396.1:2526297-2527786 GCF_000956105.1 Propithecus coquereli | reverse complement strand
TGGGGGGGATGTTTATGTTTGAAAACGATCAGATATTAAAAATAATGGTTCTGAGAGAATATTGGTAATAACATTAAGTAGAAAAAATGGTTACAGTAGTAGATTTTTTCACTCAATCTCATTTGTTAAAAATATGTAATTATAATTCTGTTTTTATTTATACTCATAGAAACAAAAAGGAGAGTATGTACTAATATTTAATAGTGGCAATCTCTGTGATGTGTGATTAAATGTGGTTTTGTTTTTCTTATTATGCTCCTTTCTGTTTTTCTCAGTTTCCTATGATAGATATGCTTTCCTTTTGTTGAGATAACATATTAAGCACCTTTTGAGTTTAGAACTTCTCTACTAATGTAATAAAGGCTCATAACTACTAGTTAGGTAATGTAACTCTTAGTTAATCTAGAACATGGTTACCGACAAAAACCTTTATAGGGAACAACATGAAGCTCAATTAGAGAGTAAATCTATTTTTTATAAATTTCATTTTTAGAGTCCAAACCCACTGTTAGACCTGCTGATTCTGACAGAGTCACAGGCACAAGAAGAAACAGATGACATCCGGACTGCTGTCAGGCAACAACTACAAAAAGAACTAATTGCTCTTTTCAATACCTTGTTGCTCAATTTCATGGAAGTAACTGACAGGTACCATTTGTGTCATTAAAGGTTTGGGTACATTTACATAGAATGTAGGGTTTTTTTTTTGATTTTCTAGGAGTTTTACTTTTTACTTTCAAATTAAGAGGCAGAAATACTTAAGTAATAATCAGTGATGGTGGTCTGTTTGTTTTTGTTTCAGTTGAATCTCTGGGATAGCCTGATTGTAACTTCTTAGTCTCCTTTACTATACACACAGACACACATCCACACATGTGCACACACACAGTATTTTGTTCTTTACAGCTTAATTCTTTGTCCTCTCTTAATTCTCTACACATCTACCTGAGCAATCATACTAATTCCTAGAACTGTTTTTACACTGATGATTTTCAAATACATATCTCTAGTTGCAAATTCTGTTTTTAAAAAACTAAAAAGTTTAGATAAAATCACTATTTTAACCATTTTAAAGTGGGCGTTTAATTGGCTTTTAGTATATTCACAATGTTGTTCAACTGTCACCACTATCAAATTCTGGAACATTACCATCACCCCAAAAAGATGCCTTGTATCCATGAAGAAGTCCCATCCCATTTACCCTTTCTTGTAGTCCCTGGCAACCATTAATCTGCTGTCTCTGTGGATTTGCCTACTCTGAATATTTCATAAAAATGGAATCAAACAATGTGTTACTTTTTGTGTCTAGATTATCATTTAGCATCATGTTTTCAAAGTCTGTCCATGTTGGGCAAATATCAGTACTTCTTTCTGTGACTGAATAATATTTTATGTAAAGTTATACCACATTTTGTTTATCCATTCATCCATTGGTGGATAGTTGAATTGTTTTCATGTTTTGGCTATTGTGAATAGTGCTGCTGTAAAC
>NW_012151396.1:2517280-2526247 GCF_000956105.1 Propithecus coquereli | reverse complement strand
TTTGTTTTTAAAATTATGTAAGAAGAGAGACTTCAGATCACATCTATGTTTCAAATACCAGAAATTAAATGAACTTTTTATGGACTTGGAAAACAAAAGGGCTTAGTTCTAGGTAAGAAGTCCAGGCAAAAAGACAATAATCTCATTGTAACCTCAGTTGTCTTTGAGGTAATAAAAATCATCACAGTTTATTAGCTAAAGAAGAGATAAAAGGTAGAATCCCTGTTTTATAATGTTTCACAGCTATGAAAAACCTGATTAACAAATTTTGATTTGATGTAAACAGGAGTTTGTTTCATGCTTCATAAAACATCTTGAGACGAAAATCTTTATGTCTTTATATCAAATGACAGAAAAGTAATATGAAGAAATCTTTCAATTTTGTTAGAAAGTGTAGCAGAGTCACATTTAATCTTGAGACGGCTTAATTTAATAATTATGTAAACAGGTCTCTTTATTATACTACTAACTAAATTTATCTTTTAAAGAATGGAGTAAGTCTTCAGATCGAATAAATCTTTTGCCTTTTACTGAAAAAAAAAAAAAAGAAAACTAAGTAAGGCTTATGTGAATGGACATTGAAACAAAGTCATCGTTGGTCCAAATGATTTGCTTCATAGTTTCTCAGAAATTAAAGCTGATTCATTTTTGGAAGGGAGCCATATTTCTAATATCAGTTTGTTTCTGTACGGTGAAATTTGAATGTGAATATTTGCTTTTTGCAATTGTGAAATGAGACTTTTAAACTAAGTGTGATTAATTATGATGGCTGAATAAACTGTGATAATTCTTAAAATCAGATATACAATGTGTAATTCCAGGGATCTGACAAAAATGTCAGGTTGAAAGGAGATAATACCAAAGTACTTGGCTTATGACTTATAAGCTGGAAATAAAAATCATTACACGGATGTTAGATATTTCCAGTGATGACTTAGAGGAAGATGATAAGGACTTGATTATGTAGTTATCTTATTTTAACATAGTCACTTAAAATTTTAAATTTTTAATTATGAAAAATTTTAAATGTATATACATGTAGAAAAAATAGTGGGGTAGAGCCTATATAGCTATCACCCACAGTTGTTAACCCCCGGCCTATCTTGTTTTATTTTTCAGACATAATTTTAAATTGTTTTGTGAAAATTCTAATTAAGTCAAAGCTCCCAAATTATCTACCAATCAATTGATTTTATTAACATGATTTATGCTGTCTTTTGAAAATATGTATAATCTGTTTTGCTGCATGAGTTGGGGGAAAAACCCAAAAGTTAGATTAAGACAAAATGGTTTACATTGAAGAATTCTGTGATGAATAAAAGCAATGAGACCTTGGGAGGATAAATTGAAATACTTTCTGTAGTGTTAGTGCAGATAACAAGTAGTTTTGATTGTTTCGACTTAGAGCAAAATTTTTCTTGAAAATGTATTGGCTAAATATGGTTAGCATTTTTTTTTAATTAAACTTTTATAATCTTCAATCTCTTTGAGTGTTTTATTTAAGAGTTGAAAAGCTGTAAGATTTTTATTCAATCAATTAACAAATATTTACTTAAACCCTGTATGGGGGACAATGTACAATTTATACAGAAATACTCTAAAAGGGTTTGCCACGTATTTCAAAGGATTTTCTAAATCAGCTGGAAGGACTTTTCCTCAAACTGCTGTTGCCTAATTTTCCATGCCCATTCTGATTCAGGTCCTCAGTTAGGGGAATATGTCTTCAGATAAGAAACATTTCTTTTGCTGTTACTGATGGAAATTTGTCAAATCTCTCACATATGTAGGTGAGAAAAAAGTTGAAAAACCAATGACATTAATAAGCATATACTTAAGTATGCAATAGAAATCTAAGATCTCTTAGAAGTAAGGAAAACGTCCATTTACGTGTAAACCACAATTCAAGAAAATCTGGCATAACTCTGCAGTTTTATAAAGCTAGCAATTTCTGTGTATACTTTTCAATAAGATATTTATAAATTCTTAACTAAAAGATGCTGTAACTTTAAAAAATGTCAGAAGCATATTCGAAATTACAAAAATGTCCAAGGAGGATACCACACATCTTTTATACAAGCTCTAAAGGGAAAAATATTAAAGCTAAGAATATATTTTTTAACTGTGGTAAAGCACACATAGCATATAATTTACCATCTTAACCTTTGTAAGTGTATAAACTAAAAATATTGTATTTTTATGTGATTAGGATCCCAATTCAGACAAGTCAATAGAAAGTTATGTATTTATATACCGTTAAAAATAAAGCCACCATGAAATTGTTCACATTTATTTGTTTTTCAGGTCATTACTTCTTTTTATGTGGAGCGTGGAGGAAATGCCATGTCCTTTATGGGAAAAGGTGTTACAAAGAGTACAATTCTTTGCTTGCTTCACTTATCCCACGAGATGATGGCTCACGCTCAGAGCTCGGTAAGAGCATTGAAAGCTGCCTGTCTTCTGAACAGTTGCTTGAAAGGGAATGTGTCTGACACATTTCAAGCATATAAACTTGTTATGTGAAAATTTTTTTTGACTTTTCCTTTTAAAAGTCAAAAATGATCTTTGACTAAGATATGTTAATATTTCTTAAAAGTTGTATATTATACAGATCTGAATTTTATTTAAAATTTATTTTGATTGAAATCTTGATTCACTAGAAAACTATATTTTGTCTAAATCATGGGAAGAATAACTTCTGTCAAAAAAATGTTATGGGCCGGGCGCGGTGGCTCACGCCTGTAATCCTAGCTCTCTGGGAGGCTGAGGCGGGCGGATTGTTTGAGCTCTAGGAGTTCGAAACCAGCCTGAGCAAGAGCGGGACCCCGTCTCTACTAAAATTAGAAAGAAATTAATCGGACAACTAAAAATATACAGAAAAAATTAGCCGGGCATGGTGGCGCATGCCTGTAGTCCCAGCTACTCGGGAGGCTGAGGCAGGAGGATCGCTTGAGCCCAGGAGTTTGAGGTTGCTGTGAGCTAGGCTGACGCCACGGCACTCTAGCCCGGGCAACACAGTGAGACTCTGTCTCAAAAAAAAAAAAAAAAAAAAGTTTAACTTTTTAAGGAGAATCTGGGATCTTCTCGTTTGCCTCATTTTGACTGATTAATGGATTAGAAGCAAATCTTAAATACATTTTTGCCTTGTTTTGCTCTTTAAAAATTGGGAATTATTTTATACTTCCTATATTTTGTTTTTAGAAACATACCTAAAGTGTTTTTTTTTTCCTTTTTTTTTTCATTCTAGGAGTGGATGTCACTTTGGTTCTTGCCTTTGGGTAGTCATAGTGAAGAACATACTCCTACCCAACAAGGATTGGCATGGTTGATTCCATTATGGGTTGATCGGGACCCAGAGGTCAGTATGAAGAGTTACGTCCATTGTGTTTAGATTTAAAAAAATGAAACAAAACATATATGCATATACATATTCATATTATGGGATTATTTTAGTGACTATACCTTATGTTTTGTTTAACTTCTGTCTTAGATCAGACTGCCATTACAAAATACCATAGACTGGGTGGCTTAAATAATAGAAACTTACTTTTTCATAGTTCTGGAGGCTGGAAGTTCAAGATTAGGGTGCCAGCATACTCAGGTTCTGGTGAGGCCTCTCTTTCTGCCTTGTGTACAGCTACCTTCTTCACATGGCCTTTCCTTGGTACATGCAAGTGGAGAGAGAGATTTCTCTCTTCCTTTTTTATAAGGCTACCAATCCTATTGGTTTAGGACCTCACCCTTATGACCACATTTAACTTTAATTATCTCCTAGAAGCCCTGTCTCCAAAGACAGTTACACTGACGTTTAAGGCTTCAATATGCAAGTTTTAGAGGGACACAATTCAGTCTATAGCTTTCTATCTCTGGTCCCTCCAAATTCATGTTTTTCTCCCCTGCAAAATGCTTTTATTCCATCTAAATAGTCCCCAAAGTCTTAAATCATTCCAGAATTAACTCTAAAGTCTAAAGTCCAGAAATCTCATCTAAATCAGATATGGGTGAGACTCTAAGTATGAGTCATCCTGTGACAAAATTTCTTTCCAGGTAAGAACCAGTGAAACCACACAAGCCATGTGCTTCTAAAATACGTTGGTAGGATAGACATTCCCATTCCAAAAGGGAGAAATAGGAAAGAAGGAAGGAATAATGGGTCCTAAGCAAGCCCAACACCTAGCAAGGAAAATTCTATTAGGTCCTAAGGCTCAAGAATAATGTTCTTGGACATGATGCAATAACCTACAGGCCCATGGGGGTTGGGGGAGGGACACCCTCTATGTGGCTCTAGGGGATGGCCTCATCCCTTCAGCTATCTGTAAGGGCCCCACCCATGCTGCTGTCTTCGAGGGCCATGACCCACTGAAACCAGAGGGGTGGCCCCACCCTTTGAAACCAAAGAGGAAACAGCCTTGCCCCCTGGGCCTATGGTGGGAGTGGCAACATAGGTGATCTCTGAATCACCTTTGGGTTAATTCTTCCCTTTCATTAAAGAATACAGTAGTCCCCCCCAATTAGAGGTTTTGCTTTCTGAAAGCAGTCGTAAGTAGCCTAATCCTATGTCACAATGCCTATATCATTACTTCAGTTCATCTCATCATGGAGGCATTGTATCATTTCATATCATTACAAGAAGAAGGGTGCATGCAATACAATAAGATATTTTGAAAAAGAGGGAGACCACATTCATATAACTTTTATTACAGTATATTGTTATGATCTATTTTATTATTACTGTTAATCTCTAACTGTGCCTAATTTATAAATATCATAGATATGTAGGTATAGGAAAAAAACGTAGTGTGTGTGTGTGTGTGTGTGTGTGTGTGTGTGTGCATGCCTGTGTATAGGATTTGGTACTATCTGTGGTTTCAGACGTCAATGGAGGTCTTGGAACATAGCCCCCATGAATGAGGGGGGACTACTGTAGCACGTATTTGCCTATAGAATCCAAGAAGTCCAACAGCCTTCCATCATTCCATCCCGCCTCCTCTGTCCCCTTTAGTTCAAACTGGCAGTATCTTTGCTAATATATTCCCATCTCTGTTCCTGGCTTCTGTTGAGATGGCTGATTAAGTCCATGAGTCGCACTCATGATCTCTCTCAAGTGGTTGTTCAGCCACACCATCTATGTTCTCTTTAGAACAAGCTTTCTCATTTTTTGCATGAGTGGGCTGAGAATTTTTCAAATCTTCTTGTTCCTTTTTGCTTACCTGTTCTTAATTCCTTCTTTAATTTATCTCTCTTCTTTTGCATTTTGCTGTAAACAGTCAGGAGAAACCAAGCCACTCCTTCTACACTTTGCTTGAAATCTTCTCAGCTAAATATTCAATTTCATTGCTCACAAGTTCTACCTTCTACAAAATACTAGAGCATGATCACAGTTCAGCCAATTTCTTTGCCACTTTATGACAAGGATTGCCTTTCCTCCAAAAACATGTTTTGAATAGCATGTTCCTCATTTTTGTTTGAGATCTCACTAGAATCACCCTTAATGTCCATATTTTTACCATGCATCTCAGAACTCTTCTAGCCTCTAATCCGTTACCCAATTCCAAAGCCACTTCCACATATTTAGATGTTTGTTTCAGCATCATCCCCACTTTGTGGTATCTAAATTTATATTAGTGTGCTTGGGCTGTCATAACAAAACACATACACTAGGAGACTTAAACAATGGGAGTTTATTTTCTCACAGTTCTGGAGGCTGGTAAGTCCAAGATCAGGGTATCATCATGGTTGGTTTTTGGTGAGGGCGCTCTTCCTGGTTTACAGATAGCTACATTCATACTGGATGCTCACATGTCCTCTCCTTGGTATATACACGTAGAGAAAGAGGTTTCTTTCTCTTCCTAAGGCCACCAATCTTAGTGCAGTAGGGTCCCACCTTTATAACCTCATTTAACCTTAATCACCTCCTAAAAGCTCTGTCTCTAAATATAGTCACATTGAGTTTTGAACAACATGAATTTTGAAGGGACACAGTTCAGTGCATAGTACCTTTTCAAATTTATCAGAGTACAGATTGAAAATATAAAAGAAAAAAGATTATAAGATCTATCACTTTCAGAAAGAACAGTGAAAAATTATTGGAGAGGCTCAGCCATTTTCAAAGTTCAGAAGAATAGCTGGAAATTATAAATTATAGACCTGAGTGACATTTGAGTGTCATTTAATGGAATTAAATGCAAAAAAATTGTACTTGCATTACAATGTAAAATTTTATATTACCAAGTAACTTTCCAAAAACTTTCCAGTTTTAGCCATTTGTCACTGACTTCAAGCAAGAAATGATTAGATGTTATTATAATAAAAACCTTCATTTGTAGAAACATTATTTGATTTGAACTTAAAAGTTACATTTTTAGCCACATTGAACTTGGACTTATTACTTGACTATGTTATGACTACATTGTTTTTTTTTTTTCATCTTGTAGCTATCATTGAAACTGTATTTTAGGTTCAGAATTCAGAAATTTACTAAAATGCATGGCTTGAGGGCAGTGGTTCTATAGCAAGCATATTACACCACATCAGTGTTATTTGGAAACATTTTTTTGTTAAGATAATTTTGAAGAAAATACTAAATGCCTTGCAAAAAGATAATTTAATGACTTCTTTGTTTAGAAAAGAAGTTTTAAGAAAGTCAAAATCATTTCTCTGTAAGAAACACTAAAAAATTAGGACAGGTAGAACAAAGTAATAGGAACCCTTTTTAAGAATGAAGAATAAATCAAAATTATGTTTATAAAAGACATTTGAGTACTCTCTGCTTTCCCTAGAGAAAGGCTTGTAATCTATAACATTTATGCTTCTTATTTATACCTAGTTTTAACTTTATATGACATTTGCTTATATTTAACTTCTTTTTCTATTTTATTGCTTTCTTAAGTCATGGAATAGGATTTTTATTGATTTGTAACTTTTTAGGACACTATCTTCTATAAGTGTTTTTTATAATTTGGGATTGTAAAACCAATGTTATACTTATAAAGCATAATATTTTATGTACCTGAAAAATAGGATTCTTTGATTCAATAACTTTCTCTTTAATTTGAACAGGTGAGATTCACTTCACTGGGATTAGGATCAGCACTGACCTCCCTGGAAACTGGCTGTGTGGCCTTGGCAAACAGTTGTCAGAACATTTCTGGTGGGCTCTGGGGAACTGTGGTAAACATTCTTCTGGACCAGTCAGAATGTAGTATGGTGCGCCGGGAGGTATGTCTGGCTTTCAGCATTCTCTCCCTTTTTTCCCTTAGAAATCCATTGTGGTAATGTCTATAAACCGTACTTGACTCCTTAATTCAGCATCGTGGACTGACCACTGACCATTATCTATTCTGGCTGAGAAAAATCTCAATAGAATGGCAGTAGAGAATTTACAAGGTATTAATTCATATTAAAAATTGGAGTCCTTTATTCTGATAAGATCAAACCAGAATACAATATAGTTTAATGTGAATTCTTCTATTTTATTGTGCACTGAAAAGTTTATAGAAAAAAATTATTGCCATTACTTCAGCATTCATGAGTCTCTAATGTTTATAAAGCTTTAAGTGCTATCAAAATAACTCTATTTGTCACATAACATGAGAGGAAAAGTAAACCCTATTTTAATTCTTTGTAAATTATTTGTGGTTTTCTTTTTATTTCTGCTTTTATTAAAGTGATGATTCATGCAAATAGTTTTAAAACAGTAATCAAATAGTACTTAGAGGCTTAGGAAAAAAATAGCAATTCCTGGGTCTACCATTAGCCAGTCCCAGTTCCAAACTTGAAAGGCTAGTTTTCTTGTTATTTGTCTCCATGGTTTTTTTTTTTTTTGAGACAGAGTCTCACTCTTTTGCCTGGAATAGAGTGCCGTGGCGTCAGCCTAGCTCACAGCAACCTCAAACTCCTGGGCTCAAAGCGAGCCTTCTGACTCAGCCTCCCAGGTAGCTGGGACTACAGGCACCGCCACCGTGCCTGGCTAAATTTTCTATTTTTTTTTTTTTATATTGGGACGGGGTTTCACAATGTTGCTCAGGCAGGTGTAAAACTCCTGGCCTGTAGTGATTCTCCCACCTCGGCTCCCAAAGTGCTAGGATTACAACCCTGAGCAACTGCACTTGGCCTTCTCTTTTTTTTTTTTTGGTTATTATTTTTTGTTTTTAAGTGTTCTCACTTATCAAGTGTAAATAGTTGGCAACCCAGTATTTGTCCCCCAATTTAAAAAAAGTTCAATGGTATCTGAAATCGCAAAGCGGAAACAGCTACTGTAACAAGGTAGAAAGATAGTCATCTTCAAATATAGATGATGAAGTTTTATAATCTTTGTCTCAAAGTTGTGATGTTTGCAAGTTTATTATAGCCAGAAAGAAGGTGCTACAAATCTAGTATTTTAAAATTAAAGCAATTTTTGGTAGAATTATGCATAATAATCTTATTCAACAAAATGTTTCATTTCCTTACGTTGGTGTACCTTTCACAGTATTTTGGAGGATATAGCATGAAGTAGCATGTCCAGGAGTCTTATTAAAATCTTATTTTGGTTGAGATGAATATATATATTTTACTTTTTACTTCTTTTACTTTGCTTTTAGTTCTTTGCACTTCGTTTTGATGCCTGCAGTCTAAATTGATGTCCTCTGACGCTCGTGTTCCATTAGGCTTTCTGTAGCATTCTCTTTACGATTACTACTTCTTTTCCACTTCTTTCCACATACACCAGAATAAATTCCTATTTCATGTCCTGTCTTGAATTGTTATGCTTCTGAATAGTAATAATATGGATGTCTAAATTATGAATTATATAACTAGTTGTGTTTCCTTTTTATTGTTGAATGCCAGAAAGTTTAGCCCCCTCTCATCAACTGTAGCTTTTTTAGTATATACTTTTAAACTTTATTCCTGGTTTCACTTTTATTGTACCTCTGGTTTTTTTTATTTCTTTCATCCCTGGTATATTTTTACTATGATGTTATAATTTAC
>NW_012151396.1:2515833-2517230 GCF_000956105.1 Propithecus coquereli | reverse complement strand
TAGGTTAAGCTGGATTTCTATTTGTGGTTTGTATTTCTAGTTAGCAAGTTTTTATTGAGAAAAATCTGTATGAGAGAGGGAGAAAGGGGTGTGTGTGTGTGTGTGTGTGTGTGTGTGTGTGTGTGTGTGTGTGTATAATCTGTAAGGGGATAGTAGAAACCTGAAAGAGCATTTCTTAAATGCTGTCAGAACAGTTTATATTATACAAATCATTTTTTGAATAAAACTAAATTCTTAAATAGGAAAAAATATATTTGCTAATGAAATACTTTCATATACTGTTAGGTCATTACCTAACAAGGTCATCACCTAACAAGAATTATGGTTTGGTATTTCTCATAATGACCTCTCAGCATGTGCAGTTGACCAGAGATATGTCTTTTGCTATGAGATTATAATATATTGGTTATTTCAGAGATGACAACAAGATGGCAGTATTGACTTTTTTTTTAAAACATTTTCAGGCTGCATTTATTCTTCAGAATCTCCTTGTAATTCCAATGCCTACGGAAGTTATAAAGGATTATACTTGGCAGGTGGGTAATTTTAAACAATTATTGACTTAGTAGGTATTTGAGATTAGTTGGTGATAAATTTTTGGCATTTGTATATTTCATTACTTATGAAACTGTATACAAAGCAGCAAGAATCACTTAAAATAGAATGTAGACATATTCTTATGCTTGATCATACTTGATTCTTCTCTGTAGCATAAAAAAATCATTTTAAATAATATTAATAGCTAACATGATGTTTAATGTGTCCTGGGCACTTTTCTACGAACTTAACACATATTAACGTTTGTAATGATTTGAGTTGTGAACTATTATTATCCTCATTTTACAGGCTTAGAAACTTTAGCACAAAGGGTTTAAATAGTTTGCCTTAAATCACACCAGCTAGTTAGTGGTACATGTCTGCTTTGAATCCAGGCAGTCTCTCTCTTACCCTCCTCACTATATTGCCTCTCCAATTTAATAATAATAAACAAATTTGTTTATAGTTAAATACGCATTGATATTTACATCTTTTTTCTTTTTCTATTTCGTGTACAATGTACATCACAATTTCTTTGTTTTCTATTGGACTAATTTTTTGTTTCATGTTCTGAATGTCAAGTCAGTAAATAGTTACCTAATATTTTTATAGCTTGTGATTTTTAGATAATTGGGAGGATACACAAGTGTGCTCATTGTGGAGATAAGATGTGCTCTTTCTTTGTCCTTTTACCTATCCTTATAAGTGTATATTTACCATAATGTTACACTTCACTCATCAGAATTCTATACAAACTATTCTATACAAAGGATTTTTTTTTTTTAAGTTTTAATTAGAATATATCCTTAGAGGAGTTACTGAATCAAGCTGAGCTGCAGCAAGGACAGCTTTCAGGGCAT
>NW_012151396.1:2496818-2499328 GCF_000956105.1 Propithecus coquereli | reverse complement strand
AGGTGTGATTATGAAATATATTTAGTTAAATTGTTTTTGTACTGCTTTAATTATTTTGATTGTTTGATTTATTGAATTTTTATAGGTGGTTGGAGTTAAGCTAGTAAACCTAGCTAAACTGTAATTCTCACCTTGGTTGTTAATTCCTTCCCTGAGTTATTATAATGAGGTCTTTATTTGTGATGTTAAGTAGCTATTGCAGATCTCTTGTGTGTTTGACATATTTTGTACATTTAAGAATGTTATAACTTGGTTAAAAGATAGACTTTCTTTGAAGTTATGAATGTTGAGATTGGTTCTGTGATTTTGGGTGAATACTTCACCCTAGATAACTAAGTAATGCATTAAAGGGCCACATTGCCTATAATATATACCTTGGTTAATAAGTGGGAGGTGTTATGACCCTGTTCTTGTATTTCTGTTTTACCTGCTTCTTCTAGAACTCTAAATTTAATATAACAACAATGACTGTCATGTGCTGGCTGTTCATTAAATAGTCTTATTTATTATGTAAATTGCTCTATTTATGAAGAATAAGCTCACAGTGTTGGGTAGATTTATTAGAACACAACAATTGCAACTTGAGAATCATAAAAGACATTTAATATTGAAATAAGAGATTTAATTATGATATATATAAATATCCTTAAAAAGGAATGTTAATGGAAATAACCTTGTTAGTGTAATTATAGCTTTAACTTGTGAATTCCTTTATCTTCCTAAAGAGTAAAGTTTTTATATCCACCTTTTCTTAGTGATGGGGAGGGGTGAAAGAAGAGATACACACACAAATCTTAGTGGTTCAAGGGAAACTTTGAATATGTTTTGACCATACCCTTCTTGTTGGCACTTAGATTTCTAGTTTTTATCTTTTATTTTTCCTTTTTTCTTATGGTCTGTTTTAAAATCTTAACTTCATTGATTATCATTTTCCAGAAAACAGAAATATTCATAAATTACTGATAGGATTATTTGCAAACTTTAAGCAAATCTTCTATTTACTTAATTTTTGCCATTGGACATTCCAGGAAAAGTAGTGGGTGGCAATGTAAAAGGTTATTTGAAGAAAAATACCAAGAGATAAAATGTGTGATAGATTGTTTTTGGCCTCCCGGTGGCAGGTGTATGTGTGTGTGGATGTGTTTACACTTTTTTTTTGCCTTGTCAAAGTTAATTCAGTGGGAAGTAATGTGGCAGACAGATTTTGCTGTGGATACTGATGAACCTTTTCATTTTTTCTGGCTTATTGATAGGTTCAAAAAATACTTTTGAACATAATTACTTGGACCCCACATTATTTCAGATATGTTAATACTTATTTATTATTTTACTATTGTGTGTAAGTTGAAAAATACTGCTTTTATTGTGTTTATGGCTCAAGTATATGATTACTTGGTTAAAGCTGATCATTTCATAGAAACATTTTAAATGAAATGGCCCCTGAAAAAGCAGAATAGATCAGCTTTTGGCTTTCAGTGGGTGTCTAGGCAGCAAAGACCTAGAGTGTTATGAAATAATTTGCCCTAGGCCAGCCTGCTGTAACTGCAAGGACAGAGGCAGAGTGGGAGGAAGATGGTAGCCTCTGGGACTGATTTGTTTCCTTGAGAGAGGACAATGGATCTTTTTGAAGAAATTATGTGATAAATGAGTGTTTCTCTTTTTTTCTCTGCCTTTTTTCCTGCAGGGTCCCTGTGTTCATGATGAGGACTCGGGCCTATCGCTCGTAGGAAAACCTGCCCTTCAGGCTCTTTTATATCACTGCCGTTTTTATGAACATTTGAATCAGATGATAAAACGTTGTTACCTAGGACTGTATATGTTTGGTTTGAATTTTTCTGCTTTCAGTGGAACTTCAGAAGGCAGTGATTTAAATGGTAGGTACAATATATTTTAATTTTTACAAAATGTAACTTTTTAAGAACTGTTAAAAACATATGTACTTATTAAAAAATATTTGGAAAACAATAAAAATTACACAGGAAAAATGTTCATCTCCAGACCCACCACTCAGAGAATACCTTTGTTATGTTAGGATATATTTTCTCTTCCAATTTTCTTTCTCTGTATGACTTTTGTTTGTTTTACATAATCGTGTTCATATCTTATGTATGTTTTTGTATTCCCTTCTTTCACTAAACATTGCCTAAGCATTTTTCTGTGTTATAAATTCTTCAGGGAAACCATTTTTTGACATCTTGTTAATGTTTCATAAGTTATTTATGCTCTTCAGTAAAGCTTTATAGTTCTTTTTCCTCTATTATATCTTAAACTTTTTTGGAACTTTCATTTCTAGGCAATCTATAGTTATTCTCCCCCTCTTATGAATAAGATCTTTTCCCACTAAATGTTCTAATTCATTTTGCTAACGTGTCAAAAAGCTGTTTATTTTGGGTATGTTAATTCATTTTTCAAAATACTTCACTGAAACCCTTTTACTTCTACATGTAGAGTCTCTTAGACTTGCTAAGTATAAGATGTTAGCACATAAAAATAATTATTATATCATAATA
>NW_012151396.1:2493996-2496768 GCF_000956105.1 Propithecus coquereli | reverse complement strand
AGTATTTTAATGATATTTATAATTTACATGTAGATAAGGATTTCTGATGTATTTAGGGTCTTTTTTTATAGTCTTTGGATTATATTATGGCATTTTTATTTGTTATATATAAAAGTAATTCCTTTTCATTCTGAAAATATTAATTCTCTCTTTTTCTTAAATGCAGTTCTTTTCTTCTGGTTCCTTTTCCGTCATAGCTAATGGGTATGTTAGCACTCCGGCAGTAGGAGTAAAGCATGTATTTTAAAAATTAATATTCTAGTTTATTGCATCCTTGAGAACAATGTTTTCAAATTAATTGGAGCTTCCTGTGACATAATTAATTTGCACTTTTCTTTGTAAATGTATTTGTAATGGCACCTGGTGACTTGAAGAGTGTTCCTTCTATACACACTGTCCTCAGTTCTCCCTGGCAGTTCAGCAGTGATCTGGCAGTGCCGCACCCACCTGAGGGCGGGCTGATAAGGATACAGAGAGAGACAGGTCTTAAGACAGGGCAATTAGACCTGATTGTGCTGATTTCCTCACTATGCTAGAAGACAACCCCATCAATTACTGATGGATCTATGGAACAGAGCCTAGTGCATGCATGAAAGACTTCATTGTTTTGGCCCTTGCACCATCAGTCATCTGTGAAAGCCTGAGTTAGGCCATCATTTGTGCATATGCTGGGCTTGGCTCCATTGCTGTGAGTAAAGCTCTGTTGCCACTGGGAAGCGTTGGCATGTAGAGAATGGGGATTTAGGCTTAATGCTGAGTTAAAATAAATCAAGTAAGAAATAAATAACAGTTATGTGGTATGTGCATATTTCAGATCATTTGTTTTTCTTTTGAGAAGTTAAAAATATTTTGAATGCACTGTTTGAATTTTTTAGAAGAAATTTTTTTCAAGTAATAAATACATATGGTTAAAAGAGCTAATAGAATTTACAGTGCAATTCACTACCCCTCTCCATTTGCTTAGACAACTTTACCTCTCTGATTTTAATTCTTCAGGGGGTTATCCCTATATATCCAAATAGTACGTTTGCAATAATATGTTTATTCATTTACTACTTCAAAGGATTTATCTCATTTACACAGTGTCCTGCCAATATAGTTGTATCACTGTTCTTAGTTTCTTGGTGGGTCATACCCGCTGTTGCTAATATTGTTACTGTGCACTATATCTCTTGGCTGCCCATTAGAAGATGATTAAGATGTGGCTAAGTTCTTATCTTTTCACTGGTCTCCCTTCCCCTACTTCTAATGCTAATCTTTGCCAGTTTTATTTTTACTTTTGCTTTGTGAGAGTTGAGTAGATCTATATTCTCTTCTGCAGTCTAAATTTTATCTATAGGTTGATTCTAAAAATTGAAAACCAGTAACTCACTACTGAGCCACTTTCTTATCTCTGCTTCTGGAGCCAACCCATCTATACTCACAGGAAAATTTTCCTGGGATTTCTATGTGTGTATGCATACATTTATATGTGCACATATTTTTGTATGTATGAGTGTGTGTGTGTGTGTGTGTATATATATATATATGTAATTTGAAAATTGATTAGAGTGATTTTTTTTTCTTTGGAGTTTCTATTTTTTCTTGTGAGTCCATATCGTATCTCAAGTCTTTCTAAGCTCTTAATCATCCATTCTCTTCAGTTAGAACCCTTTTTCCTAGTAATCATCCTCAAAATGATTGTACTCCTACCAAATGACAAGTGCGTGAATGATAAATCTCAGGAGTCTCTAAATTGCACTGGATTGATAGTTTGGCTAGTTACCAGGTATTAGGTTGAAAATTGTTCCTCCTAAGAATTTTGCTCCACTCTCTTCTAGCATCTAATGGTATTGATGAGAAGTTGGATTTCTGTCTGATTCTTTTTACCTCTTTATGGCTGACTTTTTCTTTTACCATCTTCTCTTTATCCTTGGTCTTCTAGAATTTTATGGTTATGTGTCTTTTCCCATTTCTCTTGCTTGACCCTCATTACACTCTATAATTTGAGGACTTGGATGTTCTATGTCTTTTTGGCTCTGATAATTTTTTTTATATTTATTCCATTTAAAAATGACTTTCCCTTTTTTCTATGTTATGTTTTATCTTTCCAGAAATCATATGAGTCTCATATTAGGCCCTTTAAATTCTGTCTCTCAATATCTCTTAATCTTTTTTGTGCTATTTTCTGGAATATTCTTTATTCATAGCCAAATTAGTTTAAGTTGCTCAGTCTTGGTGGGCTGAATAATTTTTACCATGATTTATAGACAGAGGGAAAAAAATATATTCTAAAACTTCATTAGGTAGATTAATTATAAATTTATGTCTCTTATTATGACTTCTTTTCTTACCTTTGTTTTCTAAATCTGTTTTTTAATATATTAGAACTAGAGAAAAATGAATTTTAAAAATGAAGGGTGAATATGATTGTTAATTATATTCTTTATCATTGTGATAATTTTACATATTTAGAGAATAATTATAAGAATTCTAATATTGTACTTACATATATAACTTCTCACTCACTTTGAAAACACTTATAACTAAAGAAAAGTTAGATTTAGAAGGCATTGGGCTTGTAACTCCTGTCTTGCTAACAGATGGTATAACCATCAGCTTTAGTAGTCCTTAACAGAATAAAGAATCAGCAGATTTAAGAGCTCTTGAAGACCTATAAATACTCAAGATTTTTCTATTTTCAAGATTTATACAGTTACATTCCTTTATGTGTTTTCATTAAACCTTTATAAATTTAGGAGTATAGCTGTTTTTGATAGAGGAAGCAATTAC
>NW_012151396.1:2491396-2493946 GCF_000956105.1 Propithecus coquereli | reverse complement strand
ACCAGCCTGAGCAAGAGCGAGACCCCGTCTCTACTAAAATTAGAAAGAAATTAATCGGACAACTAAAACTATATAGAAAATAATTAGCCAGGCATGGTGGCGCATGCCTGTAGTCTCAGCTACTCAGGAGGCTCAGGAGGCTGAGGCAGGAGGATCGCTTGAGCCCAGGAGTTTGAGGTTGCTGTGAGCTAGGATGACGCCTAGCTCTAGCCTGGGCAACACAGTGAGACGCTGTCTCAAAAAAAAAAAAAAAAAAAAAGAAAAGCTACATCCCTTTCTCAAGGAGAGAAAAGAGAATTAGTGTCCAAGTGATCAAAAACTGTATTGTGGCTCTCAACCATCCAGTGTTGTGTAAATCATTTTCCCCTAGTCAGCCTAAGAGTTAGTACTCCTTCATGTGGATAGTTCTGTTGCTGGGTTTAATTTGAGGACCAATGTCACAAATCCGTATCGTTGCAACTTTAACAACCAATTTTAGAGTTGATAATAACAAGGGAATCTATTGATCAGAGAGGGATTATCGATATAATTTGTTTCAGTTCATCTCTGTAGACATGTGTTGAGTGTGTAGATGTTAGGGATTCGCAGATGATTAGATTTGGTGCTCTGGGCTTATGGCCTGCAAGGGAAGACAAACACGTGGCAGGGGAACATTGTTATAATAATTTATGTATGATGATGGTAGCTTATGTGTAATTTTTGTAATATTAAAGCTGTTATTTCCACTTGAAAATGGTATCACATTTCAATGTAAAGGTAATTTCATGCACTTAAATAATATGATGGGTTGTCAGTGTGTGATGGAAATATACTCGTTCATGCTTTAGTTCCTTTCTACATTTGTGACAGGACTTTGAATTGGCACATACACTTTTTTTAAAACAACTTTTTATTTTGAAGAGATTAGATTTATGGAAAAGTTTCATATGCCCTTCACCCATATTGCCCACATGTCCTTTCAGCACATTTGCTTTAGCTCTGTTCATCTCGCATCTTTTTTCTGAACTATTGAAGTCATAGACATAAGGCTGCTTTTCCCCTAAACACTTAAGTAAGAATTGCCTAAAAACGAGGACATTCTCTTACATAGTCACAAGAATAATTACCCCAATTAAGAGAGTACTCAAGTTTTTCCAGTTGTCCTACTACTGTTGTTTATAGCAAAGAAAAAAAAAATTCTGGAACCAGGATGCAATTTAGGAATATACAGTACAAATACTTGTCATACCTGTTTAGTTTCTTTCATCTGAAATATTTTCCAAATTTTTAACATTTATGACCTTAACATTTTTGAAGAGTACTGGCTATTTTTTCTTTTTTTTTTTTGTAATATCCTTCAATTAGATTTGTCTTTTAACTCATGATTAGATTTGGGTTATGCGTTTTTGGCAGAAAAGCCATAGAAGTGATGTGTTTTTCTTAGTGCATGCATCATATCAAGAGATATTATATCTCTTTTTTGCATTATTGGTGATATTAACTTTGATTACTTGGTTAAGATAGAGTTTGCCTGTTTTTTCCATCATGGAGTTACAGTTTTTCGTTTTGCAAGGAGGTACTTTGAGACTATAAATATCTGTTTCTCATCAAACTTTCTCTCACTATTTTTAACTTCCATTCATGATACTTGTCTGAAACAATTATTACTGCATGACTGTCAAATGATTTTCTAATTTTATCATTTCTTTCTACATTTATTACATTCTACTGTAAGGAAGACCTTTTCTTTCTTCCTTACTTATTTAGTTATTTACTTATTTATACAAGTATAGACTGAAGAATTCTTAGTTTCATAGGTTATAATGTGTTCCTATCATTATTTGTTTAGATGTTCATATTATTCTGGCTTTGGCTGGGGGAGTCTCTTCCTAATGACTCTTGTGCCCTTTTTTTTTGAGACAGGGTCTCACTCTGTCACCCTGGGTAGAGTGTGGTGGTGTCATCATAGCTCACTGCAACCTCAAACTCCTGAGCTCAAAGGATCCTCTTGCCTCAGCCTCCCTAGTAGCTGGGACTACAGGTGCACACCACCAGGCCCGGCTCCTTTTTCTATTTTTAGTAGAGACGGGGTCTCATTCTTGCTCAGGCTGGTCTTGAACTCCTAAGCTCAAGCAATCCTCCCACCTTGGCCTCCCAGAGTGCTAGGATTACAGGCAGGAGCCACCATACCTGGCCACTTTTGTATGCTTTTAACATGCTTTTATCAGTTTTCAAGCATTTCTTTACTTTCTGGTACAGTAAGATATTCTGGACTCTCCCAGCCCCAGCCTGGAATCAGATATTTGCTCAAAGGGTTGTGATTCCTTTTCAAGGAGAACGGTATTCAGAAACCAAGACCTGGGTTGTCGATATGTTCGTTGTTCCCTGGGTGGCATTGCTTTATATCCTCTCAGTGGACGAAGCTAATAACTGTCTGCGTATATGTTTGTGTATGTTTTATTAATAGTCAACTCATTTATAGTTGTATATATTTTCATATTTGATGTGGCTAATAGGCACATTTTAATCTTTTAAGGTGTTAATCATGAAGCATCATGAGTATTTTCACAA
>NW_012151396.1:2459284-2475246 GCF_000956105.1 Propithecus coquereli | reverse complement strand
ATAATTTCACAGTTACAGAAAAGGTTCAAGAATAGAACAAAAATTCCCAAATGTTAACATTTTTGTGTATTTACTTCCTATCCTGTATATGTGTGTGCATAAGTAAAATTTATTTGTATATCTACATGTATATATTTTTTCTGAGCCATTTAAGAATAAGTTGCAGATATGAAGTTCTTTTACCTCACATAATTGAATGTGAATTTATAATTTATGTCTGTGATCACTTTTTGGAGGAATTAAGAAAATGACATTTGATGAAATTTTTGAACATTTTAAATAAATGCTTATTAGGAAAGTGACTCACTTAATTGTTTGCATTTCTCTGGATCAGTTACTCAAAGCATGAAGCTTGAACCAACAGCAGTGGTATCTTCTGTAAGCTTGTTAGAAATGCATATTTGTGGCCCCCTCTCTGACCCAGGGCATTGGAATCTCTGGGACTAGGGCTAGGAAACCACTTTAACAAACTCTCAATGATTCTTATGCATATTAAAAAATCTCTTTCCTTAGTTTATTTATTTATTTATTTTTTAATACTAGTCTATCTCAGAAGCCAGATCCATGTAACTATTTTTTCCCTTAGTTTTTGATTGCTTTCTTGTAATGAGTATTCTTTTATTAATTGTTACAGTACCTGGGAGAGTATCTGTGTTAACCGTTTTTCTTCTTTGTGCAGGTTTGGATGACTCGTTCAAGTTTTGGCAGGCTCCACCTAGGATGTCCAGTCAAGATCGTGATCCAAGTTCTCTCTCCACCTCAGAAACAACGGTACAAGCGAAGAGTGCATAAGTGCTTTACTTTGAATTTCCAAAAAAATTTGAATTTGCTTAGTGGAGAGATAAGAATGGATACAAAGTATTAGCTTATGATAAAACAAGCTATGATTTATTCAAATACATCTTTCCATTGCTATCTGTGAAAAATTCAGTTAGGTATTTACTTAAATTATTGCATTTAGCCTGTACATCAGCCATACATTGTGGATACTATTTTGCTTTTTTTTGTATGAGCAAGTCACTCAGAAGTTAACTTTGTGATCAATAGTGTTGTAAGTAGCAGAGTTGGAATAGGGTTTGGTTTGCTGAAGTATAGCTACCCTGAATATTCTTTTAGTTGAGAGTTTTCGATGTCTTTCCTACCTCTTTTGATAATATAAAAGTGTTAAAATATTTATCATTAGTAGTAGAAGAGAACCAATTCTGTATGATTAAAAATGCTTGATTACCCTGAAATTATGCTTAAGAGCAAGGCAATATGAAGAAAGTTGACCCTTTGAAATGATTCCAGTTTGGGGATTCTGATAATTTTAAACACACTTCAAATACTTGTGTCAGATAGAAGCTTGTCTTGATTATCTGAAATAACTGAAATTCATGTATGCCTGCCTGCCTGCATGCCTGGCTGCCTTTCTCTTTCATTTGTGCATAAATTGCTTTGTTCCAAAAAAGTGCGAGACACTAAGTATCCCTAAATAATGATTGGTAATAGGTTTCAGTTTCTTACAAGCATTTTTACAAATCATTTATTCTCAACTGGAAAACACTACGTTTAATTTTAAAGTGTTTTTGGAATAATTGCTGTGTTACAGAACCTATTAGGAAGGTAGAAATTTGATACCCCTGCTTCCTGGAGTAAAAATAATATGAAAATAATAAATAATTATACAGACATTATACTTGAAAGATTATATTTAACCTGTCTCCTACAGTTTCCCAAAAGACCATTACCATTACTTTTTGCTATAGTTTTAAGAGTCATTTTTTTTTTCTAGATTCAAATGAGAAGTATTTATGTTTAGTGCTAGATTAGACCTTTATGTGGAAAAGTAGGATAATTACCCCAGTTCCACTAGATGTCATACTTTCCTTTCCAAGGTAGAGATAGTGTACATCTTTGTCTCAACAAAAGAAATAATATGATTACATACTAAAGTGAGTTGTATTAATTGGTTATTTAGTTCACAGAAGGACAGCATCAATATGTGCTTAAAAGTAAATCTTCTTTGGTTATCCTGTTTGTTAAAAGGGCTATAGTCTAGCCTAGAAATCTTTGTGCATTCTTCAGTTCTTTGCTTATAATAGGTACTCAGTAAATAGTTTTACTCTAATGAACTTTGAGTTATCTTAGCTATTTTGTAGATAACATTTAAGTTGTATTTATCCTATACCAGAAGACCTAAGTACAAAAAGCAAAAGCCAATCAAACTTTTGTATTTCTCTATTTTATATCAACATATAAATCTTATAGTTTAGAATACTAAATTTTCTGAGAAAATTTTGAAAATGTGTTATTTATTGTAATCATTAAAATAGAAGCACTTCCATTAAAATGAAGTTCTTGAACTTGTTTGTGTTTGGATACTACACAGACTTTTAGAAATATATACCAATGAAATCTTTTAAATTTTTATTTTTAAAGAATTTTGATATATAGTCCTATGTAAGACTTATTTCTTGTTGTTTTTCCTAAAGACTAGTGTTTTCTGTTAGAGTTTGGAATCCACTTATTTCTTTTTTGAGAGGTTCCAAACAGAAGTTTTAGAATCGGTGACTTTTATTAGACAAAAATAGTCTAGTGGTTGTTATATTTTCTTTCACATGCCTAAGATAATGTGTGTCTTTATCCCAACAGGAAAAAAATCTGAAGGATTTAGTAATTATGCTAGTTATGCTTTAAACTGTCAGTTGAAAGCTGTCAGTACTTAGACCAACTAATACTTTTTTGAATATAGGAAAATTTTGAAGTTACAAATTAAGGCATAAGTTGACTGGACGTAAATCTTGTTAATCAGCTTATCTGCTTATTTATATCTTTGTTTTGTTTATCTCATAGAATTGAGAAAAGGTGCATTTTTTTATTGGTTGGGGTTGGTTTTTGTTCATTTTGTTTTTCTAAGGAAAGCAGCATCTTTTGATTTGGGTCGTATCATACAATGTGCTGTTGCTGAGTCATTATCCATTTTGGTCTGTTAAATGCCAAGTTAGGGACTTTAATGCTGTTATCTAATGAAAATTAGTTCAGTTTTTTGGCAAGCTTTGTAAGGATTGGGACTTCTATGGTTTATAAAGTACAACTAGAATAAGCAGAGTGTCACTGTTAGCTTGGGGGCATTGCCCTTGTAAATGCTACCTCAGAAGGGGCCTCCATCCAACTCCACATTCTCTTCCTCCAGGGTAGGGTATAATTTTATTATAAACCTTCTTGTTTAAGGATGTCTTGTGTATATGTTGCTTATGTTTCATTTTTCATGTTGCGACAGTAATGAATAATTTTCTTTACTGATTCATAGGTGACACCTTCTTTGGGAAGTGCTGAATCTCAACCACTTGTGCCATCAACAGCACTTTTACCGGAAGCCTCACATGACCAGTTTGTGGCTCAAGGTATCCTTTTAGGAAGACATTCTACCTTAAAAAGAAAAATTGACAAGTTGATCCAGGCAGATATTTTGAAAGTAAATGTCTAAAGAACAAAATATTAATGAAATAAATTACAGAACATGTTGGAATAAATTTAGAATAAATATATGAGACATGAACTAAACAAATGCTCTTAACTAATAAGTAGAGTTTGACTATCACATAAATAGTCTGATTGCCATATGGTTCCTTAGTAGGTAAGCATAGGTATTTGCTATTTGAATTGAGGAACCAATAGATACTAAGTTAACTTAATTTTTTCCCTGCTTTTGGGAAAACACTTGACCACAGTAGGCCACTTGAATGTGAAGAGATTCTGGTCTTAAGTATTTTCTAAGGCTGTGCTTCCATTTAAAAGCACACTACGTGTATTGAGTCTTTATTTTATTACAAATGCACAATGAGCAACCTGGGATTTATTTTTATTAATGGTAATATATAAATTTTACTCCTTATATTAGGAAGTGCTTCCAACTCCGCTGTGCTTCAAATTTCATATATTTTGAAGATTATAACTTGGCTTTTGTTAATTCTAGAGAGTATATAGGTCTTATTCAGTAGTATTAAATTATCGACCTGAAAGGAAAATGCTACCTAAAAAGAATGTAGTTTTAAACACTGACATATAAATATGCAGAAAAAAATGTCTTCTAAAACTTTTAGAAATACTTGCTTGAATATTTATTATAATATTTGTTCCAGTAATTTCCTGAACAGTGTTCATTTTGGTTTTTAGTAATTGATGTTAACAATATGTGAAAGTTGTAGAAAATATAAAATGTAAATAATATAAAAATTGTATAAAATGCTCATTTGATCTTCTTGAGAACAGAAGGAGCAAACTCTGATTGTTTAAATGGCTAAGGACACAGGGCATGAAATTTAATCATGAATTTCATAAACATTTATCTCTAAAAGCATGTTGAACTACTCTTTTTTTTTTAACAGCTTTATTAAGCTATAATTCACATACCATATGATTCACTCATTTAAAGTGTATAATTCATTGGTTTTTAGTATATTCAGAGTTGTACAACCATCACCACAATCAATTTAAGGACATTTTTATCATCCCAAAAGAAACCCTGTGCCTATAAGCAGTCATTGTCTATCTTCCCCCATCCTCTGCAGCCTAGGCAATCACTAATTTACTTTCATTCTTTGTAGATTTGCCTATTTTAGACATTTTATATAAAAGGTGTGTTTTGTGACTGGCTTGTTTAACTGAGTATACCATTTTAGAGGTTCATCCATGTCGTAGCATGTATCAGAACTTCATTTTTTTAATTGACAAATATTAATAATATTCCACTCTATGGATAGATCACATTTACCCATTCATCATTGGATGGACATTTGGATTTTGTCCACTTTTTGGTAATTATAAATAATGCTGCTGTGAATATTCCTATACAGGTTTTTGTGTGGACATACAAGGTTTTTTTTGGATTACTCTCCATTAAAATTTATTTTATTTTTTTTTTTTTTTGAGACAGAGTCTCACTCTTTTGCCTGGGCTAGAGTGAGTGCCATGGCGTCAGCCTAGCTCACAGCAACCTCAAACTCCTGGGCTTAAGCGATCCTCCTGCCTCAGCCTCCCGAGTAGCTGGGACTACAGGCATGCGCCACCATGCCCGGCTAATTTTTTCTATATATTTTTAGTTGTCCAATTAATTTCTTTGTAATTTTAGTAGAGACGGGGTCTCGCTCTTGCTCAGGCTGGTTTCGAACTCCTGAGCTCAAACAATCCACCCACCTCGGCCTCCCAGAGAGCTAGGATTACAGGCGTGAGCCACTGCGCCCGGCCATTAAAATTTATTTTATTTTCAAGTATTTTGCTATAAATGTATATTCATTCACAGTTTTACTGGTTGCCACTCATTTCAATGGATATATTTGACCGAAGAAAAAACTTTTAATCTTTTTTTATTGAACCTGCAAAGGAATCTTTGAACAGTGTGTAAAGCATTAAATGTATAGTGTCAGTGAGCCCTAAGACTAGAGCAATTTTTTGTTGTTGTTGAATGTTCTCTTGAATTTCATCTCTTTAAAATAGTATTAAGATAAAATATGATTTTTTTAGTGATAATGAAATTTTAGCTTCCTCAGCTGGAACGTCTAGTGGCATTTCCCAGCAAAGTTGGTTAGTCCTTTAATTTCTTATTCTATTAATTCTTGATTAACCAGGGAATTAATTATTCCCTAAATTGATTTAGGACAGGATGACAAGAATGTTCTTAAGTGCATACATTAGGGCCACGTTAGATTCCAACATTTTGTTTTAAAATTTGACTTCTGGCTTTTGTAAAAGAGGGATTTTTATGTTATAAGAAATATAACCTTTTATGTTGTTAGAAATAAAACCTTTAATACTAGCTCTTATAGCATATACGCCTGCATTTGCTATACAAAGTTGAAAGGACTCATTAAAAAATAAAATTTTTAGTATATTTGAGTACTATATATATTTTAATATAAATAACTAGGATAATTTTCTCCAGATAAACTATAAAAATTTTATTGAATATATTGAATGAGTTCGAATTTCTTAAATATGTGTCCTCCACTCCTCCTTTTGTGGGTCTTTTTTCTTCTGTGTGCTTGCTTTCATAATGCTGAAGACATATAATACATATTTTGTGAATACTGAAAAATTCCCCTTGAAATCATTTGAACAATTTTCATTGAAATTACCTAAATTTAATTTTTCCATTTTTATTTGGTTCAAAATATCAAACCTTTTTTGAATTTTACTTTAGAGAAAGCCAGTTCAGAATATAAATTGATATATATTTTCAGTTTAGTTGCCAGTTTATTTTATAAAATGAAGTAGGACATTTGTTGCTTTGATCTCTCATTTCCAAGTTTTGAAAAAAGGAACATAATGGTGAGTGTCATACCTCATAAGAAAATTGTGTACGTTGATAACTAGGTAGTGTACACTGTACAGGGTCTTTATATTCATTATCTCTTTTAATTTCACAGTCACTCTGGTTGCTGGTTTCATTTTATTTGTTCTACAAATGAGAAGATATATAGGGTCATAAAAATTACTAGAAATTGACCTCAGCAATTTAAAAGGGTGGGGGGTGAGAATAAAAGGTATTTAAAATGAAAAATTGTTACAAGGAATAGAACAGACCTAAAACTACTATTTCAAGTATACTAGATGTAGCAGATGAGACTGAAATGAAATTGAAGTATAGAAATCATGAAAAACAGTAAGAGAAACAATTCTTGATGAAAATTTATAAGAAAGTAGGAACTGTTAGATGTTTCCTTAAGATAAAATATATATATATATATATATATATATATATATATATATATATATATATACACCTTTGCCCTAAAGCTAGCATCTTTCTCAATAGGGAAGCATTAGAAATATTTTCACCATATCTACTACTATTCAACATTGTATTGTAGGTATTAGGAAAGAGATTTCAGTTAGAGGCATAAAAATTAGAAAAGAAGTAAAACTATCTCTGTTTGCATATGATATATAGTATACCTGGAATTCTTTAAAGATTTAATGATAAAGCTAATTTAAAGAGTAAAAGAATTTAGTAAGGTAGCATGACATAGAATTAACATAGAGCAGTCAATAAATTTTATATATATGCATAGGCCACTAGAAAGTATAATGTGGAAGAAAACCATCATTTACAATAGCAGCAAAGAAGATAAAACATTAAGAGTAAACTTAATGAGAAATATACAAAACTTATAAGAGGAAAACTTTAAAATGCTCCTGAAAAGCACAAAAATAGACATGAACAAATGGAAAGACATCCTTTATTTTTAGGTAGGATGACTCAACATCAAAAAGATATCAGTTCTCCCTAAGTTAATCTATAAATTAAATACAATCCCAATAAAAATATCAACAAACTTTTTTCTTTTTTTAAAGAGCCTTTAAAAAAAAAGGCTGAAGTACACTGGTGTGATCACAGTTCACTGTAACCTCTTGGGCTCAAGTGATCCTTCTGGCTCAGCCTCCTGGACTACAGGTGCTCTCCACTGTGCTCTGCTAATTTTTAAAATTTTTTGTAGAGATGGGGTCTTGCCATGTTGTCCAGGCTGGTCTTGAATTCCTGGCTTCAAGTGATCCCCCTGCTTTAACCACCCAAAGTGCTGGGGTTACAGGTGTGAGCCACCCCACTGGGATCAACAAACTTTTTTCTGATGAACAAGATTTCATTCATAGGGAAAAATGAATATATAAAAATAGCCAGGAAAATACTCAAAAAGGAGATTAGTCCCACCAGGCATTAAACCATGCTAAAAAGCATAATTAAATCAGTTTGTTACTGGCACATGAGAAAACAAATAGAATGGAAAATATATCCTAAATACTAAAAGTGGCATCTGAGATCATTGGGTGAGGCATGAATCTTTTAAAAAATGGTGCTGGTCACTGTCTAGCCATTTGAAATATGATAAAACAGATCTATATCTCACATGGTACGTGAGAATCATCAGGGTCCTAAAAGTGAAAATTGAAATTATACAAGTAACAGAAGAAAACATGTATGGATTCCTTTATAAAATAGGCATAGGAAAAGATTTTTTAACTATGCCACAAAATCCAGATTCAATAAGAAATGATTGATAAATTTGACTACATAAAATTAAAATAAAAAATAACTTTTGCACGGCAGAAAATATCATAAAGTCAAAAGACAACTGACAAACTGGCGTAAATATTTACAATATAACTCACAAAGTCATATAAATATACAACATATGAAACACTTTTAATATTTGAGGGAGAAAAAAATGCAAAACCTCATGTAAAAGCAAAAGACATGAACAGATAATTCACAAAAAAGCCATAAAAGTAGCCCTTATCTTTGAATAAGTACAAACTAATACTACCCTGAGATACTTTTTCTAGATACTTTTCCTTATCTATTATATTACCAACAATTAAGAAGTATTGGCAATATAATCTGTTGGCAAGGCTGTGAAAAACAAGCACTTTTATACATTGTTAGAGGGAATGCAAATTATTAATATAACTCTTTTGGAAGGGAATTTGGCAATATCTAACAAAACTATAAACGTATTTACGTTTGATTCAACAATTACACTTCTAGGAATTTTCCTCTGATTCATCACCAACAATATAAAATACATATGCATATGATTATTTAGTGGAGCATTGTTTATAAAATACTGGAAACAACCCAATTTCTAAGTAGGAGAGTGGTTTTTAAATAAACATCTATACAATGGAGAACTATGCAGCTATTAAAAAGAAGCAGGATATCTTCAAACTGATATGGAATAATTTTTAGGAAATATTGTCAGGTGAAGGAAGCACAGTGCGAAAGAGTATTTGTAGTTTACAGTGTTTAAAGTTTTCTATTAACACCTTGTTGTGTATGAAAGAAACTGAAATAAAAAATATACGGGGGGCTGGGCTCAGTGGCTTACACCTGTGGTCCTAGCACTTTAGGAGGCCAAGGTGGGAGGATTGCTTCAGGCAGCCAGGGTTTGAGACCAGCCTGAGCAAGAGTGAGACCTGGTCTATAGAAAAAAAATAGAAATGTCAGTTGGGCTTGGTGGTGCACGCCTGCAGTCCCAGCTGCTGAGGAGACTGAGGCAGGAGAATCACTTGAGACCAGGAGCTTGAAGTTGCAATGAACTATGATGACGCCACTGCACTATAGCCTGGGTGACAGAATGAGACCCTGTCTCAAAAAAATCCATAACCCCCCTCCACCCCCAAACATGTATCTCCTCATTTGTGCAGAAAGAAAAATAGAGGAAGGATTAACTGGAAACTGAGATTAGTTATGAGGATGAGTGGGAGGTAGGAAATAGGACAGAATGGGAACAGGGTAGAAGAGATTGAAGGATGGGAATAGTAGCTCTTCTCTGCATATACCTTCTTGTATAGTTTGACTTTTATAATCACATATGTTTCACTTGTCAAAAAGAAAAATAAACAAAAATGGGGGAAAATAACAAGGAATACAAACAAATTAATCTAGCTGCATTTCACATGAATGACATTGAAGTGAGTGAGGCGCTAACCCAGGTAACTCTCGAACATATTTTTAGGATTTTAGTCCTCAGACTAATGGCAAAGAGAACTGTAAACAAGCATCGAACTTAAGTTATTAGTTTTATTTTGGACAATAGTAGTATTAGTTAGCAATTCTGAAACTATGTGTTTCTAAGACTGGGCAAAGAAGTAAATATACTGTCGATGATAAAAACCAGGTTTTTTACTTTCATATAATGGAATCACAAATATGAAAAGAGAAAAGATATTTAATGGACTGTGTAAGGTTAGATTTGAATCGTAACTTTTAATATGAATAATGATTTTTAATTCATAAATACAGGTGTGTGTTTATATGCCCAAGTATGCATATATGCATGCATACACACACACACACACATTTTGTAGCTTACAAGCAATGACACACTAATAGCAGTATATACATGGCATAGCCATAAGGTAAAAAAATAATAATTTTTATGCTTATTTTCAATAATAGGTCAGCATGAAACTACATCACCACAGCCTCCTCATGATTCATCCCTTTCTGCTCCCCTGCCCAAGCAGTGTGCTGTGGTTACTCCACCTCTTCTTTCAGCAATGTGCAGCCTCTTAGACAACCTCTTGGTGACTTCTCCAAGAGATACCGCAAATGCTTTTCGACAAGCCCATCTTGTAGAGCTTCTCTGTAGGTAAGAGATAAATACTTCCAGGGAGGCATGGCAGTAGAGATGAGTTTACAAAAGCTGTCTGTACTCATGACTTGATGTAAGACTTCATGTTTACTGGGAATATGTCCTTATTCTTTTTTAGGCTCGTTAGACTCCAGGTTTTTGCTTTTGCCAGAATTGTCTTGATAGTTTTTATTTTAGGTCTATTAAAGTGCTTGTATTGGTTTATTGTCTTGACTAGGAAGGCTAAAAAAAATCCTGAATTTTAAAATTCAGGAGTTCTAAACCATATTTGTCCTCCAGCACACTTAGGGAGTATGGTGCAGTCCCTTATTCTTAATGGATGTGGAGGAGTTTGGAGATTCATCTTTCTCGTGATTATATTAGAAGAATATCACTGGGTTAAAAAAATGGTTGTTTAAATCCATTTGGAGTTATTTTGTTATGTTAAACTTTTCATCAGAAAGTATTCTGACAAAATTTGGGGAAATCATGATTTCATTCTTTGAATTTTTATTACTCATTTATCTAGTATTAACAAGCCTCTGATATAATTTTTCTGATTTTCTAATAAAGTGAAGTAGAAAAGACTAGGTGCTGAATTAAGGCTGACCTGAGGTTGAATTCACTTAGTAGTTTGCAACTTTGGGAAAATTACTTTAATCTATGGTGTGTCATTAATGGCTATTTAATGGGGCTAGTGCGAGGATTAAAAGTGATAGTATCTTGGGTACTCCCTTTAGTAAGTGTTACTTCTCTTTTCTTCCCAAAGTCCAGTTTATTCTAGTCAAGCATATACACCTTCTTTTAACCACATATTCTTTTGCATTGCTGTGCTTCTCTGTCTCTTTACCTTTGAACACTCACTGTCTGAAATGTCTTCCTTGTCTTGCCAAATCTTAGTGCCTTCTCTTTTTTGGGGGGATATTAAGAAAACTCTAAAAAATATAAACTAGAAAAGAAGTATTCCTTCTTTCACTTCACTCGGTTGTGATTACTCCTTTAACATTTGTAATATGCAAGGAAATATAAATTTGTTCTGGCTTTAATATTATTTCTCATTTTTCTACTGTAATGCCTACTAGGATTGGAAAGGTAACTGTTAGTTGCTTGGCTTTCCTTCCTGGATGCTCCTGCCTTAAGATGACCAAAATGGAGCTCTAGGGAGGTTCTTGCTTCTTAGGGATCAGCTAAGAGTCTGATGTGTCATTGAGGCCACAAAGGCATTAAAGGACCTTTTATGGCAAAGGCTCATCATATTTCCATGCCTGGTTTTCATATCTGACTTAAAAAAATTCCTGTTTGTTTTACTTTGTTTTTTACCTTTTAAATATGAACATATTTCCTAGTCTGTATTTTTGCTATTTTGATTAGGAAACTAACCACCAAGGTTACTTTTACTCTTGTTCTCTTTCCTTCCAAATGGGCTGTTACATTTTATTCTGCTTTTAATAAGGTTTCCTTAGATATTTTTTTAGATATTTTTTTTTAGAACTCTTTGCTTCTTACCTTTATCTGAGAAGATATTTTCCTGTTTGAAGGTAATCTGGAATATAATTTAAAATATTATGGGATATCTTTTTATAAACATTTTCTTTACTTACAAAAATCCTTTCTCTTGAATTGTATTCCAGTTTACCTTCAGACTTCACGTTCTGATTTATTAATCCTTAGTAAGGATGCCAGTCATCTAAAGGGTTTTTTTTTCTTCTGCCCTCCACAGCATTGCAGATACTACCCTCATACAGGTATGTGTCCAGGAACTCAAGACCCCACTGCCCTCATCACCTCCAGTTGAACACACTCAGGCTCAGGTAAGTGTCTCACATATGTCTCTTGCCCAGTGTCTGTTTGTGAATTTGCTTGCTTTAAGTGCCAAAAATGTAAATTCTACTGAGGAGATACTAACCATAGGAAAAAGATGAAAATTATACATGATATGATGAAGTTATTTGAAATAGATTACCTAAAATTTTAATATGAGACATCTTTGGGTGGTAGAAAAGAGAAGTGGGGTTTGAAGACATAGATTCCATTCCTGATTCCATCATTAACCAGCTATAAATGTTTAATTAAATGTGAAGATAGCTTTGTGCACTGCTTTAAAAAGGGGGACATTGGTATAGACCACCTTCTCATTCTGCGATTCTAGGTTATCTCTGTTATGTCTGTTATTTTCACCTAAGTTAAAGTTGTTAAAATACTTGGTAACTTAGTTATGTATATTTTCAAAACCCAGTCTGACAAGAATAAATCTATTTTTGTTCCTTTATAGATATTTACTATTTTTAAGTTCTTGCCTATAGCTAGAGTCTGTATGTAAAGTATGCTTAACAATTCCTCATATAGTTGTAGCTAATAGAAGCTTTATTTCAAAATCAAATTTTATGAAGGGCTATAGGATTTTGGGGGGGTTGATGAGTTAAAGGTGAACTAGACAATATCACTTGCTTTGAGGTATATTCTGTGAGCTGTCTGACTAGGGCAGACCACTATTACAAGGTTTGGGAACACGATGCTTGGGGTCTTTGAAGCACTTGTCCCGGTGCAATGTTTTTATTTGAGCATGCTTGTTGTGTGATGACTGTCTCCTCCGTTTTTCTACTGTCCATTCAACAAATCTTTATTGAGTACCTACTTTATACCAGGATCTTCTCTAAGTAAATAAAACAAAGATCCTTTCCCTCAAGTAGGGAAAACAGATAATGAGCAAATCCATATATGCTTGAGAATGATAGACATCTCAGAAGAAAAACTAAAGCTGGGGACAGGATGTGATGTCAGAGTTGGGAGGGGAGGGCTGTTCCACTTAGGGTGGTCAGGGAGGACCTTTCAGATAGTGACATGTGACCTGAAGTAAGTGAGGAAGCTAGTCCTATGGACGTAGCAAGGCCCCTGAGATCGGGGTATGCTTGGCCTATCCAGGAAACAGTAAGGAGGCCGGAGTGGCTGGAGCAGAATCTGTGAGGCGGAGATGAGGACAGAGGGGCACACAGCTCCTTGAAGGCAGGACCTTGCCTGCTGTTATGTGCTGTTGAATCCTGGGTGTCTAGCGCAGCGCCTGTCCCATGGCAGGCACTTAGGCAGTACTTGTGAGATGAGTGAATAATAGCAGTAACAAACATTGATGGGTACTTGTTTGTGTTGGTTTATGTAATCTTCATAATAATCATATGAAGTATCATTAGTATTGGTTGTCATTTTATAAAGGAAATGACTGAGGCCCAGAGAAGTGAGTAACTGTTCAAGTTCTCTCACACAGTAAGGGGCAGAGCCAGATTCCACCCCATGCAGGCTGGTTCCAGAGACTGTACTCTTAACCACTACACTACCTGGCCTTATGTAGATTAAAGCCTTTTGGCGGTTGGTGCTTATATAAGATCATTCACTCATTCCAGAAAATACTTGAGCTTCTGCTCTCCCAGATTCTGTTCTAGGTGCTAGTGATAACATCCTTGAACAAAGCAGAGGAACATCCCTGCCTACATAGAGTCTATGTCCTGGGTTCAGAAGACAGACAGTAAACAAGTAAATAAAATGTAAAGTATTTTATCAGACAGTGACAAATGGTATGAAAAAAATAAATGAGGATGGATAAAAGAGTGTGTCAGCAGAGGGAGAGGTTCCTGTTTTTAGGTAGAGTGGTCAGAAAAGGCCTCCTGAAGGTGACATTTAATCAGAGACTTGAGGAGGTGAGTATCTGGGACAGAGTTCTGGGCAATGAATGAGGTTACAGTCTGCTAAAGGTACTAGTTATGAAAGTTTATGGTTGGTTGGTATCATTTTTGAAGAGTGTCATGCACAGGAAAAGTGTTCCTTTATGGACTGCTATGCTAATATTTAATCTTGAATATGAAGATATACAAAAGAATCTTTACCAATTCAGCTTTTCTCTCCCTAACACTTCTTATTGGCTCTTTCCTGGCCTGGTTTATCTATTTGTGGTAATACTTCGTACATTCAGAGGTCAGACTTGTCATAATTTCAGTAATAGAATATGAAGGGAATATGAAATCTCCAAAAAGACTTCAGAGCAATAAGCAAATTAAATTTCACAGACAATTTGAGGAGTTTGTGAAGTGTAGAGAAACCTATACTTTTATGTAAAAGTAAGTCAGCAGATTAGATAAAGGGAGGACATACTTATTAGGAGAAGCAGAAAAGAAGAACTATTTTGGAACAGTCTGAGACTATTTACCTCAGAGGCACATAACCGTCCACAAATGTAAAACAGTCCCTGACTCCTAATTACATTCTTACAACCTCAAAATAAGGTGAGAGGAAGTGTGTGTGTGTGTGCGTGTGCACACTCACAGGGAGAGACTGACTTCAGAATATCTTTAGAAAGTTCACTTATGTGGACTATCTCTTTGCCTGAAGATGGTGGATGAGTAAGACATCACAGCTTATGCTTTAATTGTTAAATATCTAAAGGATTATTATTTCTCTAAAAAGTACTTTTGCCAGTTAATAATTATAATATTATCATCAGGAAAATTCCAGAGATGGTTTTGTTGGTAATATTGGAGACGATTTAATTTTTTCTCATATAATTAGGAATAGTGTTTTTATGCTGAAGGATAGCTGAGGGTAAAAATAGAACATAACTTGCATTTTATTTATAGCAATGACTAGGCTATTAGACTAGCTTTTTTTCCTCCCCACTTGCACACTTTGAAGAGTAGTTTTGTAATCTTTGTTTCTTTATAAAATTATAGACTTTACAGCTTTGTAGTGCACTTTTCTGCTTCTACAAGAATATTGATTCCGCAATTTTAGATACTTGAAAAATGTGAAGACTTTCTTTCTTTAAGTGGAATTCAAAATGTGGCTTTGAAATACTGCTCTGTTTGGTGGTATTATAGTTGACAGTGTTAGTAAGACTATTAATGACATGTTTATCACATGAGAAAAATAAAGCTTTGGCTGCTATGTGTTACTTTCAGATCTTTAAAAATTATGATTAATATATTGTTAGTTTTTTATTAACTTATGGAAGTAAAATACTGTATCACTGAGATGGGCTTTTCATGTGATACGTTTTGTTGTACCTTATCTCCTTTTCACATAGGTTTCCTTCCTCCTGGAGTACCTGTCCTCTTTGTCCAGGCTTCTGCAGTCGTGCTTATTGGTAGCTCCTGACCTTGTGATTCAGGATGATCTTCTGAAGTCTCTAATCACTAACATCATTGGCATTCTCACCATATGCACCAAAGATTTACTAGGTAAGCTTTATTTTTTAGGTTTAAAATGTAAGTGAATACTATTGAGGAAAAAAAATCTTACTCTGTTCCAGATAGTCACTTCAGGATTACTTTTTGAGTTGTTTTTGCCAATATTTTGGAAGCCTTTGATAAAGTGCTTTACAGTTTAGATGCTTTTTTTTTTCAATGGTGTGGATACTTTTGAGTGGCTCCAGGAGACCACTTGAGACAAGTGTGTAGTGTAACGAAGGACCATCCCTGTGCTGTCAGTTAAATGAGGACAAAGCTCCTATGTCATGTTAGAAAGTGAGTTCTGGGTATTAATTATCCTTATAAACTATGGCTAACACCAAATGACCTAATAAGTTATTTGCAATAAGTTGTTTTTGCCAATATTTTGGAAGCCTTTGATAAAGTGCTTTACAGTTTAGATGCTTTTTTTTTTCAATGGTGTGGATACTTTTGAGTGGTTCCAGGAGACCACTTGAGACAAGTGTGTAGTGTAACGAAGGACCATCCCTGTGCTGTCAGTTAAATGAGGACAAAGTTCCTACGTCATGTTAGAAAGTGAGTTCTGGGTATTAATTATCCTTATAAACTATGGCTAACACCAAATGACCTAATAAGTTATTTGCAATAACACGTATAA
>NW_012151396.1:2456928-2457939 GCF_000956105.1 Propithecus coquereli | reverse complement strand
GCTATAGACAAAGCTGCAGAATTCTCTTTTGTATTATAATTTTCTTTCTTGGGTAATACTCCTGGTTCTTCAAATAAATTCTTTCTTTTCTGCCTTGACCTTGGTATATTATGTTTTCATTTTCAACCCTGTACAAAGCTGCTGGAGAGGATAAAGGAAACAAGAGAAAACTTACTCTTATACAAGTGTAACAAACAATGACATGTTTTTATAATATGCCCAATATATAGTTCTCAAGTTATGGCTTAATGGACAATTTGTCATACTTTTTGACTGTTGTTGAGTATGCTTTAATAAGAGGAGGGTTTATGAATGTGTATTTGTATATAGGAGGGTGGAGGAAAGATGTCTTTAAGAAGCAATGGGAAAAAGAAGTGAATTGAAATAAATTTTGGATAATGCTACATTGCATTTATCTTCATTTGACAAATACATACCTCTTATTTTAAGGATAATGAAATGTCTCTGGTAAGTTGTATTTTGAAAGGTTCTTTTTCTTCTTTGTATTAATAATTTGAAATGTTTTGATTAATTTTATAGATACAGAGTTAATATCAGCTTTTTATCACACATGGACACATTTATTTAACCTCCTGGCCACACTCCTGAGGAAAGCTGGTGCCGTCTCTCTTCCATTTATTACCATGGGTCTGTCCAAGCACTGGGCGGCAGTGATTGGTAAGAAGACACTCTGATAGGCTTGGGCTCTTTCTACTAATAGAAATTAAGATAATCGTTATTCCTGACTAGATATGTAAATTCTCAAAAATTAAGAAATATGGCATGGCATATAAAAGAGGTACCAGGGTGCTTGCTTTGAGGAATTTGCAGTGTTCTTGAGCCTCCAAAAATGCATTTTTGAAAAATTGAAACATATTTTAAGATACCATAAAAACAAGAAAAGCCTGTGGTTTTATGAAGATACATATGATATGATTATAAAATAATAAGATAGATTTTCTTGTGTTAATATAGAAACTAGTCTCTTTTTGACATATGTGCACTATATGT
>NW_012151396.1:2451049-2455918 GCF_000956105.1 Propithecus coquereli | reverse complement strand
ATAAACATTTGAGTGCAGGTGTCTTTTTGATGAAATGACTTATTTTCCCTTTGGGTAGATACCCAGTAGTAGGATTGCTGGGCCAATGGTGGGCCTACTTTTATTTCTTTGAGGAATTTCCATACTGTTTTCCATAGAGGTTGTACTAATTTATATTCCTACCACCAGGGTTTGAGTGGTCCCTTTTCATTGTATCAACAACAACATCTGTTGTGTTTTGACTTTTTAATAATGGCCATTCTGATAGGGGTAAGGTGATGATTAGTGATGCTGAACAAGCATTTTTTCATATGTTTGTTGGCCATTTGTCTATCTTCTTTTGGGAAAAATCTGTTCATGTCTTTTGCTAACTTTTTGATGAGGTTATTTGTTTTCGTTCTTGCTGATTTGTTTTGAGTTCTTTGTAGATTCTGGTTGTTAGTCCTTTGTCAGATGTATAGTTTGTGAATATTTTCTCCCATTCTGTAGATTGTTTACTCTGTTGATTATTTCCTTTGCTGTGCAGAACTTTTTAGTTTAAGTCCCATTTATTTATTTTGTTTTCCTCTTCCTCCTCTTCCTCTTTCTCCTCTTCCTTCTCCTTCTCCTCTTACTCCTCTTCCTGCTTCTCCCCTCTCCCTCCCCACTATACAATAATGTTGCTTATTTTGGTGAATAATGTTTTATTGGAACACAGCCACACTCGTTCATTTATGTATTTATTGCCTGTATGGCTACTTCATGCTATAACAGTTGAGGTGAATAGTTGTGACAAAGCAATGACCTGCCAAGCATATAAAATATTTACTATTTAGCCCTTTATAGAAACAGTTTGCTGACTCCTGACTTAAGCCTGAGAACCTGACACTGTTTCCCTAGTGATAAAATAAATGCATATTAAATTTAAAACCTTTCTATAAAATATATACTGTTTCATATAATAATACTGCTCATTAAAAGTAACTTACTGCATAAACAGTTTTGATAGTAATAACGTTTATGAAAATATAACCATTAAAAATTGTCATTGTTATTTCTTGCCATGGTGTTATTTTTTTTTTAAATCAATTTCCATTCCATGTGCTATATGTCTTATGGTCACTCTAAAACTTATGTTATCAACAACAATCTTTTCTCAAACTTGACTAATGTTTGAACATGATTTAAATGAACACAATTCTCAAGAAACCCTACTGCTAACTACTTTATTTTTCTTATGTAACTTAATTTATATAAGCCTAAATCTAAGTAAAAAGTCTTATGGTTATAGTTCTCACACAAGCATAAATCTAAAATAATATAAAAATCAAACATAGCAAAATTATAAATCCAATACTTTTTAAGTTTGTAATATTAATATAAAAGAACAAATGTTATTTTGTTTAAACTAAATCAGTGCTCACAACAGGAATTTAATAATGACTGATTCATTGTCAATTCTTTTGAGTTTGACTTAGTTGTTCTTTCCATTCTGTGTTTTGTTTGCAAATTAGTTCATAATTACTCATGTTTTATTCGAACTACTGTGAAATCTTTATTCATATATTTTGCCAACACTGCATACTAAGTCTTGCTTTCAAGTACTATTTGGCACCAACTTGTTTGAAAACAGAAACACAATCACACTTATAAGATGGTAATCTAGATGATCCAGAGTAGTTACTTTACCTTTTTTTTTAGGTAAGTACTGAAATCAAAATTAAAATGTTAAAAATTCTAGAGACTATGTGTATCCCAGTAGACCCCAAACTCATCTAAATACAATCCTCTTATATTGTGTATATGTACATTAGTAAACACACACACGCGCGCGTGCACGCGCTCTCTCTCTTCTTCTTTCGTATAAAAAAACCCCGTAATGAAAACTGAATAGATTCCTTGACTCAGTATACTAATGCTTACTATTGAAATTACTTTTAAACACTAGAGTTATTCTTATTATACTTGAACTATTGATAGCTTTACTTCATTAGAAATAAGTAAAGTGTAAACAATAAATCTGTCTGATTCACTTCGTCTTTGTGTACTTTTGAAGAAATTTTCAAACATTTACATATGAAATTGTTCTCTCTTTTAGATATGTTCTGCAAATGTGTGGGCTTGTCTGTCACATGCCCTACCCTCTTTACTGCCAGCCTGCAGTTCCTTTCGATTCTCTTGACTGAAGAAGCAAAAAGGCGTCTTCAGGATAAAGACAAAACCAGTTTATGCCACAGTCCAACAATGGCGTCACTTCTTGATAAAGCTCAGGAAAATCAGAAATCTCTAGAACGACTTAATGAAGAAATTCTTCAGGTATGTGAGTTCTTGGTTTTTTAAAACTTTGTTTATTTAGTGTTTACATGAATTGACTTTCAGTCTTGGTATTGTTAAAACCTTTTTCGGTCATTTGAGTTATAAAAAATTAATGCTCATTATGACTGTTTAAATAATACAGAAGTATAACAGTTAAATTACCTACCATCTCCTGTCCAGTCTCAGCCCTCTGATGCTGAACAGTTTCTTTAATGAATATGATGTAAAAATTTGAAAGGAAATGTTACTAATCTAAGTCAGTTTCCCAAAACAGTGTTTCATGTCATGACCAAAATGGCTATATATTTCAGGAATGCAGTTATAACTCAAAATTTATTGCCATTTAAAAATATGTCTATGTCTTTGAAAATATTTTTTAAGTGGCATTTGATTTATATAAATTAACCACATTTGTCTTTCAGTGAGAAGATAAAAATCATAAAAAAGGTAGAAAAGTAGTAGAATTGTGCACCGAAGGATTTGCTTCAGCTTCCCAATAAGCCAGCTATATTTTATTGTACAAAGATACAAGGTTGTTCCTGTCTGCCAATTTGTTACAGTCCCTTTGCTGCTTAGAATTTGGAAATTTTCACCTCTTTTTTTGTCTGTGAAAGTCGTGGTCATGCAGATATTTGTGGTACAACCACTGTGCATTTTGGGAACCAGACTTGAATACGTTGAGGTGCAGAAAAGTCTGGTAGGAGAGGAGAGGATGCTTCCTGGCTCGGCTAGAAGCTGTCCTGTGGGGGGTATCAGGAGACTCCTCAGAGGACTTTATCTCCCTTGCCCTACAGAATCTGGTTTTCTTTCCAGCATAGATGGGAAGCCTGATAAGGCTTCATTTTCTCATCCGTCTCCAGAAGCAACTTCAGAAGCCTGGAACTCTAGGGGGAAAAGGGTCCTCAGAGCGTTTCTCTAGAAGCCATTTACTCTTTTGAGACTGCAGCTTCCCCGTAGCTACTACCTCACTCTCATTTCACTCAAGTTTGCTTAGTCGAAAACAAAAAGTGGACGTTGTCTCAGTTACCTCATTCCCCATCAGAGCTACAGGTTTTATTTCCCAGTGATTAACTGACTCTGATTTTGCACTTTAAAGAACAATAAACAGAAAAACTTAAATTTATGTCTTTTCAAAATGCCTTCCCCTCTCTCTCCTGTTCTAATTTATTTATTAATTTCCTAACTTGGCTTTCGTGGAGCATATTTCTCCTGGGGAAGGCTTTTGCTCTTGTCGACCTGCTTTCCTCTTCAGGGAATTAAATGACTTCCCCCTCGGAAGACTGCCATGAGCACAGAGTGCTGTGGGGACAGTGTGCTCGGCCCCTCCCTCCCTTTCCTAGGCCAGAATGGCAGATCTGTCTGGGAGCCCAGCTCTTCATGGATGACTGTGGTTCCTGCAGCCAGTCCTGCTGGACCTCGTGAAGTTTAAAGACTTCCAGCCAGGCCAAGCCAATGCTCTTTTATTTCCCAACTATTTTCTCCTCTTAGTTGTGCTGGTTTCAAGGATCCATGATGAAATTCATGATAAATATGGATCTATGCAGGGTGATGAACCAGTTTATAATAGTGCATGAGGGAAAAACTCTATGCCAGGGAAATTTGCGAAATTTACCTTGCCCTTATTTTTCCCTAATACTTTGTAATATTCATTATAAAAGTTATTGCTTATAAACTTTTGGTATTACCTTCTTGGCCAAAAAAAATGAGGTATCTTACAGCCACAGAATATTTTAGTGATTTTCCTGATGCTAGCTAATTTTCCTCTCCATTTCTTCTAAAGTACAAAGAATATAAAGTATTCTGTGTGTATATGGACATATTAGCTAATTATTTAAACCATGTTTCCTAATAATACTCTTCTTGTTCATGTAAACAGTAGTATATAGATACATGGCATTTGTTAGAAGGACAAAGGCAAGTTTAAAACAAAGAAAGTGAAGAGAGGAATTGTATCTGTGGCACGCTTACGGGAAAATACGTGCCCGATGTAAGGTGGGACAGTTATTAATGGGCCCATTAACCTACAAACACTGTTGTATTTGCCCTATAGAAGGATGCTATGTGAATTAAACTATTATTACAATACATTAAACAGCAGCACATTATCATAAATGATATATGTATCTTACTATGTGTCCACATAGGCTGTGGGTTGTGCCGAGTGCTATATGTAGCAAAGTAAATTACAGTTTTTAAATTATCAGAAGAAATAGTATTCTAAAATTGATGTCCTTCAAAGGTATATTTAAATTCTCTGTAAAGCCATATTCAAAAAATGTTACATGTAAGACCTTAGGCACATCACTTAACCTCTTTTGCTTCACTTCTTCAAGTGTAAAATAATAGGATTGTATTACATTATTGCTATGTTTCAGCCACCTCTAAAATCTTCATCCTTTTAATAAATTATTATGGTGGAACATCAGTTAAAATGTCTTAGCAGAGTATCTTTTAAATGGCTGCTTTACAGCGCTATCCCATAGGGGATATATATTGAAATTATGCATACTTATATATTAAATCGTGTAGATTAATTTTTTCATAATTCCATTTTGAGGTGGTTTCAGAATTCAAATATTCTCTAAGAAATTATTA
>NW_012151396.1:2415107-2450419 GCF_000956105.1 Propithecus coquereli | reverse complement strand
ATAACAAGATTAATAAAAATCTCTCTATATGTAATAGGTTTGTCTTTAATTGATATGTTAAATTAATTTTGCTCCTTATATTTGATCTGATATCCAAGCATAGTAATGCAAACAAATAACTAACTCTTGTGTCACATTTTAGGAGATATGTTTTGCACTCATGTTTAGTGTACGGTAAAATCGGAGGGTCAGTCTTTTGAAGAGAAAGCTTAAATATTTAAGTTACTACTGTGTTGATGAATGTTCACTGTAATTAAAAAAACCTGTTCTTTACATTAAGTACCTTTTGGAAAGAAAGCAAAAAAGTCTTGACCTAGAATACCCTACATCACTTAATGTACAGAAGGATTAATCTAAAAAGAGCATAAAATTAAATCAATTTCATTGAGTCCTTTTATTTTCTTTCCACCAGAGGTTGATGAAAAGACATTGTTTCTTACTCTGTATCCTCCTGATTTATTTTTTCTCTTTTGAGCGTCTGCATCATCCAGTAGCTAGTTACGTCACTTGAGTTTGTTCTTAGCCGTCCTACCTTCGGGCTTCTCACCCTTGCAGCCACGTCCACCTGCTGTGTGTACAGAGGCTCAGACTGCTTTTCAGTCTACATAAAAAATGATAGAAATTAAATCCTTTACTGTGACCTTTCTTCAGTATATGTTGAAAAGTATGTGGATTTATCATAGATTAGTCCTGGTTCTTTCTTTTTTGTTTGTTTTTGGTTTTTGGCTTTCATACCAGTTTTACCATGTACACATTTTAGAGCTCCAAGCAGTTTTCAGTTTTTACTAAAAGTAGAAGACTTTTGCCTTCATCCCTCATTTTCACAGAGGTAACCACTCATACCTGGTTTGGCTAATTATTTTATAGTTTTCCTCCTAGATCTCTAATTAACATGCTTATATTCCTTTATCTTGATTATTCAGGTTTGAACATTATCTTTTGCATTCCTACTATGGAAAATGAGACTTTAGCTCTCTTTCCATGCCCTACCTACCTAGCTGGCCAAAAGGAGCTCCCGTCTCATTCCCCCAATATTGATATATCATAATGCCTGTTAGAAAATAGGCAGCATGAACAGTGTTGATCTGTGACAGCACTATATACAACCAAACCATGCTGCAGATGATGTTTAACTTCCTTTCCTAGACAGCTTTTGTTTTCCTTAGGGGTAATTATTATTTTTTTATTTGCCAACTCTCTATTATCACTAATAATCTTCATGCCCTTTGCCAGCAATTAAGTGACCTCTGAGTATGTTCAGAATTGTTAGAACTTAGCATCACTTCATCTTCTGGAAGAAATCTCTCCCAATTCCTGCTGACCTACTTGGTGTCCATTGTCATCCTGCGATCTGCATTCACCTTGTTCCTGGGAGTTCCTTCATCTCCCTGCTATGTGCAGTTTCCTGTGTCCTGTCCCCTACCCCTGGGTCTGTCTCTTCTGACTGAGGCTCTCCTTTTGGTGTAGAGTCTTTTCTCCCATAGCTTCCAGAGAAAAGGTGCATAGAAGGGTTTTTTGAGATATAGATGTCTGAAAGTCTTTATCTACCCTGCCATCTATTATAATTTGGCTAGTGAGAATTCCAGATTGGAAATTATTTACTTCAGAATTTAGAAAGCATCATCCATTCCCTCTAATTCTCAGTGTTTCTGTAGAAAATTCTGAAGCCATTATAATTCCTGGTTTCTCTCTCCCTGGAAGTTTTTAGAATCTTTCCTTTTTCTCTACTATTCTAAAATTTTGTAATGAAGCAACTTAGGTGTGAGTCTGTTTTATCCATTGTGCTGAGCTCTTTTGGGGGCTCTGTCCCATCTGTAAACTCCTGTGTTTTTAGTTACGTCATTGCCATTCCTTCTGCTTTGCATGCTCTGTACGTTTGGAACTCCCTATTAAGTTTTCTTTTTTCTATATAATCTCTCTTTTCTGTCTTCTTCTCTATTTGTTTTAGTCTCCATTTTCTGTTGATGGGCTTTCCTTGGGCATCTGATAATCTTGGATATCTGTTCTATTTAAGACTGAGAGACTCAAAGCAGATTGACAGCCCTGAGCATATGAGTGGAGCTTGTCAGCTGATAGCTTTACTGTGCAAGGGGACTTGTGGGGATTATTTTGTGGGCTTCTTTTCTGGGGCTTGTCAAATTCCCTAGAGAAGAATCTTCTGATCTCTTGCCTGGAGGTGAAGACCCAACTGCCAAGTGTTTTGTAGCAAAGTAGGGGAAGAAAACTGGGGTCTCAGAATTTAGTTTGCACAATTTCACTTAATCCTTCAGGTTTTCAGTAGAGAACCCTTGCCCGCAAATAGGCTTGGTCTCTGCCAATTCAGAATCTTTCTAATTTATCCTCTGCAGAGGCTAAACATCCAGGTTTTTGCAAGGGTTGGGAGGAGTGGCTTGGCTGTACAGAAATTAGTGAGTGGCAGGCAGAATCTGGGAATCTAACTGCTTCCTAGAAACTTTTCAAACAATCCTCCTTCATCCTCACTTTCAGGGTTCCTGGTAGTAAACTTCCTCAGCCTTTGGCAGTTCAGTGTCTGGACTGGGGAAATATTCAGCTTTCCCCACTCACCACTTAGAATTCAGGATTCTCAAGCTTAATACATTTGTCATTCAGCCATCTGCTTTCTAGTTCCCAGGCCTTTGTCATGTATGTGTGTGCATGTAATTCCAGTTCTGTCATTCTAATGGTATTTCAAGAAGGAATAAAAAACACATCTGTGCACACAACTATTTCCTTAGAAGTCTTATCTGCCGGCCCCATTGCTACACATAGTAGATGTTAGTACTTTTCAATGGGATCAGTTTGGTTTTTCTCACATCACTAATATATGCAATAGGGATGTGTATATGAGAGTGATTTTCCTCTTAATGGTGAAGATTACATTTCTAGACAAATTAGGATTCTCGTAGGTAACTGTAATGATTATACTCTACATATATTCATCATTTATAATACTTTCTTATTTTTCTTTCCTTTCATCTTCATGGTTACACTCAGCATGGTCTTTATTAAATATTCCTGGGTCTGGGCATTTAATATCTAATCCATTGGCCAAATAGGGACCTGCCTGGTTGGAGGCAGCAGCCTAAGTGAAGTATTTAAAATGGACTCATTGGCCTGGTGGTAAGGCTGTGAGTGCCCCCACGGTGCAGGCTTCCCCAGTGTCGTGTTACCAAGCATAAGCCAGTCAGGAATTGTAAGCGGAGTTGTGTGTAATAATTATTCTATATTGTATTTTGCGTAAAATTAATATAATTTAAGCTTAATTTTAATAATAATGTGATAAAGCTAGATCATTTTGAAAATTAATGATAGGAAAAGTTATGAATTTGAATTCTATCTAATTTTTTTTAAGCACATGAGGAACATCTGGATTCTTAAACTGGAATTTTTGAACCCCTGGAAATTGTAATAAAAATTTATGCAGATATCCACGTGAGCTCTTACCACCAAAAGTTGAACCTGAATCTAGTCAAGACTTTAGAGCTAAAACATCCAGTAAATGGAAAATACAGAGGAGAAAAAGCAAGTTAAAAATCATCATGAGGAAGTAAACAAACAAATCCAGAATGTGAGGCATTCTGTAGGATGACTCATCTGCTGGTGAACAATCCAATAGCATGAGGGGAGGAACTACAGCAGCAACACAATATTCCTGGTGGTCATGGGGCTGGAGGGTGGTGCTCTAGATTTAGGAGATATGATGTGAAGACTTCATGGGGTCTTGATTCCAATAAACCAACTGGGAAAAGACATTTTTGAGACCAGAGAAAATATCTGAATTTTCACTAGATATTAGTTGATTCTGAGAAATTATTCTTAATTATGTTAGGCATGAAAATCACTTTGTAGCTATGTATAGTAGAATATGACACTCTATGATATCTAGTAATTTACTTTAAAATCTTCAGCAAAATTTTTTTTTTTTTTATTTCAGCAAAAATTTTTTAAAGAGAAAGAATCTGACGTTGGTCATTCTGTTTTTCTACTTTTGCACCTTTGAAATGTTTTTATGAAAATTTTTGTCACTCATAAATTCAAATTTATAAAGGAAATGTTCCAAAAAATATTTTCAAAATTACAAGTCATTTTCCATTTGTATGAGTCAAAAAAATTAAGCAGTGTTTTTTTTGAAAAATTGTGTCATATGACAAGTACATGTTACCATAGAAACGAAAGATTGAAAGAACCAAATCACCCAAGATACAAGGGTATGTTAGGTGGAAATGGAGGGAGGGGAATTTGTCCCTAAAAGGAGAAAGGAAGAATTTGATGACAGTTCTCCTGTGCAGGGGTTTTACAAGGACCTGTTTTAATAAGTTACATATATTTTATACATATATATATATATATAGATATATATATATATATAACCTGATGAATTTGAGTAAGTGCGTGAACTTGCTATGTGTTAATACTACATAAAGAATTTTTTCTGTAGATGATGAATCTTTGAGACTGATTATTGGCCTTTTCTGTATTATAAACTGCTTATACAGTCTTATCCACACAGAGCACTCTCAAATATTAATGATTTATCAAATTCCAGTGAATTTCACACAATAGTTGAAACCCAGCAATATGTTTTATGTAGTAAATGTCTTTTATTCACAACAATTTTACTGCAGATTAGAATTCTCTTCAAGAAAGTTTAATCTATATTCTCTGCAGTGCTATGAGGGAAAATCCTCCAAAGATATCCTGAAAAGGGTTGCTGCAAATACACTGATGTCACTTCTGGCGGTCAGTAGAAGAGCACAGAAGCATGCTTTGAAAGGTGAGCCACATGAGACGTCCGCTGTGTTTACGGCATATTGTCAATTTGTATATTTTGCTGCTTAATCATTTTAATTTTTTTGGATTCAAAACGTAAATAATTTATAATCTCAGTGTTACTAAAAAATATTTTTCCCATATAAAAACACAGTAAACATGCATTACTTTTTAAATAAAAAGATTATATATGTAGATTATTTTTTGTTTAATGTGTAATTATTCTTACTCTAGAGAATCTATATATAAATATTAGAGAAGCTAAAGAAAGTAACATATTATTCAGTTTCATGGTAATTAAATATTAGTACCCACAAGCACATACTGCATACCTGAAAAAATAACTACATAATTTTGATGGTAAAAACAACAGCATCAGATGATCCTATATTTTCATATAAATTTCCCCTTTAGAGTGTTGTAATTTTTCATCTGGGCATCAGGGAACACAGGTCTGAGAGTAGAGAGATAGTAACAGCAACATCAGTCCATTAATTTCAATTGTGGTTTGCTACTAAAACAAATTATGCTTCAAGATGTAAATTAGATTTGGGGAGTATCTTACTAAGAACTAAAAACATTTTAGTTCTTTTACTTTCCCCCCCTTAATTCATTAATCTCTCACTGAAAATGCTAAAAGGAAGTGAGTCAGAAATATAAAATGTTATCTTTTTGAGAATCTGATTATTATATGTGTTTTTAACTTATTTGGAAATGGAATATTCTTTTGACTGTGACAGACTTTATCTTTCAGCCAATCTCATAGACAACTGCATGGAGCAGATGAAGCACATTAATGCACAACTGAACCTAGATTCTCTGCGGCCTGGGAAGGCAGCACTGAAAAAGAAGGTTATTTGAATTCTGAAATTCTGGGATAATTCTGGGATAAATGGGTATATTTAGAGACTATCTCTGCAATGCCCTTGTACCTATAAATGAGCATGAGGTTGAAATGAGTCTGATTTAACAGACAGGTACAATCAGAGAAATTAATGAGGTTTCTATATTAGTAGATTGTTGGCATTCTTTTTCTTAATTCTCACTTGAAGATCTATAGATGACATTTATATATTATGCATTTTTGTTATAAACATTTGGAAATATCCACATGTGCATGATACTATACCTATTAAGTGTTTTCTGTGTGTCAGCCACTATTCAAACAATTCCTGTTTATTCTCTCATGAACAAATACCCATGACAACATGGTCAACACAGCTAGTAATTGATGAAGCTAGTGTTTGCCCCATATCTGGGGCAAATATTAGTCCTTCCATGACTTCTGAATATCTTTTATACCATTGAGTGTGCTGGACTCATGTTCAGACTGCATATTCATGTAAACTCAAAATAACATAGTTATTATATTATAACTATAGTTAATAATAACTATGGTTAGTAAGATCTGGGGCCCACTTATTCAGAAAATGAATGTGTATGCATATCTATAAATATATAAATATGTATGTGTAGGTAAGGCCGTATGGCAGCACTCTGTGTAATAACTAGTTTCTACTGCATTTAATAAGAAACCAAAACAGAGCCTTATTTAATAATCTAATTGATACAGGGGATTGATTACATGTTTGTTAGGTTTTTTTCTTGCCTCTTCTCCTTTTTCCTCTCTAGCCAAAGGCTCTTACTTCATCATTGAGAAAGTGAGCCAACACCTGATGTGATTGAAAACCTGTCAGTACCTGCCTCACTTTATTGAGATGAAACATGAAGGCTATTATATATCCGAGTTCCTCCATGCTTGATAGAACAGAAATAGCTTTTTCGTGGTGGATGCGCTTCTTGAGATATGGTCATCTTTCAGAGATTGTTAGCTTGTCAGTGCCCTCAAAGTTATGGTGGTCAGGCATGATTAGAGCACAACTGCATTGTACTGTGACCCAAAGGGGAGGGAATTACTACATGTAAAAAGTGGAGTATGCTGTTGTGTTCACATATTTCAACTTCTTTTTGTTTAAACAGGAGGATGGTATTATTAAGGAGTTAAGCATTGCCATGCAGCTCCTAAGAAACTGTCTTTATCAAAATGAAGAATGTAAAGTAAGTAGAGCTGCTTTTCAAAATGTGGGTAGCAGTGCAGTTTAATTTTTATATAAGATAATATAGTAGGAAAAAATAGAAAACTCTGAGTTTTATTTTTTAGATGCACAGTTGATTGGTCCTTAAACTAAGTGGTAATTCTCAAAAATGGATGTACTTAATCTTGTTATTTGTCAACATTCATTATATTTATTTTATATCAGTGTTTTAACTTTATCATTGAAATTTTAACTTCACAAACTTCAGCCTCATTCTGTACTGTTAAGCATTTTAGATGTTTCTTTCCTAGGATGGACTGAATGGCTGGGTATGTCTTCTAAGGTGGATTCTTTAAAAGGGAGTTGTCAGAACAACTCTCCAAGGAAATAAGTGGAGGTATCTGTGTCTGTAAGGAAAGAGGATGAATGTGTTTCTGCTTTGAAGTAGAAAAACTACTGCTGCCTAGTGTGACCATATACACCTAGAGGAATTTGCTTACTTTTAGTTCTACTGACTCCCTGTGGCCAGTTACAGAGCCCCTCTCTTTGAAAATCATTGAGACATTTTGCTTTGCCTGTAAGCATTGATGCTGTTGTTTTAAACCACTGTGTTAGTACTATTGTACAGGATATACTCTTTTGAACACTTTGATTTGCTTTGTCTATAGTGACACAACACTTTTGAAGCACTAGATTAACACTTTAATATGGAAATACTGTGGAAAATGAGTAAGGCAAAGATAAATTATGGAAGCTTCCTTTGCTTTTTAATGTTTTACCTTTTTCTCTTGTGGTAAAACTGAAGAACACATACTACGTCTGGAAAATGAACTGTTGAACATGTATTCCTTAAGCTATGTTAAAAAACATGACTAACAATTTACATTTCAAAACAATTTGATGGGAATCAAGTATTTACTTATACATTTTATTAAAATTCCCAGTATATGAACTTTTTGTCAAAATAAAGATGTTATTTACTAAATTTATGATTCCTTCATGCTAAATATTATCCTTGTGACTGGATGCAATTAATGTTCATCGATGGCACCTTATTCAGGGAATACTCTGGAAAACTTTATGAGTAGGATCTACCTATAAAGATTTATGAGATGCTAGCCTGGCTACTAGTTATAAACATAGTGCCATTTGTACCATATTAGTCACTTATAAAAGTGTAATCTGTGAAAAAATCAAAGCATTTCTGTATTTCTAAGTTGTTTAATAAGAAGTAAATTTTAGAAAGAATATTTGTGTTACTCTTGAGTATAAATATAATCCTATGGGGGCAGAGATTCTTAATTTCTTTTCTGTTCCAGCTTCCCTGAGGTGTATGGCATGCTCTCATTACTAGTTGTTGATCACTATTGTGGTAATTCACTGGGTCACCCACTACGACCCTACCCTGTATATGCATATGTATAACATCGAGGGATTTTTATACTGGAAAGATCATAATGGCTGTGAGTTGAATTAATCAGTGGACAAAGTTAGAGGGAGGGAACTGTCATAGTCCAGGCAAGAGATGATAAGACATTAACTTGGGCAGGTAGAAAGGGGAAGGACGGTAGGGAGTACATTTCAGTTTTGAGGGGAAAGAAGAGAAATGTCGAATGACTTGGACTCCAGTTTAAGCTGCTAACCAATGTTAAGAGTGCATGATAGAGCAGAGCACAGGTGTGAGAGAACCCATGCTCAGGTTTGCACATGCTACTATCAAGAGTCTTTGGGGCATCCAGGTGATAAACCACGTATAGTCAATAGATTATGAGTCTAGGGCTCTGAGGAGAAATATAGGCTGGGGATATCAGGAAGTATCAGTGTATAGATGGTTTTGTAGCCATGACTATAGTTGAAGTTTCCCAAGCGAATATATAACAAAAGCCTAAGTCATATCTTTGAAAAATATGAACATTTAAGAGAGGACAGAGAACAACTGAGAAAAGGAATGCTGGAGAGAGTTTGGAGGTGAGCCAAGATAGAGTGGCAGCATGGAAATTAAGAAAAAAAAGACTAGCAAATGCCACAGTGCCTGAGGTTTTGGCAGTTACAAAGGTAGGAGTGATCTCAATAGAATCATCAGGGCAGAAAATAAATTGAAATGAGGTGAAGACTAAATGTGAGATGGGGAAATGACAGCCATAAGAGTACTCTTCCTGGAAGCTCAATTGTGTAAAGCTGCATTAATAATTTGGGACATATAGGATTAAAGGACGTTAGTATGTTTGTTTCTCCTAACATATAGACTACTGGAATATAGAGAGAAATGAGCAAACTGGGGACTAGTTATTAAAGAAATAGGAAGAAAAGAACTAATCAGTGGATAAAGATCCCTGAGGAGGCAGGAAGGGCTGTGTTTCAGAACACAGATGGATCTATCAATCTGACAAAAAGAGGAACACCTGTTCCTTACTGCCAGGCAGACAGGAAGGATGAATGGGTGGAAATACAGATAAACTACGTGGATAGAATGGCAGAATAGATAAGGAGTTTATAGGCAATCATTTCTGTCTTCTCTGTGACACAGTAAGCAAGGTCATCTGCTGCAAATGTGGGGCTGTGTGCCAAGCTTATAGAGAGTCATGAACATGGGGAAGAACTTTGGGAAGAACATAGGGAATGACTTCAAAGCTTATGGAGAGTGTTGAACATTGGGAATAACTTCCTATCTTATTTTGCCATTTGATGCTACATAAAATTGTATAGGGTGTGTGTATTTGTGTGCAGGCACACACCTGTGCATGTGGGTCTACAAATTACCTAGTCATTCCTATTCATTTAAAAAAGATTGCTGTACTTACTGCAAATAGCTGTATTTTATCTGTAATATTGTCCCAGTGGTAACTGATCTTTATAATAAAGATTATGAGTTACTTAAGAATTTATTGATATAATATTTAGACTTAATTTTACTATGTTGAAATTACTCAGAAACAGTAATTTACTTTGGTTTATACAGAGAGAGAAAGGGAGAAGGAGAGACAGGGTAAGGGAAGGGGACTCAAAGTTGATCAGAATATTTACTTAAACAGAAAATTCTCATATGTAGCATTTACAAGAGTTTATTCAGTGTTGTGAGATATCACTTTCCTGCTAATGTACATGTTGCAGAAGCTGTTCTCTACATTTCTTCTCTAAGTAGCATATCTTAGTCACCCCAGTGCTGTAGGGACTTCCTGAGATTGGTCAGACTTGTGGTCAAGGCAGCCCTGTGTGGAGGCCAGTGGCCTGGGGCAAGGTGCTGAATCCATCCGTCAGATTCTGATGCTCACTCACACTAATCAGAACAAAGATAAATTCAGCTTTTGTCTTACGTTGATGACAACATTTTTCATTTTGATTTTAGTTGTATGTTTTTATGTATTTAGACTAATGCTGTCTTTAATTCCTTCCCGCAACAGGAAGCGGCTCTTGAAGCTCATCTTGTCCCTGTCTTGCACTCTCTCTGGCCTTGGCTTTTAATGGATGATTCGTTAATGCAAACTGCCCTGCAGCTACTTTGTGTCTATACTGCAAATTTTCCAAATGGTAAATGGAATCCAACATTGCCTTTCAATAATATGCTAAAATACTAGTTTTTATAAGTGTTGCTAAGGTGGACTGGAAAAACTAATATTTTGAAGTATTTCTGCTACCTTTTGGGGATATGTTGGTCAAAGGCAAGCTTTCTTTCAGCTATTATATGAGGAGACAGATATTTTAGTATATGTTTGTTGACATGAAAGAGTCATTAGACAGTGCAGGAAATAGAGAGGGAGAAACTGAAACTAGCCTGATTATATGGTAATGGGAAATTGAATTAAATTGGAAAATTGAGAGGGTGAAAATTATAATATAAGACCTTAAAAGCCAAGTGAAGGTTAAAACTTTTTATAAATTCTAGAATAGGAGCCTGGCATGATGAAAGTTAGTTCTTGGAATAGTTGGTCTGGTGATAGATAATATCACTGGGGATCCTCTTTCATTCATTCACTTGATAGACATTTCACTGAGAGCCTGCTATAGGCCGTGCACTGTGAGTTCTAGTGAGAGTGATCTGAAATGAGAGAGGAGACAGATCATGTAGGGCCCTGGGCCAAAATAAGGACTTCGGATTTTTATTTGAGTGTGACAGGGTGCCATTGGAGGTTTTAAGCTAAGGCACGGTGTGATCTAATTTGTGTTTGAGAAAGGTCACTCTGGGTGGTGTGTTGAGAATGGATGGCTGGGGATAAGCCTAGAAGTGGGGAGATGGGTTTGGAGACAACATAATGGCAGCTTGGGCTCACGTGGTGGCTGGAGAGATTGAAAGAAGTGGACACATTTGCTGTATGCCAAAAGGTAGAGTCAAGAAAACTTGCTGACGGGAGGTAGGAAGGAAAGAAAGACATCCAGAATGAGCCTCATTTGGAGAAATAAGCCTGAGTGCATAGTCGTACCATTTACTAACGTGGGGAAGATTTGGGAGAAGCAGGTTTGACTTGGGAAAGAAGTAGAAATCAAGAGTTCTGTTTGGTTATGTTAACTTTGAGGTATCCATATTCATCCAAGTGAAAATACTACATTGGAGTTGAATTCAGCATAGAGGAGAGGTAAGATTAAAGATTAAAAATGTTAGAGTTTTATTAGTTATCTATTGTTGGATAACAAATTATCCCAAAACTTAACATCTGTAAACACTAGTCATTTAATTATGTCACAGTTTCTATGGGTCGGGAATCTGGGAATAGCTTAGCTGAGTGGTTCTGGCTCAGAGATTCTCACCAGGCTGTAGTTAAGTTGTTGCTGGACTGCAATCACCTGAATCCCTGACTGGGGTAGGCCATTGTCAGCCTTAGTTCCTTCTCACGTAGGCCTCTCCACCAGGTGTCCTCACACCAGGGCAGCCAGAGTGAGTGGGCCCAGGGCGGAAGCTGTAGTCTGCTATGACCCAGTTTCAGAAGTGATATACCAGCATTTCTGCTTCTCTTGGTCACACAGACCAACCTGGTGCTTAGGCAGGGACCACTGGGGCCATCTTGGAGGCTGGCCACCTCAGGAGTCATTGTCGTATAGATTGTATTTAAAGCCAAGGGGCTGTTTGAGATTACCCAGAGAGAATGTGCAGATGGAGAAGAGAAGTCCCATGACCAAGCTCTGGGGCACATCAACATTTGTAGTTGAGGAACCACCAAAAAAGAGGGAAGGAGCAGCTGATGAGATAGGAGTGCAGAGTCACAGGAGACCAGAGAAGGGTGTGCTTGGCTGTGCCAAATGCTGAAGAAAATTCTAATAAAATGAGGATAAAAACAGTGACTATAGGATTTACCAACACTGATATTCTTATGGACAGTACTGGGGATGGAAACGTAATTGCTGTATGTTGAGGAGATGAAGAAGTAGAGGAGACAGCTTTTCCAGAATGTTCTGCTCTTAAGTGGATGGAAAAAAATGGAGCAATAGCAAGAGACAGATGTGGAGTCATGGGAGGAGTTTTTGTTGTTTCTAAATATGGATGTTTTTAAGGCGTGTTTATTAGCCTAAGGGGTTGGGGAACAATGAGTTGCAGGAAAGAGTGTAGATGAGAGCCTGTCTGAGTGGGTCAGAGGCGTGAGGGCTACAGCACAAGGTGCGAACAGGAAACAGACAAGGGTGAGAGGAGGGATGTGGGTTCAGGTAGGTTTGATGAGAAAGGTGAGAAAATTCCCACCTGAACACTTCTGCTTGCTTTATTATTCCTGAGAGAAGACCAACAACTAAGAGTGAGCAAAGACAAGGGGTAGAGGCACTTTGAGAACAGAGGAGAAGGTGTGAAGTGGTTGTTTTAGAGGAGAGAAAGCAAACACACTAGGGATTGCTGGCAGTGTTAAATACCATTTAAAATTTATGGTCATAAATTTAAGGTTTGACTTGTCAGCAAGTTTGTGTGCTTGCTTCTAGCAACATTCAGCAACTCTCCAAATATCAAAGGATATATACAGAGAAGGGCCTGGGACTCAAGAGGGTTAAAAGTCCATCTAGTCACCACCACATGCTGATGGTAGCTTATTTCTTTGAATAGTCTGACACCTCTGGAGCTGTTGTCTTTAGCCAGCTCAGTTTGTCTCCAGCCAGCACAACAGATATAAACAGACCTTCAAGGTGTGGAACCTTTCACTGAGGTGTATGTGATGCCTGTACAGGATTTTCCTTGTCTTCATTCTACTACTGCCAGTGTTCTCCATCCCTTACTTCTGCTTGGACTTCTCCTCTCAGTGCATTTTCTAGCTCAGCACCTCTTTATGGCATAGCCAGCATGGGATAGCTTGTCTTTGAAGGGTTGAATCTGTCTGCATGTTGTCCTTCTTTACCCTACCCGTCACTCCTTAATTTAGGGTTTAGGGGAGTAAGAAGGAAAAAAGAATCCATTGCTATATAATAAGCAAAAGCAATATATACTTAAATACAAATCTTTGAAACTATAATTTGTGTTTCTTTTGTACTTAAAATTCATGTACATATTAAATGTGGTTAAGTTATTAAATTGAGAAAGAAACTTTTTGTTTTCCTATCTGTTTTGTTTCTAAGCAAGACGGCATCATTTAATGACAGTTTTGTATAACAGTTAACAGAAACATTGGCATTTCAATATAGCTATAAAGTTATAAATACAGGAAAGATCACTACTATGTTTTTTATTTACTTTTATGAGTTTATTTTACAGAATATATTTGATTCTGATCTCCTTATGCTTAAGTTGGCCCCCTTGTAATAACTTTCACGAGTTAATTATACCTTAGGTTTATGTACAATACAGTCTTACAGACTGAACATTAATATGTATTTCTATTTTTTTATGATTATTTTCCTCTCTCAATAAATCTCATTTGGTTACTTAATTTACTGAGAAACACTGCACCCTGGAAAACCACGGGACACCACTGCTGTCTTGCCGATTGTGAGCTGTGTGACCTTGAGCACTCACAGGCTTTTCTCGCTCCTTGTCTGTGTTGACCACATGTGGAAAGCAGTCTTTGTTCTGTGCCCCTCTCTAGGGATATCGTGTTCCTCTTTTGTCTATTCTGTAAAACGAAGATATTAGAACAAGTTATCTTTTATTTCTAAAATTCTGTTCTTCTACATAGCCCTTTATATAGTTGCTTTCTTTAGGAACTTTTAAAAAAATCCATTATGCTTATTTTATTTTTTAAAAAAATAACCTGGTATTTTAAAATGCTCTATGGAGATAATTAGGCCCTCAATGAGGACAGTAAATCTATTAGGTGGAATATAGACATTAACATTAGCCTTCATTGCTAATTTGCAGTTCACAGGTTAATGGCCAAGTCATTCTGATAGACAGATAAGCTTTAGCACTTAGTGTTTTTAAAAACTAAACAGTGAAACTGAGAAGGCATTGTGATCGGCTATTATTTTTGAAGGTTGCAGTTCTCTATGTTGGTCAAGTTGTGGACAATATTCTGTTCAAGCTACACACAGAGGAGTCCCCAGCAGCTCTCTGATGCTGTGTATCCTAAAGTTGGCTTCCCAGATGCCACTTGAGAACACCACAGTGCAGCAGATGGTTTTTATGTTTCTTTCAAACCTGGCCTTATCTCATGACTGCAAAGGAGTAATTCAGAAGGTAAGTACTTAAACTCCCCTTCATACCATAAAAGAGGGACTCAGTAAAATAATCAATCCTTCCAGTCAAAGTTTACAACTCAGTTTTTAGAATTAATTTATTATCATTTCAAGACATTTATTTTAAAGGACTGTAAAAGGATTAAGAGGTTTACTTTGTTTAAAGCCCGTTGATAGATGATACATGAAAAGTGACAGAAGCTAGAATGTGATTGTGCCATTTCCTTTTAGTTTATCTTCTTATCTTTGGATTGTGTTTTATCTCTCTCAAAAATGGGAGTTTTAGAAAGATAGCTGTCTTACATTTATTGGAGATAATAAAAGTAATATATTTGGTCTTTAAACTGACCAAATTGAGTAGTAACAATTTCAGTTCAATTTACATTGACAAAATGGTTTATGAAATCACAGCCCCTTGTCCCCAGTTAGACTTTAACTTCCTTATGACATAATGAGCAATTTTTGAGGCTCTGGAACTCAAGTTCCAAAACTTAACTTTTTAATCACTGATTTTAACTTAGGATACTTTAAAAGGGATGTAATGAGTTAAATTCTAGTACACAGTGCACTTAGGTTCTATCTTTAGATGTATATAAACAGAATCCCTAATTGGAAAAATCCCTTAAAATTTGAATGTGATCAGATTATCTATTACTAGTATAGTAATTTCAGTGCTTTTGTTTCTTTTACTTGAAGGCTAAGATAAATCGCAAAAGTTGACAACATTCATAAGAATTAAGTCCCTTTTCCTCTACTGTTTCATCTCCCTGAACTCCCCACAAAAGATACTTGGAGCGTTATTACCAAATAAATAGGAGGCTCAGTCTTACTACGGAAATGAAAAGATCAGTCTTAGGAAGGGCATTGTCACTGTTGTGCTGGAGCCAGCTGCTACTGGCTCATGAGTGTCATCTTAAATTTTTAGGAATTTTACAGAAATTCCAGTTGATTTCATGTCGTTATCTTGAAGTCAGCCATGGTGAGAATATTCACACTATGTAATTTGTCAAACACTACACATCATTGGATCTTTCCTACCCTCACCAGAACCAGTTGTTTGTTTACCAGCACATGGCAGGATATTTCCCTCATATATATGTTCATATGCATGTCATATATATATATTTGAATATATTTCCTTCATATATGTATTCATATAAAAACATCACTTCCAAAATGAGAAGTTATCTTGGACTGGATGTCTGTGATTAGCATCCTTAGAAATGAGAGATTCTATGTATGTGAGAGCACAGAGCTGGGCAGTGCTTTCTACCACTTCCTTATAGAGGGTTAGTAGGAAGCAAAGTAGGAACCCCCAGTTGGAATGTAAGGGCTAATCTCGAATCTGGTATGTGACTTTGAGCTGGAGACCTATTCTCTTTAAGCCTCAGTTTCTTCATTTTTAGAAAAATTGGGTTAAATAAAACGATTTCTAAGGTATCTTCAAAACTCAGTCTGTGATTCTGGTGCTTTCCTGACTGAGACTGATCTTGCCATTTCCTTAATAAGACTGACCTTTCTACTTAGTTGGTAATAACACTCAAAGAATTTTTGGCGGTGAGGGGTTGGGGTTCCAGGAGATGAAACAGTAGAGGAAAAGGAGACTCAATTCTTATGAATGCTGTCAACTTTTGTGATTTATCTTAGCTTTCAAGTAAAAGAAATAAAAGCACTCAAATTACTGCTAGTAGTAAGTAATAGATAATCTGATCACATTCAGATTTTAAGAGAGTTTCCCAATTAAGGATTCTGTTTATACACATCTAAAGATAGAATCTAACTGCACTGTGTACTAGAATTTGTTTAACTCATTATATCCCTTTTAAAGTACCCTAAGTTAAAATGAGTGATAAGAAATCAAGTTTTGGAATTGGAGTCTCAGAGTACTCATAAAATTGTTTATTATGTGATAAAGAAGTTAAAGTCTAATTGAGGTGAAGAGACTATAATTTAATGAACCAAAATGTATTTAAGAATATTTTCGTGCAAGTGTGATCATTCTCCTTTTGGGGCAAATCAATCAAGTCCTTTTCCTCTGCTCTAATTAGGAAATGCCTGAGACTTCCTGTGTGGCATTAAGTAATCATGAGCATGGGCGCTGGCAGTTATACCTCTCCATTACTCATCTGTAGGCATTAGACAATGAATTAGTGCTGTTGTAAAATGCAGGCTCTAAAATGTGTCATTTTTTTCTCACCATGGTACATTTCTGCACATTCTATTAAATAGCTGGTGTAGGAAATTGTCTAAAAACATCTTTAGACTCAGCAAAAAGAAGGAATGCCCACAGTACATTTATATTTTAAAGCGCTGATATATATTTTATCACTGATGTCAGCCCCAAATTCAGCAAGGGTCGAATCTATAAAACCATCCATTTGGGTTGAGAAATGAGAAGTAGATGTGAGTGACAGCAAATGCAGTTCAAAGTGGGCGTGTAATTTTACAATTTCCTTGTTGCATGGGCGATGTTGCTAATGTTTCTTTAGCTCATTTCTTTCTCATAACTGAATCTTTTTACATAAAAATATTAAATTTATTGTATAAATTAAAGCCAACATCTTGATTTAGGTCCAAGAGAACCCAAGAGATAAGCTAGAGTAGATTATTAAACCCAGAAAATGTGTTATTTTATGTAGTCATAAAAATTAAGTTATTGCATTTCATTTCTAAAATGTCCAGCTGACTGTGGTTTCCATACTGTCAGGGGCTTCTACTTGATATAGTACTTTGATACTTTGCATATAGATTATTCTACACAATAATTTATTATCTTTTATATAGTTAAGGGTTTGGTGGAGTTTCATAGAAGGGGCTTTATTTGGAGGTCGAAATGACTCTTACAGTACAAGTAATAGAGCTTTCTCGTCTGTATGTTTAATAGAGTGACATACAGCCATGAGAAATTATTATTTGCAATGATAAGAAACTGAGGTAAAGTGAATATAAGATTTTTCCATAGACTTAATAAAAACACCACCACCACTTACAGCTATGGTGATTCAAAATACCCTCATCACTACCAGAGTTGCTAACTAGTATTCAATACTGATTTGGGTTTTGTTTCTTTTTCCTCCCCACAGGATAGTTTTTAATGAGTAGCAAAATTGCCAGACAAAAAGAGAAAACTCAAGAGTTCTGAAATAATCTCCAAACTGAATTATCAATCCTAAGTAATTAAGAGTTAACTGTAGTATACTTCATCATGAGGAAAGAATTAGTAGGAATTAAAATTTGGGCACTATTTTGTTCTTCTTACCTTTTTCACTTACACCTGGAAATAATATAGATGAAGTATTTAGAAGGTATTGGGAGAAAGAAAAAATTAAAGTTGGGGAATGGTATACCAGAATGCTACTTAATTGGTCACCAAGGGACTAGGAAAATAACAAAAAAGACTCAAGAAGAAAATAATATTCTCTCTTTTTACCCACAGAGTAACTTCTTACAGAACTTCCTATCTCTGACATTGCCAAAAGGAGGAAATAAACATCTTAGTAATCTGACTATTCTTTGGTTGAAGTTACTCCTAAATATATCGTTTGGAGAAGATGGGCAACAGATGATTCTGAGGCTTGATGGCTGTTTAGACTTACTTACGGAGATGAGCAAATACAAGCATAGGAGCAGCCCTTATATTCCTCTTCTTATTTTTCATAATATTTGCTTCAATCCTGCTAATAAGCCCAAGATCCTGGCTAACGGTAAGACTTCACACACACACACACACACACACACACACACACACACACACACAGACATTTATACATGTGGTTATTCATACACTATTCTATTCAGATTATAACACAAAATAATTTTATAAATAATTTGCCAGGTATTTATTAAGCACCCACTGTGTTCAAGGCACTGTGGGAGGCAGGAGCCATGGGAATGAATCAGGCGTGGCTCCAGCCTTCCATTAACTGCCTAGAGTCTCCTGAGGCTGGCAGCTCATGTCATTCCAGTGGACATACTGGATGCAGGAGGTAGCGAGGGAGGAGGAGCAGTGGGCATGGGCACTCTCTGACCTTACCTTCTGCTCCCTTTTCTCCTTGCTCTTCCTCTAACTCCCCCTTGCTGCCCACGTGTCTTTGAGCAAATGCTACCATGGCAGTGTAGCCTTTCCAGAATAATGCACTAAAATCGTAACCCTCAACCCCTTTTTTCTGCCCCCTCTTTCCTCCCACTCACTCTCTTCTTTCCCTGTTTTATTTTTCTCCAAAGTGTTAATCACCATCTGATACACTTGTGTTTTCTGTGTATGTCTGTCTGTTCCTAGTCTTCCCACACTAGAACATAAGCTGTTATGAGATCATGATGGTTTTGTCTGTTTTGTTTATGTTTATCTGTAGTACCTAGAATTGTGCCTGCAGCTAGTGAGCACTAACAAATATTTGATGATTGGGAGAGATCCTGAGCAGGAAGGAGAGTTCAGGGTACAAGATCAAAAGGCTAAATTAGCCTTACGGAGACTTCATTCTCTGAGTTGTAGGACAGATGGAGCAAGGTTGGTGAGGATTCAGAAAAATTTTGAAGCAAAAAGAGAGAATTGGAAAGATCTTTTTGGCAACCATGTGCTATCTGTCTGAGGAATGTGTGAATTTCATGAGCAGAGAGTTTTATAAGGAGACATATAAATGGGAAAAAAAACAAAACAGAGGTGGGCTGTAGACTGCGCACACCTGGTCTTGAATGCAGGCTCTGTGTGCTCTCACTCCAGCGTCACCTGCGGCAGCTTCTCTGAGCCCAAGTTTTTCATCTGTAAAACAATCCCACTTTTCTTGGTTTTGGTAAGAATCAGTTTATAAACACGCATAAAGTTCGTAGCACCATTTCAGGCACATGGTAAATGTTTAAAATCTATTAATTCTCTTTTCCTTTCATGATTTTCACTTACTCTTTTCACAGAGGCTTTTTTTCTATGAAACACAGAGTTTTCTAAGTGTATAAGAATGAGTCTCTTTACATTTTGCTGTGTATATAGTTCTGATAATTATTAAATTGATAGAATTATTATATAGAAAGATTTTAAAAGTTCAATGAGTTTTTAACTTATGTAAATTAACTATGGATTTGTACTCTGCGTTCCCGTAGCTCCTTCCGTGACACAGTGCTCGCCAGTGCTGGGGAGTGTACAACACTGCTTTTATTGTCATCCTCTTCCACTGTCTCTGCTTCGGTCCTCACATTTCTGAAGTGAGGATAATAAGCAATGGGATAGTAGGGGAAGCGCCTGTTACCATTCTTGGTATATAGTAGCTACTCAGTAGTATCTGATATTATTTATTCACCTTTCTCAGAATAAATGTTTTCTTTTGGTACTACTTACTGCAATTTTATTACTGAGAAAGTTGGAAAAAGGACAAGCTTTTAGGGAACTGAAGAAGTCTGCATTTTCTACTTCTAAATCCCTCTGGATTTATTTTTAGCATTGCCTATAGTCAGCAGTGCTTTCTTTCCCTCATTGGCTTAAAGCAGATGGACAAATTCTGGTCAGAAGGAGCTTCCCCAACCCCAGAGATCAGTGGGCTTTTAGGGCAGCGATAAGATAAGAGATAACAGCCATGCAGTTTCTGTATGGAACTGTTCAGGGGGTGGCACAGTCTGTGCTTCCCTTTCCACTTGGGGATCCAGAGAGAAGGCCTTAGCAGAGTCAGCTTAAAACTCCCAGGTAAGGCTGCATGCCTCTGGTCAGTAGCACCCAAACATCTGGTTTGGATGGTCAGGAGTGGAGTGTGCAGCGAGGCTTGACCTTGCTGTTAAAAATAGATCCAAAGCACTCTTGTTTCTGGTAATGTCAGGCAAAGTCTCCTCTGAAAACAACAAAAACATGCTGGGTAAGCTATATTAAAATTCATCTCAAAATAATCAAAGAACTGAAAAGATGATAGGAAACTTCCTGGTCATTTTTGATTGAAAACTTGTATCCAATAAAGTAAGAAGTATATAGAAAACTCTTTTGCCCCAAGGGTATTTGCCAATGTCATATGCTTGGCTTTTGTTAGGGAGTATCAAGGGGTGAGAAAAGAGAAGTCAAGGTGGGACTCATATCGGCTAACCTCTTGTATTAAACTAGACCACCAAAGAACCATCCTCTTAAAAGAAGGATGAATCACAAGTAAATTGCTCCCCCAATCCTCATCCAGGCAACTCTATAGAAAAGAAAAAGAAAATAAGAGAATGCACACCACAGACTGCCTCTCACAGGGCTCTGCACTCAAGAAATAGTCTAAGTGGGCCGTGAACATGGTTCGAGGTGATCCTTGATTGATAGTGCCTCTGGGTGCTCATTAGAAGCAACCTGCATCTGGTGGATGAAAGACAAATTCATACTAGGCCCCAGGGAACCTCCTCAAACAATCTTTCAAAAGCATTAACCAGTGCAAAGTTAAAGATAACCAAGCACATTAGGAGAAACATGGCAACATGAAGTAAGAGCCAACAGAGAAAAATAATACAAGCTTCTCTGCCCAGATTTTAAATATTGGAATTATAATACACAGATTTAAAAATAACTTTATACCATATTTAGATGCATAAATGACAAGTTTGAAACTATTTTCTGGGAATGAGAAACTGACAAGTTCAAAGATTTGAAAAGAACCAGATAGAACTTCTAGAACTTTGCTGTGCAATATGATAATCAGCCACACATAGCTATTTAAATTTAAACTAATTAAAGTTAAATATTCAAGTTGCCAGTCACGTTAGCTACATGTGGCTAGTGGCTGTCTTATTAGACAGCACAGATAGAAATATTTCCATTATTGTAGGAAGTTGTATTGGACAACACTATTCTAGAACTCCAATAGCCAAAATTAAAAACTTAGTATAGATGTCTGGCAGCAAATTAGGTATAACAGAAGAGAGAATTCAGGAATTAGAAGATATATTAGAAAAATATTACTCAGAATGCATCAGAGAGCTAAAAAGATGAGAAAGGGATAAAAGAATAAAAGTACATATGGCAGATACATTGAGACCTTCTTATTGTATGTTTAATGAAGTGTCCTAGAAGGAGAATGGGAAAGGAAATATTTGAAGAGATGGTAGCTGAAAAGTTTAAGAACTGTTCTAAGACACTAGTAAATTGATTCCAGAGACTTAGGTAATTCTAAGTAGATAAATAAAAATAAATTCATTCCTATACATCATAGTGAATCTGCAGAAAACCAAAGAAGAAAAGATGAAATGGACACTTTCCCTGAAGAAAGTAACTTAGAAAAATTTCTTCAAGAAGAAATAGCCAAAAAATCCATTAACTATGGAAGACATTGAGTTAGTCAGAAATGTAAGTAACTACATAGAAAACCCTAGGTCCAGATGGCTTTACCAGTGAGTTCTACCAAACATTTAAGCAAAATGTAATTCAAAACATACACAAAGTTCCAGAGAGTAGAAAAAAAGAAATGGTTACTCATTTTGTGAAGCTAGCATAACCTTGTTAGCAAAACCTGACAAGGACAAAGAATGTTCTGGTAAATGTTTACTGGCTCTCAGAGGGTGAAGGGTGTGGAATATATATTGAATATATAGAAATTTTATTGTATATATATTTTATGTACATATGCAAATTTAACTGGTATAAACGATGTGTGTAGTACAATAAGTGATACTCTTTATTAGAAATTCTGTATGGCCAGTTGATTCTCACATAATACTTTGATTTTTGCTGAACTCTTGTATCCATAGCCAATTTATGGTTGCCATTCAGTCATATGACAAATGGAATTGCAACTCAATCTCCTCTTTTCCCGGTGAATTTATTGTCATTAAATCTGATAATAACATACTGTTAAAACTATTTCTCACCACTATGCAGAATATATTCGTAAAACTGGAACCTCTTTCAGCTTTACCGCTAAATCTCTTTGATTTGTAACTTTTGTTGATTTTCATGGTGTTAATACTCTCACTATAATTGATAACTCACTATAACTACTAACATGACATCTCTAAACTTAAATCAATTATATTAAGAAGAAAGGTAATAAATATTCAAAACACATCATTTTCTAATTATTTAACTACATTTTACTATTATCTATTCTCTTAAGGTTATTTATATATTTATATGGGAGTTCATACCTATTTGTTAAACTCACATATGCTTTATGTGCTTTTTTGTTATATACATGTTATATTTCACAATAAAATATGTTTTTTAAAAAAATTGATCCACTTTCATTATCGGAAGGGGCTACTACATTAATTGACCCTATATATGTACTTTATTAAAAATTTTTAATAGATAGTAACTGATTGAAGGAGTTATGATATAAACTGAAATCATAGCAGTTATATATTCTCTTTGGGACAATATATAAAGACATTGCTTCATGCTACTCACATGGAACACAAAAAATTACCCTTCCATTTGATAATGTACCCTAATGAGTATCAGCTGGCATCCATAACCTTATATGATAAATTACATCTGATAACTTTATATGGCCTAGTTATGGATAGGTTATGATACAGGAAAATGAAAAGGCACCAGAAAATGAAGTGGCACAATAGAATGTACTGAGATATTCTATAGTTACATTCTTGTATTTTGTAATATCCTGTTTGATAATGCAGATGAAGTGTTCAGGCAGTAGGGGGCAGTGTGGTAGAAAAATTACTGCACCCACCTTACACATTGCACAATGCAGGTTCACTTTATGAAGCAGTGTGTGTGTGTGTGTGTGTGTGTGTGTGTGTATGTGTGAAATATTTAAAATCCCTTAAAACTTAAAATCCAAATAGAATCATTTAAACAGAATTTTTAACTATGGAATCTTTGACCCAACTAGTGTTTATTATTCCCCTAAAATATACTAGCACTGTGGTTGGAATATTACCAGTGAGCAGACACAGACCTTGCCCTTGAACAAGTGACAGTTTGAATAAATGCATTCCTGGGGGTGGAAGTGCTAATGTACATATAGAGCAAGTTCCCAGTAACATGTTCACCCTTAAGGATACAACGTATTTTTAAAATCACAATTTAGAGGATCATTTCAAAAAATTTAATGATATATAAAAATGAAATAGGTTCAAATATTGTTCTGAAATACCCTGACAATTTCCTTGGAACTAGCTCTGAATCTTAACTTAAAATGAATACACTGGTGCAGATAATTAGTAAGTCTTGGTTTCGTACTCTGGCTAGTTTTGCCAAAAGTGCGTATCTTGTGTGTTGATATGTTTTAATCACTTTTTCCTCTGACACATATGCAAATTTCTCTAAAATATTGAGACCTTTTTAAAAAGGATTAACCAGTATGGTATTTCTCGATTATTGTTTTATATAATAGCCCATGTTATTGATGTTTGTAGAATAGTCTTTATGATTTCTCATGAAAGCAGATCTGTTTTCTTGCTCACCAAAATGTTAGCTACAGTTGAATAACTCATTAATATAACTCATTGTGTACTTATTTTTGTACTCTTTAAATGAACGTGCCTTTGTTGAATTCAGGCCAAAAAATTAGGCAACTTCAGCTTACCGTTCTATGCTTATCATGAAAACAATGTTTTGAGGTTGTCCTCCCATATACCACGTGATATAAGAGATTGATTTTGCCATATTCTAGTGATACCGACTTCGTATATGTATTCTAATGGGAGAAAAAGAGGGTATCTGACTACTTCAATATAAGAATACAGTGTAACATCTCAGACTAAACTTTTTTAAAAATGTGTTTATTTTTAGAAAAAGTCATTACTGTGCTAGCTGGCTGCCTGGAAAGTGAGAATCAGAATGCTCAGAGGATTGGAGCAGCTGCACTTTGGGCTCTGATTTACAATTACCAGAAGGTCAGTTTTTAAAATCATTGTTATACCTGTGAAGCAAACCACCAGGCCTCTTAGAATGCATCCAAGGATATCAGAAGAGTAATAGCCAAAAAAAAAAATGAAGTCAAAGACTGGTATTCCCTCATTCATTCATACAATTGGTAATCCGTCAGTTGAAATGTTTTCATCTAATCATTTCAACAGGATGTCTCAGTTCAGATGAGTATCTCTGTTTTAAATTTTTCCTGTTATTTAAATTGATTTGCCATATTGTTGCAATTTTAGTATAGATTGTTTCTTCTAAAAGATGTGTCAAGAAAAAATACATCTTGAAGAAAATTGAATAATAAAATTTTATCCAAATTGTATGATTCCCCTTTCTCTGGTATATATCATTGCTGAGTTTTTAAATCAGCTCAGTTCTGGTAAGACTGCGGTACAGGGCCTTTACCCAGAGAAAACAACAGGCAGGGTTGGTACTTGTGTCTACTCTCTGCCTTTTATTGCAGATGTCTAAGTCCTGAGAGGAATACCCGCAAGTATCTAGTGATTAAATAGTAGCCAAATGACAGTGTTAGGATAGACAGCCATTTCGGAATGGTGTTCTCTCAGCCGGCTGTCCCTGCCGGTGCTGGTTGTTCTTGCCAGAGTTACATACACAGACAGAGGCTGCTGCTGTCATTTTCACCTGGGTATCCCGGAGTTTAGCATAGGATTTGGCACTTTGTATTCACTCAATAAATATTTGTTGACCAAGTGGCCAACTGCTAATATTTGATATACTTGACCTGAAATTTGAGGTGTGAGGGAATATGAAATACTGAAACTAAGGTTGACTAGTTTAAAATGGCAAATCAAGATTAGGGGAGAAGGAGCAAAATGGAAGGGAAGAAAGAACATGGAGCAGCAGAGAAAGAATCAAATTAGAAGGAGGATACGGGTGAGACTTCAGAATGTGTAGGGGGATTGGCACAATAGGATGTACTAAGATATTCTATAGTTACATTATTTTATTTTGTAATATCCTGTTTAATACTGTAGTTAGCATTGGGCAGAATTAGTATTGTGGTATCCAGAGCCTTAACACATGGCAATAAATCTAATTAATGTATTGTTCTATATTATCTCTAGGCAAAAACAACTTTGAAAAATTCTTCCATCAAAAGAAGAGTAGATGAAGCATATTCCCTAGCAAAGAAAAGTAAGTTTCAATATTAACACATTAACTGCCATGTGAGTTGTATTTAACTCATGCTAGTTTTGAGCCTGGGGCCTTGTGAAGCATATGTAGCTCACACATCTCTTTACCTTGGGAGCCACAGAGGTATCTTTCAAGTTGTACATAACTCATGCACAGAAAAATAAAAAATAACAAATTTTTCATTAAATTAGAAGGATCGTTTTATTTTTGAAGTTTTTATTCTATTTTCGTAATAAAACACGGTGGCCCCAAGGGAAAAAGTTTTCCTGTGTGTCAGTCAGCGTGTTAAAGAGATTATAGTTAAGCTTGGAAGCTATTAAGTGAATTCTCTGATTAATGAGATATTTAGACTGGTGACAGAAAAATGACGGTTTTCTATACTATTTTACTAGGATTTGAGGAGCTATTTTGTCAAAGCATTGTAAAATGTGCCAGTATTTGGTCTGTGCTTTTCATTATATCATTTTTTAAAAATAATAAAATGGTCTGCTAGAATAGATAAATAGTTTCTTAAAATACATCTGTGATCTTTCTCCAAGTCATTTTATTCTTATACTAAATTTCCTTTGCCAGTGGCAACTACTATGCTAAAGTGTGTTCTTAGGTGATAAGAACTGGGCCCAATTAGAATTAACCTTGAACAGAAAATTTTGATCTAACATCAGGGAGTTGAATTACAGTCTTCCGAGAATAGATCCCATTGCCCCTCTTTCTGTGTCCTTCTGTGATCTGGTCATCATACTAAAGAGGGTTTTCTTTTCAGAGTGCATTATTCATTTTAAGTGACACCAATTTTCAGTGAGCATTATTTTCTTAACATTTTTTTATGCTAAGACACTGAACTGTGTCTTTCCTGTACTGTAATAGATCCATTGGTTATTAATTTGTGTTTTTATAGTCTGATTTTTTTAAAAGCAGGGGAGGTTTTGGTTTTTTTTAACTGTGACCGTGAATTTCTGGAGCTAGTGAATAACTGAGTTACATTACAGTTTATCCTTTAGGAGGGATGGTACATAAAAGAGTTATGGCATTCATTTAGGATTATGGTTAATGGTACCCATCATGGAGGCATATTTTTTTTAATACTCTTTGGGTAAACCATTAGTAAGAAAATAAATTTTGTAACTTTAATTTTTTTAAATGTAAAATTTTCTTAGAATGCTATTACATCAAGAACTTAAATAGAGCTTTAAATTATACATAAATCCTATTGATACATGTTTGTGTGTGTATGTTCAGTCTTAAGTGTAGTACTAAGTTTAATAAACTGGTATGTCCACATTCTTGCTTTTCTATCTCAGCTTTCCCAAACTCAGAAGAAAACTTTCTAAATGCCTATTATTTGAAATGTCTTGAAAACCTCGTGCAGCTCCTTAACTCTTCCTGAGTGCCCGATGCTGCACCCTGAAGCTGACAGCCACCAACAGGGAAGCTAAACCTGAAGCCAGCTTTGTGTAGCAACTGTTACCTGAAGACTTGCTAACTCTCTGCAAGGTGTTAACCCCCCTCTTCCGTACAAGAAGTAGAACTGGTGACACCGCAATGCTGTGCATACACAGCAGCTCTTCTGAAGTAATAGCAGCTGACAAAAGGTGATGGAAAAAGGCATAGAAAGTTCTGCGATCGTAAATATTTTTACCCTTTTCATATGCAATTTCTTATTTAACACTTATTTAATAAAACACAATATTTTTAGAAACAAAAATTGACTAATAATTGCTGCTTGCAGACTTTTATCTGTCTCATGAATGTTAATTTTAGGAATTGAAAGAAGGTATTATGTTCTGGTTTTTTGTTTTTTTTTTAATTTTTGACATAAAATTTTGGCTTCTGTTGATACAAATCCTTATTTCTCAATAAGGATTTATATTGTTCAGAGCATATACACTGGTAAAGGGATATATGTAGGTAAGTATGTTATTTTGTGAGTAGCTTTCTTATACAAGTTTTAGTGATAACTTTTCTAAATGGCTTATAAATCAGTGATATTTTTAATTTTACTTTTTAGCTTCTGAAAAACTGTGTAATAAAGAAGGAAGAAATACAGTTGTGGTCATATAGACCTGGGTTCAAATTCTAGCTCAGCCCAAGACATCATGAAGAATAAAACTGTGAAAAATGCAGGAGAAACCAGCTCTGTAGAATAGTCTATTATATAATCTGCAACTAGTCTATAGTTTTGAACTCACTACTTAAAACAAAATCAATTCAAGTACTAATTATTTTCAGCTATTTCCCAACACTTTTGAAAGTAAGAAGAGAAAACTGTATCTAAGAAAAATAAAAGGTGCAATGTGTGTGTATATATATGTGTAGTATACATATATAGATATATGTGACATATATGTATGCACGCATACATACAGATATACACACTCTTTTAGAAAAATGTTTCAGGCAAATTTTTTCCAACTGACTTATGGTTAAATAGAAAAGAAAAAAATTCATACTTTTTATTAAGTGCTGTTAGCAAATTTCTAACAGCAATATAATGAAATAAGCCATGTGATAGTATTTAAGCTAAAAGTAGGAAGAGAAAATATATGTTAAGTATCCAAATAGAAGCAAATAGGTTTGTAATATAAAGGAATTATTATGATTAGACATCTGAAAAATGAATCCAGGAAGCCCAGAAATTTCTGAGCAGTCTAAGTTAATTTGAAGTAATAGACATTCCAGTATTCTGGAAAACTCACCAATTCTAACAGTGGGAATGTTAGGAATTATTTCTCCCTTTTCTCTTGGTTTCTTATGTTCTATGCTATTTTTTTGGTATTTCCTTGTAAGCCCTCACTGATGAATAAATGATTTCTTTATAACTCCCATTTAAAGAGTTCTTTCCATGTCCCAGACACTATTCTCAGAACTTATTATTTAATCTATCTTCCTCTGTAGAGTACTACTATGATCCTTATGTTAGAGGTTAATAAATGGAGGCTCAGTGGTTAGGTAATGTGCTCATTGTCTGTGGCTGTTAAATAGTGAAGTTGAGATTGGAACCCAGAATAACTGCGATTAAGCCTGAATTTTTTTTTTTTTTTTTTAACTGTGGTGCTATGCTGCCTCTTTTTCAGCCCCCATTGAAATATCTGTTTCTGTGTTTGGATCTTATAGATAAACCACCATTTTTCTACAAAAATCTGGTCTCTTCAGGGAAATGACCCTATCCTTTATGGGTCATTGATTGGTTTATTCACATATCAGAGCATGTGGTGCCTCATCTTTTTGGAACCAGGAAGAATTGTAACTGATTATTTTCCCTAGCAGTTTACAGTAGTCCCAGAGGTGGAGATTTGTAACCTAGTAGTCAGAACCATCCAGGAATGCTACCTGCTGAAACCCAGGAGGACTGCAGACTGTGGAAAAAGGGGAGGGGTAATGACTTCAGGAAAATTTGCACTCGTGTCAGTTGGCATCTGGCAATGTGAACCTCAGGAGCATGCAGCAGTCCACATCCTGGACAACGGTCCTTCCCATCTAAGTCTCTTGAGATTATGTCCCGTCAACCAGTGGGGAAGATGTGTAAGCAGGAAGCCCTGAGGTGACTGATCCACTATGTCAGCAGCTGCCTTGCCTCTACCTTGGGGACCACCAACATCGGAATCCCCTGGGATGCTTGTTGAAATGCAGATTCCTGGGTCCACTGAACCAGGCCTGTGTCCAGAAGAATTTTTAGCAAACTCCCTAGGTTCTGCCCACAATTTGAGAACGACTGATCAATTCCCCCGATTTTACAGAAAATTGCCTAGAACACGAAAATGAGTTAATATTACTTAACTACTTAGGAATGAAATCGGGGCTTGAATCTGGGTCTCTCGAATGCAAATCAAGTGTTCTTTCTTTCACCCATGCCCCAGTTTATGCAAAGATCCAGAAAATAGGTGGAGGGAACTAGTTCATACCTCATGGTCTCCAATTTTTTCCATTTCCTAGCATTTTTGGTTGGTTGGGTTAGTGTGTGTTTGTGTGCTATGGAAGCACATAAAGACTGTGCTATGTTAAACATAAAATACAGACATTGATACTGAAGCTTCTAGATTTAAGACATTGAGCAGTTTGGGAAAGGAGGCAGCCATTTGTTTTGAAAACAGGAAACTAGTAGGAGAATAGAGTTAGCAGACCTTAGCAAGAGCTTTTGCACTCTTTCTAAAAGCACTTTCAGAAATGAATAGCTGGTTGTACTTCTCTTTGGTCTTCTGCAGAGAATGAAGTGAAAAGTAGAATTTTGAGTATTTAACTCCAGGTCACCAGTTTTACTTTGTAGTGTTAAATATGCTCATCATCTGTGGTAATTTTCCATCATCAGTCTTTGGGGCTGCACTTTATTCCCCATTTCCTGAGGTTGCTAAGGTCCCAAGTCTGCTGCTTGACCCATGATGTTCCTCAGATTTGGCAGAATGATGGGTAAGAATAATGATTAACATCCCTGTTTTTGCCGTACCAGGTCTGCCTGCAGTTATCCCAGTGAATGAGAGAGCCTAATAGAGTGTTAAGAGTAGAGGGCTCTGGAGCCTGTGGACCTGGAATCAACCCTGGCCTCACCACTGCAACTTGTGGGGACCCTGGAACAGGCTCAAGTTTCTGTTTCTTCAGATATAGCCGGGGATAAGGATACCTACCTTGTATATTTGGTGAGAGGACTGAGCATTTAACACAGTGCCTGGTACAGAGTTGTCCCTTAGATGTTATCAATGATTAATTGTTGTAAAATTCTCAAAAGATCTCTTTAACTAAAACTAAATCTTTTGTATCCTTGCAAACCTTCTCTCCCTTTGGGGAGGGGATGTGCTGGGAAGCGAGTTAGCCTGTGAAAACCGAGGTTGCAGCATTCTGAAAGGATCGTTGGCTCCTGGTAGAGATGCGAGCCAACAGTCCTGAGATGATTGATTGTACATTCACTTGGCAAATTGTTATTGGGAACCTAAGTCTTGCAAAGCACTGCATACAGGTATTAAACACACCTGGGGATTTGGTAACATTTTCATCTTCTGCTGGGCAGGTTGTCTTGATTGAGTGTTAGGTGGCAAAATACTGCTCTTTCTCCATTTGACTTGTGAAAATGGAAAATTCAAAAAATTATAACGTCAGTAGCCAAAAGAAAATCTTAGCCTAAAGAATCCATCAGTTTGGGAAAAGCCATTTTCTTCTTTCTACCTGTTGACCTATTGTTCTCCAAAGAGTAGGGGAAATGGATAATAAAATGCTATTGTTTTTGGGGAGCTTAGAGTTTATTCTTCCTAACTTGAGTTATTCCTCATAGGAAACTCCTTACACAACTCAAGTAATAAGTCATCTGGAACAGAGTGAAATTATGTTGGGCCTTGAGGCTCAGGATGTACGAAAAGACTATGCCAAGACCCCGGGAATTCTGAGATTTGGCAGCAAACACGCACAAGGAGCTCAGTGTGATCTTGTTTTAAATGATCCCAACAATGTTCATCTTTGTGTTTTGTTTGCTTCTTCTGTGTTTGAGAAATCTGCTTCAGAAAAAAAGAATCTCTTTTAGAACCATATTTTACGAAAGATCCATATGGTAACACTCAATAATTTTCTCTTTAATTTTGCATGAAAACCAAGAGAAAAATATGTTTGTTAATATAGATTCCAAGGAAAAATTCTTACATGCATTTCTCCTTTTTCTTTTCTTTTTTTTTTTTTTGAGACAGAGTCTCACTCTGTCGCTTGGGCTAGAGTGCTGTGGCATCAGCCTAGCTCACAGCAACCTCAAACTCTTGGACTCAATTGATCCTCATGCCTTAGCCTCCTGAGCAGCTGGCACTACAGGCATGCGCCACCACACCTCCCTAAGTTTTTCTATTTTTTTTTTTAGTTGCTTGGCTAATTTTTTCTCTATTTTTTAGTAGAGGTGGGGTCTCGCACTTGCTCAGGCTGGTCTTCAACTACTGACCTGAAACAATCCTTTCGCCTCAGCCTCCCAGGTTGCTAGGATTACAGGCATGAGCCACAGCACCCGGCCCATTTCTCCTTTTTCAATAGCATCTTTACCTGTGGTTATGCCTTTGCCGATGGCTGTGCCTTTGGAGTATCCACGTCCCTTTTGGGTTCATCTGGACAGCAATACCTGGCAATCTGGTAGCAGATTGCTTGCACTTCTTTGTAAATTCTGAAAACATTATTTCTTCAAATACTTTAGTAGAACGTTTTTTCTTTGGCTTACCATGGAAAGAAACAGATTATAAAATGGGAAGTTAATTTTTAATTGTTTTCTGGTCATATTCATAAAGACTGGAATGCAAACAATCAGTTTATGGGCATAAATACCTGATTTAAAGTTACCTTCTGTATCTGCTAGGAAAAGCCACAATTTCATGAAGAGAAAGTCCATGATAATAATAATTTCAGTAAGAGAGGAATTTCTTTTTTTTTTTTTTCCTGTCCCCAGCCCCCTATCCCCCATTCAGGAAACCCACAGTTAGGCAGTCCATAGCTAACAGTGTCCTCAGGGACTCAAGTGCCTCTTTCTGGTCTCTTGTCTTTGCACACTTCCTTCATAGGTTACCGCAGGACGTCAGGAAGGAGAAAGGTAGAAAAGGACTTCCCCAGCTGTCTGTTGCCCTTTTAAGGATCCTTCCCAAAAGACTGGTCCAACAACTTGCGCTGACATCTTGGACAAGACAGCACATGGTCATTCATAGCTGCAAGGGAGGCCGAGAGCTGCAGTCCCTTCCTGGGGCCACACTGCTGGGTCCAGTAGCACAGGCCTCTACTGGCAGAGAAGGGAAGGAGGTGTTTGGTTGGGCAGCTGCCAGTCTCTGCCAGTGTTCTACCTGATTTAAGAGGAAAACATGATACAATTAGGAGTAAAAGTATTATCCTCCCAAATAAAAAATAAGAAAGATTAGATGTGTATTGCATTGATTCAATCTGCATTTAGACTTTGTGATTAATTCTAGTTGCATTCAGAGCTATAAATATTAGTGTCAGAGAAAGAAGTAAGATGACCTTCCAGTGTGAAGTCAAATACCGTACGTAGAGTTTATTCCCATGACATGGAAGCATCAAGTGGCAGGATCTACTTGCTAATCATGGAGAAATGAGGCTGGGAAGATAGAGTAGTTTGTCTGAACAGACTACCAGCATTCTCAAGGATAGTAATTTAAAACTAGTTAATTAGATGAAAAATAAAATTAGTTGAAAAAATTTAAAAAATAAGTACCTTTAATATTTTATTTCAAATACATAAATGTGTATTCTCCAATCTTTTGGTTAAGGGTTGAGGTCTCTTTTGCCTGTAGTTCCTTTATTGGTGTTAACACTGTTTTTTGTCATAAATGACAACTAATGCATTTGGACAATTTCCAGTTTCTGAAAGTGGAGCAAAAACTAAGGTGCTTAATAAGCAATCCAAACCAACCTCTTCCAGATGTTTAAAAATTTTCTCCAGGAATTCTTCCAGATTTCTACCATTTTTACTCTCTTTTATAGTTAACTTGCCACGCCAGATTCAATAGCAATTTTTAAGTGACTCCTTGTTACCAATTCTTTGCAAAGCTTTCAACTTAGTTTTTATAGAAACAGTTATTTTTCTTCTCACTTCTGTCATTAGTATTTCACCAAATTCCGTAATTCCAGTGAGTCTAAGGTGGTGTAAATGATTTAGGAACAGGTACAGCGTGAAACTCACCTAACAGAAACCAGAGAGGGGCCTGTGTGGGAGGGTGGTCCATTAGCCATCCCCAGCCCCAGCTGCATGCTCCTGTGTTCTGGCATCAGCCAGCATGTTTTATGGGAGAAAGGAGAGAATTGTTTAATCTCAGCAAATCCGTTCTGTGGTGGCCCGTTAAGATAGGCTACACTATTCTATGAGGTTTTGAGATTTCTTCAAACTTTAAACTTCCTTCTGCTTGTTTTTGTGGTTACTCCTTTGCCTAGCTCCCTATTATTAGAACAAAGGTTTCCTGAGGATATGTGTACTTGCTCAGAGGTTGTCTCAGCTCACCTTTCCCCCTCGTATCCTCTTCAGATTCTCTGGCTTGCTTATCCATGCCCTTTCTTCTCCCACCTCTTCGATTTAATTCGGCAACTTCCCTCCCCCAGTGTGCCCACACCCACCTTCACATTTCCATTGCTGCCTGTTGTAAAGGCCAAAACGAAATGTCACCTCTCCCATGAAGCTGTGTCACATTACCCAGCTGGGAGGAAATTCTTTACTCTGAATTTCCACCACTACTTTAGTTTTTGAGTTTAGTTTTATCTTTTGTATCACTTATCCCTTTTGCCCTTGTATTATGCTGATTTGCATACAGTCATTGTTCCCACAGACTCCATGAAGACGTGACCTTTGACTGAGCCTATAATCCTGCCTCTCAGGATGCTGTGCACAAAGTAGGTGCTCATTTATATTTACTCGAATGAATACATGTGGAAAATACTTTATTAGTAAAAGCTATGGAATTTCATAGTGTAAGTTAGGCTCAAATCCTATTGACTTTTTCAAAATATGCAGAACCGTAAATGTTCCCTTTATGAGAATGGATTTTTGTTATGTTGTAAATAAAAAGCAAAAAGTGCTGCTTAAAAACATTTAAAAATTGTTAGGCTATTTTTTAGTTCAGTAGATAAAGAGATAAATAACCCTAATATGTTAGCTATGATTTAAAATGTAATGAGCACCCACATGAGACAGAGATGCCAATCTGAACTTCCGGGATCCATTGCTTACTAGGAATCTTTCTTGGGATATTCTTTTTGGGAGTTGAGTGTAGGTATCAGCTTTTTGAAAATAGAACAATAAATTCTGAAAATTGTATAAGCTGCAACTCCAGCACTGTGGAAAAAGCAGAAGCCAGTTTGTATCACCCATGCTGTGTGAAAGGTATAATACAAATCAACAGATAACCTGTCAGCTTCCTTCCAGTTCCTGCCTCTTAAGTATTCACATTTGGCGGCAGCCGGTGCTGTAAGAACCTGACTTCTACTAAAATAAATGTGACACTGTTTTCTTTGCACAGAAAAGAAGGAAGGAATGGCTGGTAAAGGCTGAAAGGAAACTTAATAGCTTGACTTAATGAAAATTGGTGGAAATGCTCACTCTGTCGGTATCATTGCAATAGGGAATAACATCTGTAATTGTATTACTTTAAATCTTCTGTGTATATTTCTTAGCATTAGCTGATAATACACAGTTCCATCTGGAAGAATGACAATACTGCATCTCCTGCATAGTGGTTTTGGGTTTTGACCCAAATGAGGAAGCTCTAAATGTACAGAGTCTGATTCATAGCTGGTAGATCCAACATGTATAGCATTAGCTGTTTATGATTTAAAGATTTGAAATGGTTAGAAATGGGGCTGGTACTGACCAAGATGCTGAACTCTCAGGACTGCTGATCCTTCTCCCAAAATTCACTCCTAGGATAGAAAGAGAATAGTGAGAAACCACCTGGGTCATGGGGGAGCCGTTGGAACTGCTGTGCTAGGGTTGGAGTGTGTATCTTTGGTCAGGAGCTGGAGACAGCCCAGCAAGGCCGTGTGAGGGAAGACATAAGGTCTTGGGCTCTGCTCTCCTCCTAGCCATTGCTTAGGGAAAAATAGTGGCTGCCCCTCGTAGTTTAGATCTCTGATCCAGGTGTTCTCATGAGCCAACTCTGGGCAGCAACACAGAATCCCTGTGCTTACAGGGAACTGAGAAAAAGGGTGGGTCTCACCCATCTCCTTTAGGTCCTTCTGTTCCCTGCCACCTCAGACACCCAGGCTTAGGCACTGCAGTCTCAGAGTGTCTCTCCCTAATGGTTTTTACTGGGAGAGCAAAGGGTAAGGGGAGTGTTTTTGAAGTGGGGAGTGATTGACTCTCATTGATTGGTGCCGAGGGCTCTCCATTGTGGGCTTATTCACCACCCGTCCCACCTCTTGTTCTGTCTGGGGCTCATAGGAACCAGGGGCTGGTCTTCCACACTGTGACTATTTCCCTGATACTCCCA
>NW_012151396.1:2414485-2415057 GCF_000956105.1 Propithecus coquereli | reverse complement strand
TCCATCAGTTTGGGAAAAGCCATTTTCTTCTTTCTACCTGTTGACCTATTGTTCTCCAAAGAGTAGGGGAAATGGATAATAAAATGCTATTGTTTTGATGAATCAGGAAATGTAGTTTTGGGGAGCTTAGAGTTTATTCTTCCTAACTTGAGTTATTCCTCATAGGAAACTCCTTACACAACTCAAGTAATAAGTCATCTGGAACAGAGTGAAATTATGTTGGGCCTTGAGGCTCAGGATGTACGAAAAGACTATGCCAAGACCCCGGGAATTCTGAGATTTGGCAGCAAACACGCACAAGGAGCTCAGTGTGATCTTGTTTTAAATGATCCCAACAATGTTCATCTTTGTGTTTTGTTTGCTTCTTCTGTGTTTGAGAAATCTGCTTCAGAAAAAAAGAATCTCTTTTAGAACCATATTTTACGAAAGATCCATATGGTAACACTCAATAATTTTCTCTTTAATTTTGCATGAAAACCAAGAGAAAAATATGTTTGTTAATATAGATTCCAAGGAAAAATTCTTACATGCATTTCTCCTTTTTCTTTTCTTTTCTTTTTTTTTTTTTTTTT
>NW_012151396.1:2377786-2401915 GCF_000956105.1 Propithecus coquereli | reverse complement strand
GCAACTAGACCTGGCCCAAATCATTTTACATTTTAATATAATACCCACCTCTCAGGTTAATTGCTGAAGAGAATCATTTACAAGCCAATCTGTTTCCCCCCATTTTCCCAAGTATCTATACATCCTCCCTAGTAACCATTATTGCCCTTAAACAGAATTACCTATATTGCTCATCTCCTCCTCCCCTCTAAAATGAGGCTATATAAATTTCTAGACCCCATTGGGAAATTGGGTAATCCATGATTCTCCCTGTGTGCATGGTAAATAAGTCTTTTTCTCTAATTAATCTGCCTTACTGTGAGTTGATCTTTCAGCAAACCTTCAGGGTTGAAGGGGAAGTTTCCCCTCAACCCCACTATGAGTTATTGTCAACTGATAAATTGACTTGAGAAAAATTAAAGAGATAAAAAATATCACTATAATGATAAAAGATTCAGTTCAAGAAAATGTGGCAATTTTAAACATGCACGCATCTAATAAAATAATCTCAAAATATGTGAAGCAAAAAATGATAGAATTACAAGGATAAGTTGATAAATCTGCCATCCTGGGAGTAACTTTCAACACATGCTCTTGATTACTGATAGGTCAAGCAGGCAAAAGCTCAAAAGGGACATGGAAAACCTGGATAATACAATTGATAACCTTGATCTAATGGGTATATATGGAGTTCTGCAACCAAAAATTAAAGAAAATACATTTTTTTCTTCAGTTCATATGAAGCATTTGCAATTATCAAGTATTAGGCAACAAAGCCTCAGTAAATTTCAAATAATAGGTACATATAGACCAAGAACTCTTACTACTATGTAATTAAGTTAAAAATTAATAACAAGATAAGGTATCTTGACATATTTGGAAATTAAAAGACACACTTCTAAATAACCTAAAAGTCACAGGAGAAACCACGATGGAAATTTACTGCATGATGATGAGAACACTATACTGAAAGACCTGTGGGATGCAGCAAAAGTGAAAGTTTTCTCACTTTTATCTTCAAGAAAAATTTTAGTTTTATATCTGTATAAAAGAAGAAAGTCTCAAAATTAATGAGCTAAATTATGTCTATTTTAAGAAGTTTGAAAAATGACAGAAGAAACCTTAACCTAATTGAGTTAAAGAGAGGTAAAAAAATAAGTCGATGAAATACAATTAAAGGCACAATATAGAAAATCAAAACAAAAAAAGTTGGTTCTTTGAAAAAAATAGCAGTAGATGAATTTCTGCCCAAAATGATCAACTGAAAAAGCAAATAGACATAAATAATATAATTAATGTAAAGGTGGACATAAGTACAGGTGAAGCAGAAATTAAAGAGACACTATTAGAATATTATCAACAATTCTATACTAGCAAATTTGAAAGCATAAATGGACAAATTCTTGGAAAAATATAATTTACTAGTAATGATATCAAAAATAATAAACTTCAATAGTCCTGTAGCTATTAAAGAAATTGAAGAAGTGATTATAATCTTTCCACAAAGAAAATACAAGACAGATGGTTTTACAGGCAAGTTCTAATAAACATTTAAAGAACATACCATCTCAATTTTATTCAAACTCTTTGCAATTATAGGACGAAGGAATAATACCAATTCACTCCATGAGGACAGTGTAGCCATTATACCCAAACCAAACCAAGACAGTATGAGAATGAAAAAGTATAGGTCCATATTCTCATGAATAAAGAGGGAAAATCCTAAGTGAACAATGTATAAAAAGTGGGGGATGGGGGGGCCTGTATACTTACCTCAGTATATGTAGAAAAAGTACTTGATAGTATTCTGTTGCAATTAATGATAAAAACTTCTTGGTGAATTAGAAATAAAAGGCATTGTTAATAACGAGTATGTTTAAAAAACTTAGAGCAGCATTATTCAAAATAGGGGAAAAGTGAAAGTATTCCCTTAAAGAATGTCATGAGGAGACCCACTATCACCACTTCCATTCAAATTTTATTGGAAGTCCTATGCAGTGCAGTAAGGTAAAAAAAAAAAAAAAAAAAAGCACAAAGACTAGAAGAAAATAAAAAGATTATTTGCAAATAATATAATCACTTATATAGAAAAATCCAAGCAATTTAAATTATTTTAACAATCAAAGAGTTTAGCAAGTTGGCTAGAATCAAAATCAGTTGCATTTCTTTTCACCAAAAGCAACTAAAAATGTATTTTAAAAGAAAACACTATTGACCATAGTAATGGTGAATATAATGCACTGAGTAATAAATGGAACTAAAAACTTGCACTATCTCTATGGGGAAAATTACAAACGTTTGTTAAGACGTATTTAAAAAGGCACAAAAGTGCAGACAGATACCATGTGAATAGAGAGGAAGATGTGATAGATTGTGTTTTCCAAAGATGACCACAATAATATCTCCTCTCCCACCTACTTTTCTTAAAAAATGTTAAGTGTCTTAGGTGGGAGGGGGGCAGAGGGGATGGGTATATTCACACCTAATGGGTGTGATGCGCACTGTCTGGAGGATGGGCATGCTTGTAGCTCTGACTTGGGTGGTACAAAGGCAATATATGTAACCTAAATGTTTGTACCCCCCGTAATATTCTGAAATAAATAAATAAATAAATAGGTGTAAGTGTCTTTGATACTACCCCCTCCTGAGGTGCAGTCTGTGATTCTGGCTATGACAGAAGTGATACAATGTAATTTCCAAGGTTAGATGACAAAAGGTGATAGAGCTTCCTCCTGGTTCTCTTGGAACCAAGCCACCATGTTATGAGAAAGCCAAGCAGCCACAGGAGGAGGCCATGAGTGGGTGTTCTGGATGACAGTGGACAGCCAGCTTCGACCATCGGACATGTGAATGGGCAAGCCTCCAGATGACTTCAGCTCCCAGCCATGGAGTCAACCCCAGCCTTCATGTCTTGCCAGCTGAGATGCCATGACACAACGAAGAACCATCGCTGCTGTGCTCTTTCTGAACACTGACCCATGAAATCTCTGAGCATCATAAACTAATTGTCCTTTTACATTATTAAATTTCAATTCTTCCCAAATTGGTTGATAGATTTAATGGAATTCCAGTCAGTTTCAACAGGATATTACTGTAGAATTTGATGCAATTATTCTGAAGTTTACATGAGAGAATAAATATCTGAGAGCAGCCAGGATATTTTTGAAGAGAAATTTTGAAGAGGAATGGCATCAGAACTTACTGTGATAATTAAAAGTCTGATACCGGGGCAGGAATAAGCAAAAACATTTATGGAAATTTAATATATGAATAAAGTGTCATGACAGATCAATGGAGGAATGAGGGACTACTTAATAGAGTAAGAATATTATCCATATGGGAAAAGATGATACTGGAATCCACCTTCACAACATATGCAAAAATCAATTCCAAATGATTAAGAATGTATATGTTAAAAACAAAATGTTAATGCTCTTAGTAGAAAATATTATATTTTAGACCATAAGCTAAGAAAGATTTCTTCAACAAGATTTTTTTAAAAGGATTGACTAAAATAGACTAGGTTGACATATTTCAATATATAAAAATTAAGAACTTTGTTAATTAAAATACATAAATTGAAAAAATAAGTTATAAACTAGGAGAAGATATTTGTAATATGTGTTTCTGACAATGAATTAATATCGACAACATATAAAGCACTGTAAATCATTAAGTAGAACATAACCCAATGGAAAAATAGGAAAGGAATCATGAGCAGGCATTTTAAAGAGACGGAAACTCATATGGCCAATAAACATATTAATATAATAAGATCTTCAACATCATTTTCATTTAGGGAAGCAAAAATCAAGACCACATGAGTTAGTTACCTTTGCACTTATTTGATGACAAAGAAGTAAAAAGTTTGAAAGTATTAATAATAGATGTTGGAGAGGATGTAAATTCACAGAAGTTTTTATACATTTGTGGTGGAAGTGTAAGTAGTTGCAACCTCTGCAGTAATTTGACATTACTTCTTAGAGGTGAACATTAACATACACTATCACCTAGCAATTTTATTCCTATGTATATACCCCCAAAATGGTCTTGAGCGTCAAGAGACATGTAAAAAGTGTTAATTACAGTATCCTTTACAATAATAAAAACTGTGAAATACCCCAAATACCAGTCAGTGGGAGAGTCAGTGAATAAGCAGTTTACATAATTCCATTTACTCAAAGGAATATTACGCAGCAGACAAAATGAATGAACAATAACAATATACAACAGTATGAATGAATTGTAGAATTTTTTATTGTGATAAAAAAACAAGATCTATCCTTTAAATTATTAGTTGTATGATACAGTATTGTTAACTATAAGCATAATGTATAGCAGATCTCTAGAACTATTTCATCTTCCGTAACTGAAATTTTATACCCATTGAAGTGACCCCCCATTTCTCCCTTCTCCCAGACCCTGAACACCACCATTCTACTTTGTTTCTACTCATTTAACTACTTCAGATACCTTATACCTTATATAAGTGTAATCATGCAGTATTTGTCCTTCTGTGACTGGCTTATTTAACTTAGCATAATAGCCTCAAGATTCATCCATGTTGTCATACACTGCACAAATGACTCTCCTTTTTAAGGCTGAATAATACTCCATTATATGTATATACCTTGTTTTCTTTATCCGTTCATCTGCAGATGGATATTTAGATTGTTTCCACATCTTGGCTGTTCTAAATAATGCTCCAATGAACATAGGAGTGCAAAGCTCTTGGAGATCCTGCTTTAAATACCCAGAAGTAGGATTGCTCGATCATATGGTGGTTCTATTTTTTTTTTTTTTTTTGAGAAACCTCCATACTGTTTTCCATGAAAGCTGCATCATTTTATATTTCCTCCAACAGGACATAAGTGTTCTAATTTCTTCATATCCTCTTCAGCACTTGTTATTTTTTTATGATGACCATCCTAGCAGTTGTGAAGTAATTTTATGGATGACTAGTGCTGTTGAGCACCTATTCCTGTTGGCCATTCATATGTCTTCTTTGAAGAAATGCCTATTCAAGATTTTTGCCCATTTTTGAGTTATTTGTTTTGTTGCTATTGTGTTGTAGGAGTTCCTTATATATTTTGGATATTAGCCCCTTATCAGAAATATGGTTTGCAAATATTTTCTCTCAGTCTGTAGGTTAACTTTTCACTCTGTTGATTGTTTTCTTTGCTGTTCAGAAGCTTATTATCTTGATGTAATGCCATTTATTTATTTTTACTTTTTTACTTTTATTTATTTTTGCTTTGCTTTTGTTGTCATATCCAAGAAATCGTTACCTAGACCAGTGTCATAGAGCTTTTCTCCTATGATTTTTTCTAGAACTTTTACAGTTTCATGTATCACATTTAAGTCCTTAATCCGATTTTATTATTTTACATGTGTATATCTGGTTTTTTCAGCAATATTTGTTGAAGAGGCTATCCTTTCCCCATTGTATACTCTTGGCACCATTTTTGAATATAAGTTGACAGTATGTGTGTGGGTTTATTTCTGGTCTCTCTATTCTGTTCCATTGGTCTATATGTCTGTTTTTATGCTCCTACTGTACTGTTTTGATTACTGTAGCTTTATATTTTGAAATCAGGAAGTTTGGTGCCTTTAGCTTGATTTTTCTTTCTCAAGGCTGCTTTCACTATTCAGAGTTTTTTTGGTTCCATATGAATTGTAAGATTATTTTTTCTGTTAAAAAATGCCATTAGAATTTTGAGGGGAGTAGCATTGAATCTGTAGATTCAGTCTTTCAATCTTTAGATAGTATGGACATTTTCAATATATTTTCATATATTACATCTTCCAATTCATGAATACAAAATATTTTTCCATTTATTTCTGTCTTCTTTAATTTCTTACATCAATGTTTTGTAGTTTGCAGTGTACGGTCTTTCACCTTCTTGGTTGAGTTTATTCCTAAGTGTTTTATTCTTTTTGATGCTATTGTAATTGGAATTATTTTCTTGATACATTTTTAGATGGTTTATGTTAGTGTATAGAAACACTATTTTTTTTGTATGTTGATTTTGTATCCTGAAACTTTACTGAATTTGCTTATACTAATATTTGTTTTTTGTGGTACCTTTAGGGTTTTCTACATATGAGATTATGTAATCTGAAAACAGAAACAATTTTACTTCTTGCTTTCTGATTTGAGTGCCTTTTATCTTTTTTTCTTGGCTAGGACTTCCAGTACTATGTTGAACAGAAATACTGAGAGTGGTCATCCTTGCCTTGTTCCTGATCTTAGAAAAAAAGCTTTCAGTTTTTCACTGTTGAGAATGATGTTAGCTGTGGGTTCATTGTATATGGCCTTTATTATGTAGAGGTAAGTTCCTTCTATACCCACTTTGTTGTAATTTGTTATCAGAAATAGTGTTGAACTGGCCTGACCCAGGGCCATTTCTGTCAACACTCAGATTCAGGCAAGATGGAAACCAGTCCTTTGGCAAGCCCCCCGGTAAGTCAGAACACGAGATATATCGTCCAATTCTCTCCTTTCCTCCTCTGGGAGAAGTTATGATCTGGGAGTTTCCTCCCAATCATGCGGCCCAGTGCCAGGGGAAGAATTGTGGTGAGAGGGCACCACTGATTTTCCTACTGGCTTTAATGCAGCTGGCTTCATGCTTGCTCAGGGTACAGGAGCCTGTCAATTGGTCTTTAGAGTTCTTAGAAGGGAATTCGTCTATGTATTGTTGTTGGATCAGTGTCGGGGGTGGAACAGGAGAGAGAAAAGGAGAGTCTTGGTCTTCCTATTCTGCCATCTCACTAACATCACTCTGTGAGTAGTAAAAGATTAAATGAAGGAAAATAAGTCTTAAATGTTTACATACTCTTTTTATGAAGTTGAAAACTAAAACAACAAAAAAGACAATTTAGGCCCGTAAATGGTTACAGCAAAACTATTAATGTATAAGATGGCAAATCGGCTGGGTGCGGTGGCTCATGTCTGTAATCCCAGCTCTTTGGGAGGCTAAGGTAGGAGGATCTCTTGAGGCTAGGAGTTGTTCAAGACCTGGGCAACATAACCAAACCTATCTGTAAAAAAAAAAAGGAATTAGCTGGGCATGGTGGTACCTGTCTATAGTCCCAACTACTCAAGAGGCTGAGGTGGGAGGATCACTTGAGACTCCAGGAGTTTGAGGTTGCAGTGAGCTATGATCAGGCCATTGAACTCCAGTCTGGGCAACAAAGCCAGACCTTGTCTCTCAAAAAAATAAAATAAAAAATAAATAAATAAATAGTCAAGAAGATGATGCGACCTTGGGAAGGGAGAACGGTGGTGCATTTTGATGTTAGGAGAACTGTATGGGTAAATGTAGGTTACTGCCAAAATCCTGGTTTTGTTGAGGATGATGGGTTTGTGGTGCTTATTATACTGTTTTAAATAATCAATTCAATAAATTAAATAAAACAGGCCGTGTACGATTCAGTGATGGAAATGCATCCTGACTTAAGGATTATGATTAAACCCTATCTGTACACCTGAGGTTGAAAACAATAGTAATATGACTCAGTAAAATTTCTCATAGCATAGGTGAATGTTCAGCTTTAGAAAATAATACCAAACTGTTTTCCAGAGTTTCTTCTAGTTGCTGCCTAATTATGCCATACAGAGAAGAATTGGAATATGTTTTTGGGAATTAGCAAAATAAATATTGGTGAGCCATTGTTACAATGGACAATAGAATCACCATTTGGAGGGGTGAATAGGAAGCCAGAGTTGACACAGGGATGTACAGATTTGTAGAAAGGACTTGCAAAATTAGCCTTTTGAAAATTCCAGGCTGGTAAAGACTGAATAGCATTCCAACTTCCAATGACAGACTTTCTGTGGGATGTCTTTTGTTTTGATCTTCTCAACACTGTGTTATATTAAAAATTCCTTCTCTCATCTCCCATAGTAATTCCAGTGGCAGCAGGGGTTGGCCCATGCAGCAGACCTTGCTGGTTGTGTACCCTCTTGTCCACAGGAACTGACCAGAGTCTCTGGGTGAGACTGGATGTGCATGCACTGAGAGTGGAAGTTTCTCTCTTCCTTTTCAATTGTAAACTATAAGAATAGTTACCTGAGTTTTTTATTTTATTGATTTTTTTAGAATCGATATTTTTAGTTTAACTTTTCAAGCTATACGATGGTGTAGTAATGGATTTTAAAGAGTTCATGTGTCACAAATGCACAGAATGAAACCCGATGATCTATATTGATATGGTCCAAAAGTCTCTTCATTATCCCCTGGTCCCTATTCCAGTTACATGTGCATAGCACAGGAATAAAGCATTATTTGATGCAGGACATGGAAGCAGATTGAGAAATAATTTTGTTGATCAAGACAAAATGTGTATGCTCTCACCACCAATGTGTTTTTAATTGAAAAAAATTTAAATTCATCTGACTTGCTGGCATAATTTAGAAGAACCTCTCAGATTTCAGTCTTACTAAAGCATACCTGTAATTCTGAGGATCACTGAGTAAAATCTCCCCTACAAAGTCATAATCTAGGCTGCTGTGCATTTTCTCAGGCTTAGACGTCTATTAACACACATTTATTGAATAATTCTATGTTCTAGGCCTGGGCCACAAAGGCGTGGAACATAGAACTTCTGGCTAAGCAGCCCACAGCCAGCAGGGCAGAGAGAAACACGTGCACACATTAATTGCCATGCAACATGGCCAAGATGATAGCAACGTGCTCTGAGAGTCTAGTGGATAAGGCAACTAACTTTACCTGGCTACAGCCTCCAGTGCTGAGAAGGTCACTTACTTCATAGTAACTGTTGATGTGAGGGGGCATCCTAAAATGAGCTCAGCCCATGGTTGCATTTGGGTTAAATCTGAAATTAGAAAAGTAGCATAATCTGAAATTATATTCAGACACAAGTCATAGAAGGTATAAAAATACTTGAATTCCAGATAGGAAGATGGGAAGAGTAGACAAGAAAGAGGTTTGGTCTGGATGGATTTGGAATTATATGGATTTGACCCCCAGTTTCTCTCTAGGTCAAGAGAAAATGGACCCTTCCCTACACACACACACACACACACACACACACACACACACCATAGGTATTGGAGTTTAGAGAAGATACTGAGAAAGAGAGATTGATACCAACTTCAAATTGACTACTTAGCACACGGGTTGGGCTCCTCCATTGCTTGGGCCCGGGCACCTGCGCTGGGCATGCAGGGCTCCTGTGCAGAGGCTCTTCCCGCCTGGCTCGGGCTCCAGTGTCACTCTCAGGGGTTGCCTTATCCACAGATGTCCTTGCTTGAATCCCATCATCGGGCACTGGACCATAGCCTGCCTACCCCTAGTTTGGATGTCCACAGGCTCCCAAAGTAGGGTAATTCTGATTACAAAGTGGTCCTCAAACTAACTTGACAGTTGGATGCCAAACATTTAATCATCAGTCTCACTTCCTGAAAAATTTGAATTGCGTGTTATTATTTTATGTCCTGATGAAAGATGAAGGTCTGTCTTCCACCTGCTTAGAGCTGGTAAGTGCAGAGATCAAATTAATACAGTTATCCAATTAAAAAGAAAATGATGTAGATCTGTTTTGATTCCATACTTAGAGAATTGTATCTCCCAAGTGCTCTGACAGCAGTCATGAGTTTCCTTCCCTTGGCTTGATATATTAGGTGAGACATTTCATATATTTGATTTCAGTATGTATTTGTGTGTGTATATATGTGTGTGTGTGTCTTGTGGAGCCTTAACATTATTCTTCTAGCATTTTGGAATGGCTAAATTTCTATTATTTAGTCTCCAGATTTTATGTAGCATGCCTTGATGGAACTCTGTCTTACAGAAGAGCAATGCCATTATTTATTGTTAGTTATAGAATGGCAATGTTTGCTAAATTGAAAACATTTCTGACAAGGTCTGATGTTTCACTTTTACTTCCATTCAACTATGAACTAGTTCTCATTTCTGAGAATTTGAACCCACTGTAAGGTCTGCCTTCTGAACCTTCAAGGACCCTTCAGAAATTTGGGGTTTATGGTTTGGTTTGTGTTATTTTTGGTGCAGTTTTACTGTAAACATTCTTCAGCTCTTTTTCCTCTATATGCTTTCCCCAAGATGTCACATTACCTCTTTTAACTTCAGTTATTACTTCTATTGGGAAGATCCCAGGTTTGCTTACGAGCCATTTGTCTCATTCCTAACTGCTTTAGTCCACTATCCATCTGCCTCCCGCATTCCTGATTTCTCACACCCTTTTAGATCTAAACAGCCCTGTCCCCAGAGGAATTCAGGCTTCCTCCACATTCCATGCACTGCTTCTAGAAACACCTAGGCGCTAACATTTTCTCTTATTCCTGTAACTGCAGGTTGTTCAAATCAACACAGCAGTAATCACACAACCACAGTTCTCGATGAACCGTCACAGCAGGGGTGTAGGGACTGCAGAGGATCTCTAAATGTAATTTGGTGAATTTTTTGGATCTTCTTGTCCACAGATTTTTATAAGGAGTTGTGGGAATTAAGGAATAATGGAGAGATAAATGATTGAGTTGGAAAAGAAATAAAACACTTCTAGAAGTTCATGTATATCCCCTTGTAAAAATGTTTCCAAATCTTAAGTGGGCAACAATGTTGCCCTCTCATATCCACTGACCTTATGAAAATTATAGCATAACTGAGTATGCCTGGTAACGCCTAGCTCCTAGACCACTCTCAATAACAGTTCCTTCTTCACTTTCAACCCCCACTTCCTCTTCTGGGGCCTCAGAATATTAGAATCAGATAATTAATCCAACCTGATTCTGTCCATGGGTTGCTAACGTAAAAGGAACCTCAGTGCCCAATTACGTAATCAGATATGGGATGCTGCTGGCATACTTGGAGCTCTCTAAAGTAAAGACAAAATTGCATCTACATAACCCACATAAAAATGATGTGGGCTCTTCTCTTTCACTTTTTGACAAACCAAGAGGGGAGGAATTAACATCATAGCTAGTGCCAAATTTACTGAAATAGCGAGGCCGAGCCACCTGACAGAGACGAGTGGGTAAGAGAGACATTTCCACTAGCCTCGCGTCCAGCCTCGCCTTACGTGGCAGAGACAGAGACACCGTGCATGCCGCATGCATCCCTGGGGGGCTGGGCCTCCTCGTCATCAGCAAGGGATTGTATCTTTCCAGCTGAGCTACTTGACCACAAAACCAAGTCGGGATATCTTCAGGGGGAATCAAGAGTGTGGTGCTGTGTGGTGAGGACACCAGGGCCCAGACAAGAGGATCTTCCATGGCGAGAAGAGGTGCGGTGGCGTTGGCCTGGAGACCTTGTTCAAGAGAGGAATGATTGGCATTTACATAGTCATGACAATGTCAGCACTGATGACCATTAAAAAAAAAATCACAACAGCATTGAGAGGATGGGGAGAGGAGAAAGTGAGTATAGATGGGTGTAAGAGAAAACAAGTTTATCTACTGTGGATTGTTAATCTAATATCTTGTGAGCAAAGTAAAGTTACATTCCCTGAGAGTGTCAGATGAGGGTCAAATAGATTTAGGAGAAAATGCTTTTTTTCATTTCAAAATAATCAAGAGATCACAATTTTGTTTTGCTCTGAGTTTGCATAAATTTTTTTTCCTATGTGAAAGAGAGATAATATACTACAAGAAGGCAAGTGATAATGTTTAAAATGGATAAATCAAGAAGCAACAGAAAGCATTTTAATTAGGAATATGGCATAAGAAAAGACTCAAGAATTGTTGTTTCTAGGGAGCAGCAATACAAGATGGGGAGGCACAGGGTGGGGTGAGTTTCTGCAATGCCACTCTGGCTGTGTAATTGTAAGAGGTTCTAGAAAGGTTTCCAGCACAATTACCGACAAAAAGTATTTCGGGTCATATACATACAAAATGCTTTACCTCCTGTGCATGGGGCGGGAGGTGTTGACACCCCTTAGTCAAGACCACAAGCACAGCCTGGGGTCCGCCAAAGTCGGGTTTTTCGTGCTGCAGCAAGGGAGACCACATGCCGTGGCAAAGGGCAGGGCGGCTGGTAAAAGTGTGAGGTGTGGCCCGATTGTAAGGAGTTGTGTTAGGAGATATGGGGGACGGTGTCAAGGAAGCAGGGCCTCTGCTCTGGGTTGGGTGCTGGGTGAGAGGAGGTGGGGAAATGGAGTGAGGCTAAAGCCGCTGCCGGAACAGAAGCTGCGTCACTCAGGTTTGTGGGGAGAGGAGGTGTTTGGCGATTGCTGTGGTCTGCACAGGGACTCTGTTTTTGTCTGTGCTCACAACGGATTACAGGGTGGCCTTGTATTTTCCCCAATCCAGATTGCGATCAGCAATTTCTCCGAGGAGCCCTGGTTTCTTTAGGAGGGGAGAGTATCTAGAAACCAAGCTGTGGAGAGTCGATAGGTTTTGGCCTTGCTGTTGGGCTGTCACTACTCGGGCTCTTTCAGTGGACAGAGCTAGGAAATACATTTTTAAAATTCGTGAGTTTACCCTTAGAACTTCCTTTTAGCCACGTAACACAGAGTTCTTCCTCTCCTTTCCATATTTGTATCTCTCCTCCCCATAGCAAGAACCTGGTTCCCTATAACACCGGAATAATCTACTCATTTCCTGTATCCTATATAACTTGAACAAAGTAGTTTCAGAATCACTACATGAGTGCTACTACCAACAAGCTGTTACTGCTAAATATGGTTCAAGATTTTTTTTTTGCAATTATTTTGGTGCTTAGAATATAGCCCTAGTACTAGCAGTATATAGTCAGAGAACTGTGTTCAAAACTGGCTTTCAATGAGTATTCATGATCATACAAGAGTGACTTAATGGACGTTGGAGACTTAGAAGGGGAGGGTGGGAGAAGGGTGTGGGGTGAAAAATTACCTGCTGGGTACAATGTACACTATTCAGGTGATAGTGACGGATACACTAAAACCCTGGGCTTCTCCACTATGCAATTCAACCATGTAAAAAAAAAATGCTTATACCCTCGAAATCTATTTAAACAAAAAAATAGGTGGATTGAATTTTTTTTTTCTGTATGGTTATATCTTTGATGTACACTTAGGTTAATTTTTTTGTTTGTAGTCAATTTTAGTTTGATTTTTTTCATCCCTTCATTTAATTTTTTCTTTTGTCATATGAAGAAGTATTTTCACACAAGTCTTACTTCTATACTCCTCCACCCATTTCTACCAACTCCCACATATAAATATTGTTACTAGTTTATGATTTATTCTTTTTGTATTGCTTTTTGCAAAAATAAGCATATATATATATATCTTAATATATATGTTTAATTTTCTACTTTTCCTTACAGAAAGGGTAGCATGCCTCACACACTCTTTTAGACTTTGTTTTTTCATTCAGAAGTTATCACTCTATATCAGTTCATGGGGATCTTCCTCATCCTTTTGAGTACTCTATTATGTGCGTGTACCATATTTTATTCAACCAATTTCTCATGGATGGGTGTTAAGTTGTTTCAAATATTTTGTTATTATAAATAATGCCACAATCATTAAAAGCCTGCTCCTATGTTGTTTTATACTTGTAGAGGTATATGTTCAAAGCAGATTCCTAGAAGTAGAGTTGCTGGGTCAAGGGTAAATGCATAAGTAGTTTGTTAGCTTCTTCCAAATTCTTTTGTTAGAACATTGCCTGGCGCTTCTCCCACCCTGGAAGTATAGGAGAGGCCTGTCTCCCCACAGCTGCTAGAGGAGACGTGATTGCATTCTGGCTCACACTCTCTCAGCCTACCCGAGTTCACCTGCAGCTGAAATAGACAGTTCCCACCTCAGGCACCTGTTCCTGTCCTCATCCTGAGGGATAAGCAGAGGCTAACTAGGCCCACATGGGAGCCCCGTTTCTATGTAAAAGTAACAGATGTTGAAAGAGATTGGTTTGTTTGAAGAACAGAGTGAAATTTTCTGCTCTGAATGTGACCAGCATGTATAATTTTGGAACTCATAAAGATGCATTGTGGACAAATTGAGAAGGGCATCTTATGCCATTCGCAAGACACAAACTCAAATGAGAGTATCTGCTGCTGTGTCAGACATGAACAGAGTCCTTTCAATTGCATGCACTGTTATCTCTCTGAAATTGACTTCAGCAATGACTTTATCTGCCTAAAAATCAGGCACATCTACATACTTTTTATGCTTAACTACTTGCATTCAGAAACTATTCAGTTCAATCAATACTTATTAAAGTTTGCATTTTCATAGATGTGCAAACGTAGATTATACAAGATTTGACTATAGCACTTATTAATCCATATAATAAATAATTATTCACTTATTTTTTATTTAAAATTTCTTGTCTGATTGTAAAAATAGTTTATTTTCATATTAAATTTGTAAAATAAGCAGAAGTTCATGAATAAAAATATATAAAGATTGCTTTTAATGCACCAACCCAGATAGAACCACCATTTACATCTCGGTATCATTTCCATTTATGTAATTCCTCAGTAAGGTAATTCTCTAGTGTTAGGAAAAATGTCAGATTCACTTAAAAATTCTTTATCAAATAAAACATGCTTATTATAGAGAAAAAAGAAAAATATCATTCATGTTCTACCACTTTAAGCTGATTTAGTGTATTTCTTCCTAGTCCTTTCTTTCTATGCATATATTTAAACTTTTGTATTATTATATAATTATATAATTTTTCTTTCAGAAGAAAGAAAAATCCCTTAACCATGTTGTCCTCTATCCCAAAGAACAGAATTGGCGATAATATTTAATTACATGCTTCTTAAATTTGGCAGGAATTATCGATCATTTGAGGTGTATAAGTTTGCCAAACATATAATGTATCTGGAGGATGAGATTGAGGAAGACTGAAGTTAAACATCAAACCTTGGATACTGAGGGAAGAACATGAAACCTTCAACATGGTTTTTTTTTTTTTTTTTTTTGAGACAGAGTGTCACTGTGTTGCCTGGGCTAGATGCTGTGGCGTCAGCCTAGCTCACAGCAACCTCAAACTCCTGGGCTCAAGCAATCCTCCTGCCTCAGCCTCCCGAGTAGCTGGGACTACAGGCATGCACCACCATGCCCGGCTAATTTTTTCTATATATTTTTAGTTGTCTGATTAATTTCTTTCTGTTTTTTTTAGTAGAGATGGGGTCTCGCTCTTGCTCAGGCTGGTTTCGAACTCCTGAGCTCAAACAATCCGCCCGCCTTGGCCTCCTAGAGTGCTAGGACTACAGGCGTGAGCCACCGCGCCTGGCCCTTCAACATGCATAAGCTTATATGGCATCTTCTTTCTCCTCCTCTAGTCAAGTGCTATTACCTCACCTTCTGGATGCAGCCTGGACAATTCCCCAGCTTCCGTAAAAATTGTGGAGAAGAGGAAACTGCAAAGTCCGACCAACGCTGCTTTATATCTGTATCACAATCTGTTTGAGGTAGGAGAAAATAGGCAGTTAAGAAACGTTAACTCTCAGAAGGTCAATTTGAATACCCTTCCTGGTCATGTTTAAAAGGTGAATGGGTCCCCATTTCCCACTCCTGGCAGGTGCTGCCTGGCAGTGGATCTGGTCTGAGCACCAAAGAACCATAAAAGTTATGATATGTTATTGCCTTCTTTTTTATAATTGAAATTTTTATTAAGATAATTGTAGATTCACATGCAATTGTGAGAAATAATACAGAGAGATTCCATATACCCTTTACCCAGTTTCCACATGGTCACATCTTAAAAAATACATCACAATATCACAAACAGGGATATTGATATTGATGCAATCCACCTACATCATTCAGATTTTCCCAGTTTCACTTGTACTCATTTGTGTGTGTGGCATGTACTAAGTTTTGTTGTATTAAGTCAAATACAATGCATAAGTATTGCGTGTTGATAATAATTGTATTACCTTCTGTACAATTTTATGACCTGTATAGATTTTGTATGCACCAATTTTATTCCTAAAAGTTTTATTTTTTATGTGTTACACTTAAGTCTGTGGTACATTTTGAGTTAATTTTTATATAAGGTGTGGAGATTAGGTCAAAACTCATTTTTTCCCCTATAGATGTCACATTACTTCGGCACTATTTGTAGAAAGGCTATCCTTCTTCCATTAGATTGCTTTGGCTTTAAAAAAAAATCCTTAAGGCCAGGCACAGTGGCTCATGCCTATAATTCCAGCATTTTGGGAGGCTCAGGTGAGAGGATTGTTTGAGGCCAGGAGTTTAAGACCAGTCTGCGCAACATAGTGAGTACAAAATTTTTTTTAAAAAATTGCATGGGTGTTGTGCCTGCCTGTAGTCCTAGCTACTTGGGAGGCTGAGCCAGGAGGATCACTTGAGCCTAGGAATTGGAGGTTACAGTGAGCTATGCTCATGCCTCTGCACCGCAGCCTGAGCAATACAGCAAGACCTTGTCCCCCGCCCCCCCCCAAAAAAAACCCCTTAAAAAATCAGTTGGGCATATTTGTGTGGCTCTATTCTGTGTTCCGTTTCAATGATTTATATGTTTATTCCTCTGGCAATACCAGACTGTCATGATGACTGTAACCGTTTAGTAAACCTTAATGTTGGGTAAAGGGATTTTTCCCACTTCATTCTTTTTTGTCAAGATTATTTTAGCTATTCTAGAGTTCATACCTTTTTGTATAAATTTTAGAATAATCTTGTCTGTGTCTATACAAAAACTTCCTGGATTTTGACAGGAATTGCATTAAACCTTTAGGTAAATTTGGAGAGAGTGGATGTCTTTACCCTGGAATCTTTAGCTCCATCGACACAACATGTCTCTCCATTTATTCAGGACTTTGATTTCTTTCATCAAAATTTTCTAATTTTCAGCATAAAGATCCTATACATGTTTTGTTAAATGTACCTAATTTCTTTATTTCGCATCTTTGTAAATAATAGTGTGTTTTTAATTTTGATTTCCCTATGTTCATTGTTTATATATAGAAATGTGATTGGTTTGGGGGTGTTGATCTCATATACTGCAAAGTTGTTGGACTCATGTACCAGTTCTAGACTTTTTTTGTGGATTTCTTGCAGTTTTCTACATAGACAATCATGTCATCTGCAAATAGCAATAGTTTTATTTCTTCCTTTCCAATCCATATGGCTTTTATTTCTTTTTCTTGCCTTATTGCAATGGCTAGAACATCCAGGACTGTGTTGCATAGCAGTGATGAAAATGGATCTCCTTGCCATATCTCCATTCTTAGGGGAAAAGCATTGAGTCTTTGTAGCTGTAGGTTTTTTACAGATTATTTTTATCAAGTTGAGGCAATTCCCCTGTTACTTACTTGCTAATAGTTTTTATTGTGAGTGCATATTATTTTGTCAAATGCTTTTTCTGTTTCAATTGATATGATCACATGATTTTTCTTGTTGCTATACTGGACTACATTGATTTTCAAATGAGAAGTGACATTTGACAGATATAGAAGGGAGTAGGCTACATAAGACTTTGAAAACAAAATTGAGTTGTTTAGATTTGAATCTATCACACAGCATGTTCCAAAGTGTGTTCTGTAGCCTGTGCTAATAAATGATATATAAAAATATAATTTAATGGTCAATTTAGAGCCATGCATCATATAATAATGTTTTGGTCAATGGTGGACTGCATGGCAGTGGTCCCACAATATTATAATACTGAATTTTTACTGTACCTTTTCTATGTTTAGATATGTTTAGATACACAAATACTTACCAGTGTGTTACAATTCCCTACAGTATTCAGTACAGTAACACACTATACAAGTTTGTACCCTAGGAGCAATAGGCTATACCGTAAAGCCTGGGAATGTAGTAGGCTGTACCATCTAGGTTAGCGTAAGTGCACTCTGTGATGTTCACACGACAAGAAATTGCCTAATGATGCATTTTTCAGAACCGATCCCTGTCATTCCGCAATATATGATTGTACAGTAAGTCTTCACTTAACATCATCAATAGGTTCTTGGAAACTGTGACTTAAGCGAAATAACATATAACAAAACTAATTTTAACACAGGCTAATTCACATAAACAAGAATTAAGTTCTTATGGCATCTTTCTGATCACAAAAACATCACCAAACTTCTAAACAAAGACCCTAAACACTCCTAATGTTAAACCTTGAAATAAATGTGAGCTACACATACATTTAAGAAAAATTAATAAAAACAAGTAAGATAATTATTAAACTAATTATTCGAGTTCAGGGTTGTGGGTGGCTGGAGCCCATCCTGGCAGCTCAGGGCTCAAGGTGGGAACTGAGCCTGGACAGGAGGCCCTTCCCTCGCAGGCTGCACTCACACACACACCCACTCATTCACACTGGGACAACTTAGACATGTGCCAGTTAACCTAACGCGCACATCTTCGGGATGTGGGAGGAAACTGGAGGACCTGAAGAAAACCCACGCAGACATGGGGAGGATGTGCAAACTCCACATAGACGGTGGCCTTGGACAGGAACCTATTTTTTTCTCATCAACTTTATAAACAAAATGTTGCTGAAAGGAAGGACATTATTCGAGAACCTGCTGCAGTTTGAGAAATGGTGGGTTAAACTAAGCTCAATAGGCTTCTTTGCTGCTGGACTTATTGGAGCTTTTAATATGCTATGTTGAGTGATTTCTGCATCTCCAAAAATGGAATAAAGCCTGTAGAGTTTTCTAATCTTGTTTATTCACAAAATTAACATTTTCTAGGATGGCAATAACAATTGGAGGATGCACTTTGGGAAACATTGCCATGGAAAATCATCTTGCCAATTAACATTCCTGACCCGAGGAGTGTTGTAAAAGAAAGGTGCTTACCTGCAGAACTCCAGCAGGTTTCCTAACTGCTGTGATGTTCGTTTTGTGATCTCTTAAGTGGCGGGAAGATGATTCCCGTGGGCGGACAGTGGGGTGTCAAGGCTAAGAGCGTCAGCTCTGTAGTCAAACATCTGGGTTCAAATCCTGGCTTTGCTACCTAGAAGCTATGGGGGACACTGCATGACTTACTTAACCACTCTGTGCCTCAGTTCTCTCAAATGTAGCATGAGCTTAGTGGCAATTCCTACTCTCTTAAGATTTTAAAAAGGGTTAAATGAACAAAACATGTAAAGCGTTAGAGAAGTGCTGGGCACATAGCAACCGTGCAGCAGTCATGACCTGGGATGTGTTTAGTCAGAGGATTAAGTGAGATGATTAGCCAAGCTTCTGACCATCAATACCGTTACTCAGAAAGCAGTCATTCGAAAAATGCGCCCACGGGCCGTGCAGGATAAGTTAGGAGAAGGTGAATCTCTGGATGCCCCACCCTGGATGCTTTGAGGGCCAGTTGTGAGAAGGCAAGTAAAGAGGAAGAGGTTGCTCTTAAAAATGTGGTCATGAGTATGTGGGGTTAAAAAGGACAATGCAAAATGGACATCAAGGTTGAGCTCCGGTGCTAGGGAAGTGGGTCTTGTAGCTTCCGTGAATGATGTGGGTCTTGTATATCAACACGTAAGACAGAGGATTTTAGCATTCCAGTTAAAAGATAGTTATTTTAATTTCTGGTTTTAATAAATGTAGGAAAAAAAAGAGTTTCAGACTGTTTATGAAGTACCTGATTATACAGGAAAGGAACCATCTGATTACATAGTTGTACTACAAGGAAAATTATGCCCATGATGCAACTTTGAACTTTGAGGACATCTCAGCTTTTTATTTAGGGCACTGAAGTGATGGAATGGCTCCTCTGAGAGGAAATTAAGAAAGAGAAAGGCATGCTGGTGCTCAGAATGAAGAAGAGAAACAATACAAGAAGGAAGAATTGAAAAGGTCCTTAGAGAAATCGACATGCATAAATTAAAGGATGGGAGAAGAGGAAAATACAGTTGCAATAGCAGATAAAATTTAAGTAGATGGGATCTCAGTAAAATGACTTAGAGTAAACCAATGTATAAAATTTAACTCACTCTGAATACATAATCATGGACTTTAACCCAATTTTGTTTTCATCTCATTTCTCATTTTCATACGCGGTGCCTTTGGATCCCAACCTTTGAGAACCCACTGGAGCCCAGAATCAGAAAGTAATAAGTCTAAAACCATTTGAACAAAGAATATTTTAATGAATTGGTATCTTTAGTTAATAACATATTAAATGTGTGTGTCTTGCTTAACTTCAGTGAAAATTTTTTCTTCTTTCTGTCTCTGTTTTGCATGATCTCTTCCTCAAAATCATCTTTTCCAGCAACCCTCAGGACGCCCAGCCACAGTGCTGAGTGCCACGGACGGGCGGATTTTCCCAGATGATTCTGCTTATTTCTGTGCCAAGCACTAGGGCTTTGAATAAGCCACAGTCAACACTTTGGGAAGAAGGAAGGAAACTAATTTGTATTTGGCTGGTGTGGTACCCAGAATAATGACCCCTCAACGATGTTCACATCCAATCCCTGGAACCTGTAAGTATGTGACCTTTCATGACAAAGGGACTTTGCGCATGTGATGAAGGTTCAGGACGCTGAGGTGGGGAGATCACCCTGGATTACTCGAGTGGGCCCCATGTCATCACAAGAGTCCTTGAAAGTGGAAGAGGGAGGCAGAGAGGAAAGTCAGAAGGAGATGTGACTCCGGAATAATGATCGGAGGGTGCGACCTTGCTGACTTTTTTATTTTTTATTTTTGTTTTTTGAGACAGAGTCTTGCTTTGTTGGCTGCGTAGAGTGCAGTGGCATGATTATAGCTCACAGCAGCCTCAAACTCCTGGGCTCAAGCGACCATCCTGCCTCAACCTCCCGAGTAGCCGGGACTAAAAGTGTGGCTAATTTTTCTATTTTTTTTGTTGAGATGGCATCTCACTATATTGCCCAGTCTGGTCTCTAACTCCTGGGCTCAAGCCATCCTCCTGCCTCGGCCTCCCAAAGTGCTAGGATTATAGGCGTGCACCACCACACCTGGCCCTTGCTGACTTCAAAGGTGGAGCATGGGGCCGAGAGCCAGGGAGAGCAGCTGCCTCTAGAAGCTGGCAAGGGCCGGGAAGCAGACCCTCGCCTGGAGCCTCCGGAAGGGCATGCAGCCCTGCTGATATTTCAGTGTTAGCTCAGTGAGACTTGTGTTGAACTTCTGACCTAAAATTTATGTTGTTTTAAGCTGCTAAATTTGTGGTAATTTGTTACAGTGGCATGCAGAGAACGAATACAGCAGCTATAAATACCTAAATTATGCCCTGATAGAGAGACAGAGAGAGAGCGAGTACGCGAAGTGGAAGGTAGGAGAGAGAGAAACCCAGAAACCACGAGATAAGACAGAAATAAAGAGATAAGAGACCAGAGCAGCAGAATTGCCCAGATAGCCAACCCGCAGAATGATGAGAAATAACGAACAGATGTTGTTTAAGCTACTAAGCTTTGGGGTGGTTTGCAATTTAGCAACAGGTAGGTAGGTAGATGAGCCCCAGTTGTGGCCGGGGAGGCATAGGGGTGTCTGCCGTCAGAGGTGGTTCTCACCGGGGAAGGACACTCACAGGAAGGAACAGGTCATGCTCATGCTTTTCTGCCACTTGACCTTGTCCTGAGGATGCCCTCCCAGAGCTGTCACCACCGTCCTGGAGAGGAGGGTAAAGAGGGTCTGAGGTGCTGAGCGCCCGGGGCCCGGCAGGGCTGTGTGCTGCATCAGTGCACTGAGGACCGGGGGTCCCACAGCAAGCCAAATGGGGATCGGGATTTGCACTGAAGTCTCTCTGCAAAGCCCACACTCTCTTGCTTACAGGGTGGCAGCTCTTGCTTGCTCTCACCACGTAGCCATCATGCAGAGTGCGGTGTTATCAGATAGACACAGCGCAAAGGGACAGGGAATATGGAGGGGAAAGGAATGAGCTTTGTCAGGGGACTGGGGCTGGGGGAAAGAGATAGTTGATATCTACAAGTCCCTGTTTGTCCCTATACTCGTGCTGTCTGCGGCTTCCTGGTGTCATCTAGAAAAAATTCCCAGAGAAGAACTTAGGACTTACCCAGGCCTCATACTCAAAGTCTGGAGTCCTTAAAATGTATGTACAAGTATGTGTTTCCTTGAAACTTGGAGAGCATCACAGGAGAGAAGATTAAGGACAGTGGCCAAGGGAGTCGTGGGTGAAGCTTACCGAGCTGTTGGCAAAGCTAAAACTAGGTGAGAAGCCGGTTGGATTTCTATAGTAGGTAGTATGTTTGACAGGGGTTCATTCATTGTGTTATTTTTTATGGGGATGTGTGTTGCAAGACGTTCTTTACTTACCATATTATAGAATCGTTACCTCCCTAAATATAGATCTGCCTAATCATTAAAGAGCAGCATCCTATCCCATTATGTAGATTTATCACAATTGATCCAGCCAGTCCAGAGATGGGCATGAAGATTATTTCCAGTTTTTATTCATAAAAAAATACTCTAGAACATTTACATATTTTTAAACATACATATTTGCTAAATTTATTCTTCTTTAGGATAAATATCTTGAGGTTGCTTTGCTGGGTCCAAGGATATAACAAGTCTATACTCTCCACATACATGGCTTAACTCTATATATTAATACATATAGAAATACACATGGCTAAACTCTCTGTATTAATGCATATATAAAATATATACCTGTTTATACTTGGACCAATAGCATTTGGGAATCTATGTTTTCATTCACTCTTGTTAACAATGGACATTATCGTTCTTTTTGTTTATATATTTGCAAATTTGATATGCAAAAATTACTACATCACTGTTTTAATTTTTACTGATTAGAACTGGTAAGAGTAAAGGCCCTTTTACTTTTTTTATTTATATTCCTTCTTTGTGAACTGATGTTCAATGTCTACTGCCTGTGTTTCTATTGGGGTATTTGTGGGTTTTTAATTTTTTTGTCTTTGATACTTAAGCACTTTGCATTTAGAAAACATTGTAATGCTGTCTCTCATAATTTTCATATATCCCTCTCCCAATTCTCCTACCTTTTTGTTTTGTTAATATATGCCAGAGTTCTAAGTTTTTATGTAGAAAAAGCTATCACATTTTCTCTGGTTTTGGTTGACCAAAACCAAATATACATGTACATCTCAAAACCAAAACCTCATTTCTACCCTCCAGTGTATGCAACATATTCTCCTTCTCATTCATCTTATTAGTACATTTGAAATTTGTGCTGACATAATGAGTGAGTGTATTAATCAGGGTTCTTAATTATAAATTTCCAAGTAATTCTAACTTGGGAAGGAAGTGACATTAAGAAGATGCGGGAGGCAGGATAGGGGATAGGTCACAGAATGAATGGCAGGGGGCGGGGGAGAGAAGCTTGCTTGATGCGATTCAGCCTTCAACGTTGTTCCCAGCACCGCACCCGTGGGCCTAGGGAGGACATCACTGCAGCTGGCGCCTGACTGCTTGAGTCTCCTGCTCCTGGTGGGTATGTGGGGCTGCATCTGGGGGCTCCACGGAGCTGCAGCCCCTGCAGCCCTCCGGCCAGAGTGGCCCCCTGTGGCCTTGCTTCTTCCCTGCTTGGAGTCACCAAGCTTTGGACCCAGACTGTGAGGGCACAGATGTATTTGGCAGAGCCTCGGTCCTGCGCCCCGACTCCAGCTGTAAGGGAGGCTGGAGGAGGGGGCATCCGGCCCTGCTCTGGGCATGCAGAGGTCGTGCCGCCCAAGGGGCTGCTCTGAGATTCTCCACATGGCGAGTCAGCTTCTCTAACACTGTGTGTTAGAACATCAGTTCTTTCCCTGATGAACTGAAATGTCTCCCTCTTTAGATACTGAAGATCTATAATTCTTCAGGTCTGTTTCTGAACTCTTAATTCTTACACCTTAACATTGTAGCTTTATAATACATTTTAATGTCTGGTGGTGACAGATACCCCACTCCACTTTTCTTATTTTTAAAAAAGTACTTCGCTATTCTTATGCATTTAGACAGAGCTCTTGCTAATTAAGACATTTTTATTATGTGAACATTCACAGACACAAAACACACTAAGTACCGAGGATAAGTATTAGTATTAATAAATATCCCCAACCAACTTCTTGTGAAGGCCTTGGTCATCACAGAGTGTAATCAACAAGTGCCTCATGATCAGCCTTTCACAGCCCGACCTGCTTGAAAATGTAAAAGATTATAAAATTCCAGGTAAATTTAAAAAAATGTTTTTGATATGTTCCACAAATAGGGTCTTCCATAGAAGAACATAGCATGTACCATCATTATTTAAAACTTCTTTTATTTCCTT
>NW_012151396.1:2302761-2376824 GCF_000956105.1 Propithecus coquereli | reverse complement strand
CTTGGGAGCTGAATTTTTCTATAAAGAGAAACTTGGGTCACCTTGAATTACAGGTTATACAGGAAAGCCAGGATAAATGCTTAATTCTTTCTCTTTGTTTACCCCTTGTTAGAGCAGTGAGTTGGTGCCTTGGTGACCTTAGAGAAAAAGGGGCAGGAGGTAGTTAATGTGACGCTCCGCTAGCGAGGTGATGACTTTGCTGTGTTTCCTATTTCTGCCGACTACTGGTAAGGTTAAAGAATATTTTTGCTTTTCAATTGTTGAAAAAGCCTCCTGTAAGAGTCACGAAAAAAATGTTGGAGGGAGGAATCTTGTTCACCTCTCTTTGTGAGTGGTAGATAATCTTCATCCTGCCTCACTAATTAGCCCCTTCTGTAGCTCCATTGGTTGTCCTGGTTGGAACATTTCGTGCACCTGTTCTCTGGAGGCATAAGGCAATTTCACTGGTCTGGTTATTTTTACTGTTTGTTTTGTGTGACTCATTGATCACGTGATCTTTTAACATTTCCCCTATTTGCTGAGTAAAATTATGCAGCTTCATGTTGGGGAGAACAGTGTTGCATCCCTGGGACCAAGGTTTTGGGACGCCTGTGCTCCTTTGGGAACTATACAAAGCTAATTGTTATTTGTGTGATAAGATTTCAAGAGCCTCTAAGAACAAGCTGAAGAAACCAGATAAGATCACCCCTGCAGAGAAACAACAAAAGGTGTTTCCACTCTTCCCCGCTTAATAATCGCAATAACTTTATTATGGGATATGGGTAATAATGAGGAGGAGGATGTGTGTGTCTGCATGTTTGCATATGGACACTGAGTTAGGGAGGGATTGCCAAAGAGTAATTTGGGCAAACTACCTAGCCTGTATCAATGTGGATTTTGTGAGTCGGGGAATAGGCGGAAGAAACTTTCAAGCCTAGACCCTAAAGCTGTGATTATCATCTACTATTACAGTAGGTACAACATTCCACGCATTGTGTACCGTGCAGGTAGACGGTGACTGTTTCAGCCAACGTTTGAAGTTCAGTTGACGGCCCACGGAATCATTCTGAGGAATAGCTGACTCAAATCAATAAAGTTTGTCTTTGGGTTTGTCCTGCAAAACCAGTGTGTAGTTTGGATCAAGGCTGCTTTTGTCTTATTCATTGGGAAAATAGAAAGTTGAGGCAAAAAAACCCCACCAAAACCCAATAGCAGCAGATTAGAAACAAGATGCAATTGGGATTGCAACTAGAATGTAGAACACGTGCTGTGAAACCTATCAAATGAAGTCCTTGCATTGCTTCATCCTCATTCAGCAGACACTGACTGACACCCACCGTGTGCAGTGCCCTGTGCCAGGCTCTGGGACCGTGCAGGGGATGAGACTTTGGGCCTTGTCCAAAGGGGTTCACAAGGCTTAGTAAGAAGTGCAGCGAGTACACAGGCAACACAAGAGGATGTGTTGAGTTTTCAGTGAGGACGTATTTGGCGTTTTTGGGGAACTCCCAGGACAAACACCTAACCCACTCTTGGGGGCACCCGGGAGAGGACCTCAGGAGATACATCTGAGCTGAGAACTGCTGGATGGCAGAGGGATAAGAGAAGTCAGGGCAAGCGAAGCCCACGTGCAAAGGCCCCGCCCTATCAGAGTATTGTCCGCCAGTGATAAACTGTTAGGTGGGTCCGGAGTGCCGGCTGCAAGTGAGCAGAAGAGTTGCCAGACATGAGAGTGCAGGGAGTGGCTGAGGGCAGTCGCAGCGGCCTTGCAAGTCAGGAAGAAGTTTGGATTTTCTCTTGAGGGCAGTGAGGCACTGAAGGGAGTGACGAGAGCGAGGCAGGTGTTTTAGAGGCTCCCGGCCCGCAGCGAGTGCTCCATAAGCACCTGTGTACTGAAAGGCATTGCTGTGCTTTCTCCTTCCGAGCTTTCAGACAAACAGTGGTCTGGTGGACGTGATGCTTAAGTAAATGTGCAGGGCACTGTAGGCGCCTTCTCATCGGCCAAATGTGATCCTTCCTTCCCGGTGTGTCTATGAATTTTAAAAACTCAAGCCTCAGCCACAGTCCTTCATGGTGGTTTGACCAATAGGAAGCTTCCATGACCTAATAAATCGAAGGAATAAATAAAACTAACTTTGCCATCTGGTACAGCTAAGAAACTGTCGTGTGTCTAAGACATAGAAGCTGCTAACCATGTGAAGACAGTTCTTAAGAATGAGAGGCAAAGAAAAAAAGAGAAAGTATCTAGAAAGTAGGACCGAAACACGCTTAGATATGGGCAGAGATCAGAAAGCTTCCTGACTTTAAGACGCTACTGAGTGTGACGTGCTTTGATTTGCAGAAAAAAAAATAGGGAAGAAAAGGCAAAGAAACCAAGTTCAAGTTTTTGCATGTGGTTTCCATTTAGCATTAGAACAGAGAATAAGAAGTGCATCTTTTTGAATTATAGAATCTCAGGGGAAAAAGGGGAACAGAATTCTGAGTTTGGAATGAGTCTAAGTAGCTGAAATGGTAAAGATGTTTCCAGAAGCAGGTAGCTTCTTGACTTCAAAAAATATTGCTTCATGAAATATTAGTGCTTTACTTCGGCTGCTACCCTAAGACGATCTGGTGAAGAGAAGAGCTCACAAGCACAGGAAGAGTCAGCTGCTGAGTGGGACGAAAGCTCTCTGCTGCTCCTGCAGTGCTAATTAAGGGAGCTGGCAGTGACCAGGAGGGGGTGAGGCTAAGAGGCCGCGATAAACAGAACAAGATAAAAGCCCTTAACCAAGACACAGACGGGAAGAGGAGTGAGAGCACACAGCACTCACATCTCAAGGTTAGTAACCTTCTCAGAAAAGAAGACCAGATGTGTCCGAGTTCACACTTTTAAGTTAATCATGTGCGAAAGGGTGGGGGCTGCCAGTAAATCTGCGTGACAAGTAGATGTAGCAGGGAAAGAGCTGCAGGAAAAAGCCGTAATAAGTTACACGATTGATGCTCTACAAACCTTGTTAAGTTTGGCGATGGGCACAGTTTTTAGTAAAAAGGTGCACTTTAAGTACTTCTCAGTCTGCTTCTAGAATAGTATTTATAATAGATCTGAGAGTATTGTTCTTGAGAATAAGAAAATTGAGCTAATTTACTAGCATCTGGGCTATCTAGCTAAACTTTCCTTCTCTTGAGACCAAGCAAGGATGAACTTAAATAATAAAAGTCTACTAGCTAAGGATTTATTATCCTACTCAAGGGTTGGGACAATTTTTCTGTAAAGGTCAGATGGTTAATACTTACAGCTTTGTGGGCCATATGGTGTCTGCCACAACTCAACACCACTCAACTTGGCCACTGTAGCACAGAAACAGCCCTAGACAACATGTAAACAAACGAACATGGCTGTGTTCCAACTGAACTGCCTGCGGAAGTCAGGCAGGGGGCTGGATTCGGCCCAGGGCCGCAGTTTACAGAACCCCATCCTAGAGGATCCCTACTGAACCCAAACTGAAGCCTCTGCTTTGAATGGAAGTAGGTTTTTGTCATTCACTCAGAGTTGTCTAACTTCTGGGGACAGGCTCATGACTTAGCAGAGTTTTAAGGGTATCATGGTCCAGAGGAAGCTACATGTCCTTCATTGGAAAGATTCTCGTAGTGAGATTCATTGAGGGTGGGAGCAGAAACCCAGGCTGCTGTTGAAATCTTCCCGGGAGCATGAGCCTCCTAACAGCCAGGACATCCCGGCAGCGGGCACACGGTCAAACCCTGGCATCCGACCACAAGGGGAGGGAACGGAGGACCTCACGTCTGTAATCTCCCCGGCCCCAGTCACTCGTTCTCAGAGTTGAGCGCAGGCTTTCTGTTTCCCAGCATGGAGATAGTTGCCGGAGCACGTGTGGAAAGGTATCAGAGCAGGAATGGAGTCCCCGTCACACATGTTGGGTGTTGGAGCAGGGGCTGGGAAGGTGGGGTTCGGGTAATTGAGTAGAGACTGGAATCCTCCCAATATTGAGGAACGGTAGAGACGTCTGGGGAAGCAGAACACATTATGGGTAGTCAAAGCAATGAAACTGAGGCGACAGAGAAGCTTCTCCCTGCATGGACAGCCTAAAGGGAAGGGAAACGGCGTGTCTGAAGACCATTGCCCAGCTCGGCCCCCTAGGAGTCTGCATTCAGAGGCAAGCTTGTGAGGTGAATTCAGACTCATGTGGCTGGCTGAGGCGTTTCTAACAGTAGAGAAATCCAATAGTATTTTGATTAATGACTTCCTTGAGGACAAAGCTCTTTTATACAGACAACTCTATTAGAAAAAAAACCTCAAGCCAAAACCCCTTCATAAATCATGCAAAAAATGGCTGCCGACACAACAAAAATAGCTCAGGTGCAGTCTCTATTTGTCTTTGGTTAGATGTTGATAAATAGAGCTCATCCTTAGCAAAGTTGCAGTAGCTGAACTTTGTCTTCGGCCACAAGTTTTTCTGCACCCTTCATTCGAATCCGTGACCTCTAGGTCCCTCGAGTCCGGAATGCAAGTGCACTGAAGTTCTCTTCATCCCTTCACGAAGTCAGCTTGAAAGCTTGGGAATTAAGGGGTTCCTACAAATTGTTATCAATGACTATTCCTTTTTCAATATGCCTCCCACACACCTAAGGAAGTTTGCTTAGGACCTGGTCGTAGGAGCTGCCGAGAGTGGAGGATGCTATGTTACATCTAAGCTCTTTTGGGACCCGAGGATTGGAGTAGTATTGCCATCTTAGCAACATTACATTTCCCAATTCATGACCATGAGATTTCTTTTAGACATATTTGCTAAATATGTGTTTTCCAAATTTAGGTCTTCTTGAATTTCTTTCAACAATGTTTTGTCATTTTTCAGTGTAAAGTCTTTCACCTCCTTGGTTTCATTTATTCACAGGTATTTTATTCTTTTGGATGCTGTTATAGATGGAATTGTTTTTTAATTTTCCTTCCAGATTGCTTACTGTTAGTAATTGTTGCATATTGAAACACAACAGATTTTCCTGTGTGGATCTGCTATCCTGCAACTTTGTCGAATTTGTTTATTAGTTCTAATCGTTTTTTTGTGAGTTTTAAAGGAGTTTATCAGTACACAGGGATAGTTTTACTTCTTTGCAATCTGGATGCCTTTTATTTTTATTCCTTTTTCTTGCCTAGTTGCTCTGACTAAAACCTTCACTGCAGCGTGAACGGTAGTGGTGAAAGCAGGCATCCTCGTCTTGTTTCTGATCGTAGGGGGACTTTCACCGCAGAGTGTAGTGTTAGCTGTGGGTTTTTCATAAAAGCTGTTTGCCAGCAGTAGTTTCAGTTCTCTGAGCATGAGTTTTCCTTATCTGTCATTTGCCTTTTTTTCCCCAACAGATCCATTCCTTCACCTTTCCCAGCATCTCGGGAAGGGCTGCGTTTCCTCCCTGGTGCCAGCCTTAGTCAGGCGGCCTCCACAGTGGGCAGTCCAGGCTCTTCCTGGACCCTCTACTTCTAGAGGCAGAAACGGATTCCTCCTGAAGCCCCTCTTTGAGTTGTCTCTCTACCCCTGTTTGCTCTCCCATGACCTTTTCTAGTAGTTTATCTTGTGAAAGCTCTTCTACTGAATCATTAGGTGTGGGCTGCTTTCCTGCTTGGACTCTGCCTAGGACACATGGAATTAAGGACCCCTATTGTCACATCTGTATATGGTGACAGATCATATCCTGGCAGTCAGTGCACTTCTCTTCATCTCCATGGGAATCATCCTCGTCTTGCTCAGATTATGGTAAAAGTGTTCGAATAGTTCAATATCCCTTCTTGCTCCTTTCCAATGTCATCTTCATTCAGCAGCCAGAACAATTGTACCTGTTCAGGTGTAAATGAGTGCAGGTAACAGAAACTTTCTGTCTTGTAAAATATGGAAATTTATTCTATCACAAGATGTTCAGACTCTTCAATGATGCCATCCAGAGCCACGCTTATTCCAATATCTCTCCGCCGTCCTGTTGTCCTGAGGCTGCTGTCCTTTGGGGTGGGGACGGCTGTCTGTGGAAACTGGGGCAACTCCTTTCCTGTTCACACACAGTGAGAGGGCTAGAGATAGAGATGGGGGTAGAGAGAAGGAGAGAAGGAAAACCGGTTTTTCTGGCATGGAATGTAAATAATTTCCTTCACTCTGGGGCAGCTCAGGCCACGGTTGGCTCCTCCAACTTCTCAAATCAGTCATAGTTTTCAGTGGCACAGTTCAGATGTGTCATCCTGTCTCTGTGGCGTTGGGAAGGGAGTGGATACCCACGCTAAGCCAGATTCCTGTTGAGTGCGGAAAGTGAAGTGGGTGATGGTCCATTATCTTTCCAGGAATTTAGATCAGATCATATCCTTCTGGCGCGTAAAAGACTCTGCTAATTTTCTGTTGCTCTTAGAATCATATCAGGAGGTCTGCAAGGCAAAGGCAATCTCACCTCCTCTTTCTCTTTGGCCTAATCTGTCATTTTCTGTCTGCATCTCCCCTCAATTGCTCCAGTTACGACAACTTTGAAAAACTCCCGAGGAGTCTCTGGCTTTGTGCCCCTATTCTCCTATCTACCTAGGTGGCTCGTCCTTGCACCTAGCCGCACTCTTTATCTGGCTGCAGCCTCTTGGTTGTGCAGATTTCAGCACACACCTCACTTCCTGAGAGAGCCTTTCCGACCACCCGACCCAGTTATTCTCTTCTATGCCAACGTGTATTTCTTTCTTTTCATAATATGAAATGTATTTTATAACTACAGATTTATTTTTATGGTTTTTTATTTAATGTCTGTCTTTCCAAGTAAATCAGGGGTTGGAAAAGTTTTTCTGTAAAAAATCAGACAGTATTTTAGGCACTGTGGGCCATCCCATCTCTGTTACAAGATCATTGCAGGTGCAGTGTATGTACGTGTGTGTGTGAAAGTGTGTGCGAGTGCATGCATGTGTGAGAGCATGTGTGTGTGCATGCATGTGTGAGAGCATGCATGTTGAGTCTGTGTGTGTGTGTGTGTGTGTGTGTGTATGAAGGGACACAGATCTGAGGCAAGACATAGTGGGAGAAGGGGATAGTTAGGGGGTCACTGTCTTAAGGATGTCAGGAATTCTTGGGACGCAGCCTAAGCCAGGTTTGGTAGTTTTATTTTTGTTGGTGCCTGTTAAGAGAAAGTCTCATAATTAAGACTTAGTGGATGAAGTGGATTTTTCCAACTCAGATATGAATCCTTGATGCCCTTGTTACCCCAGTCCATTCTCCACAGTGACTGAAGTTATCTTTCAAAAATGCAAAACTGTCCCCACTACTTGCCTCCAGAAGATACTCAGTGGCTGAGTTGCTCTCGGAGATGTGTTCATGCCATCAGTGTCACCGAGAGCCTGCTTCATGCCAGGACTTGGGCCCCATGCTGGAGTCACAGATGTGGGCAAGACACCCTGGTTTCTGATTGTCAGGTTTCAGTTGCTTCACATGTGTCATTCAAGCATCTTTCGATCCAGGCTCAGCCTCCTTTTGGGTCACTTCCCACCCCCTAGACTGTAGTCACACTATTTTCTAAAAATGCTGCCTATTGCCAAACCCTTATCTTCCACTTTTTCTACCAAACTTTTCCTAAATCCCTTATTTGGGAAATTATTCCCTTCTGGCTGCCACAAAATTTAGTCAAATAATTTGTATAGAAATTATCACATTTTATTATTATAAGTTGCTTTTTTAATCCATCCAACCCACTCAATTACGTATGACTCGAGGGGAAAGGGTATGCCCTGCTCACGCTTGGATTGCCAAGGGGCTAAGCAGGGTACCTGGCATAACTCAGCAAAATCTGGGGCAATTGTTGCATTGACTGACTTACAAAACAGACATAACAGATAGCTCTTTTGACTATATCACAAAACAATTAGAGGCACAAATAATATCATAGGTGTGAAAGCGTGTAGAAAATATTACATAATGCCATGTAAACGTAAGGTGACACTATACACGATTATGTGTACAAATTACAATATCATTACATTGTTCATTTCCTGTTCCCTGGAACAGTTCCCATGTTAGACACTGATGCGGAGTGGTTGACACCTACTGATAAACTGCAGGACCGAGTCACACATAAAGTTTAGAGTTGCCATTTAGGCAGCATTGTCTGTAGTGATTCCTGTTCCTTCTTAGTCCAATTTTTACTCACCTTTTATTCTGACACTTATCAGGGTCAGATGCATTTATACAATTCCCCTTTTTTAATTTAAACATTTAAAAATTTTTAAACAATTCTTATGCACACATAATAGTTGTATAGCTCTGGGGTACAAGTGAAGTTTTGATACAGGCATACAATGTGAATGAATCAAATCAGGGTAATGGGGTATCCATGACCTCAGGCATTTATCATTTTTTTGTGTTAGGAACATCCCAACTCCACTCTTTTAGTTGCTTTAAAGTATATCCTAACTTACTGTCGATTATAGTCGCATTGTTGTGCTATCAAATATTGCTCATTCTAACTGTGTTTTTGTACCCATTAGCCATCCCCACTTTATCCCCCCTCCCTGCTACCCTTCCCAGCCTCTGGAAACTGTCATTCTCCTCTCTGTCTCCATGAGATCATTCGTTTTTAATATTTAGCTCCCACATATGAATGAGAACATACAAGATTTATCTTTCTGTGCTTGGCTTATTTCACTTAACATAATGTTCTCCAGTTCCATCCACTGGAGATTGTTGCTACAATTCCTCTTTTTATAGAGGTATAATTTTTATACTGACATGCTAGTATGTTCCTAAAAAGTTTATAAAAACTTGAACCTTTATTTTGTAAGAGAAAGGAGAGCACAATGATGAACCCAAGAAATCAATCATGTTTTTTTTTTGTTTTGAGACAGAGTCTCACTCTCCTGCCTAGGCTAGAGTGCCGTGGCGTCAGCCTAGCTCACAGCAACCTCAAACTCCTGGGCTCAAGTGATCCTCCTGCCTCAGCCTCCCAGGTAGCTAGGACTACAGGCATGCGCCACCATGCCAGGCTAATTTTTTTCTATTTTTAGTTGTTTGGCTAATTTCTATTTAGAGTAGAGATGGAGTCTTGCTCTTACGCAGGCTGGTCTTGAATTCCTGAGTTCAAGTGATCCTCCCGCCTTGGCCTCACAGAGTGCTAGGATTACAGGCGTGAGCCACTGTGCCCGGCCTATCAATCATGTTTTGATATTGGACTATAATTGTGTACGATGTCACAACTGGGGGAAACTGGGTAAAGGGTACACAGGACTTCTCCGTACTGCCTTTTCAACTTCCTTGAACTCTATAATTATCTTAATTTCCAAATGAAAAGTTTTTTAAAAAATCGCTCATAATGGTAGGTTTGCATGTGCCCTGTGTCCCCACACTTTTGTGTCTGGAGAGCCTTGGGCGTTCTGTTCACCACCGCCAAAGCCACTGCCTGGGGTCAGCAAAGAGGCAGAGATGGAAGGAAAGCCATGCTCACGGGCTGTCAGCGCTGGGTGGAGACTCCGCCCCCAGGGCCATGAGGCCGTCCCCTAAGCCCTTCAGTGCCCTGTCTCACCCTCTCAGGGAGTAAGTACCTCCTGGGTCTTGCAATCTAAAAGGGAAACACTGCCCCTCTTTCCCCATCTCCCCTTGCCAGCTTTATTTGTCCTCATGCACTTACCACCTTTAACTTACTATATATTTTTTTACTTTATTTTAGTTTTTGTCTCTTCCCAGTAGAATGTAAGTTCTATAATGGCAAGAATTTTTTTTTTAAATGTGTCATTGTATCCTGATTGTCTAAAGCAGAATTTGGCACAGAGAACACACTCAGCAAATGCTCGTTGAATGAATGAATGACTCTTTGTAAAAAATGAAACCTTGACAAGAAGCTGACATTTCCCCGAGAGAGAAGTAACTCAAGTCTGCCCATCCTTATGTGAGAACAAACCTATCTTTGAAGCTAAGACCTTTTTCCTGTGTTCATACTTCAGAAAAAGAAGACACGACTGATAATATCTGAGAGGAAGGAAACAGTGCATGGTGCTGGGCCTCTGCATGTAACATTATAAAAATTAATTTTTTTATAGACCAGCCTTTCAAACGATTTCCAGAGATGGATTATTTTGCTTTCCTTTTGGCTATTCTTCATGTATACAAAGGTAAAGATAATCTTTATGTCTTCATTTTAAAAATTTGCTCCGTTTTTGGTCTTACAGCATGACATGTTCAGAGTTTATAATGCTCTTTAAGTGGCTTAGATAATTTCTCACTTGTTCAGAAAAACTAAAAGTTGCAATTGCCAATTATCAGCGGTGTAAACCTTTTTAGACTAAGGTAGAAACTGTCAGCTGTTACCATGATCTCAGTTTGCAATCTTGCTAGGTCTTTAGAAAGCCTAAGGTATGTATTTGGTGTCTCCATCATTAAGCCTAACTGAGTTAATGTGATGTTGTATATTTCAGCTCTCTGTGAAGAGATATTTTGGGACACGACTGTTAAACTTGCTGAGAATATGACTCTGGAATGCGTGTATCCATCCACGGACATCTTAACGCAGATGGAGTGGTTCAAGATCAACTTAATGGAGAGGGAGGCCATAGCCATTTTCAGCCCTACTCACGGTGTGATCATCAGGGAGCCTTACGCTGATCGGGTTTCCTTTTTGAATTCCACGATGGCTCCCAATGATATAACCCTTTCTTTTCACAACGCCTCCGAAGCTGATGTTGGCTACTATTCCTGCTTCCTTCACACTTTCCCACAGGGAACTTGGGAAAAGGTGATACAGGTGGTTCCGCCAGGTAAGGGTAAGTTTTATTTTCCTTTTTAATCCACCTACCACATTCAATTCTATAAAGCCCAAGGAGAAGCTACAGAATACTTTATCCTATTTCAGTGGCATTTCCCAATTCCATTTCTAGATGCCATGATGTTATTGTTTCAGAGCGGTGATACTGTGAATCAGTTTCGTTTTTCTTAATGCGTTGTCATTTCTGAGCAGATGTCTCACAAATTTGCATGTAGTGGGAGAAAGTACAGGTTTTATGTTGTCTCAGTGCTAACTTGAGCCTAGATCAAATTGATGTTGGCAACATGTGGGTTCAGAAGCCACGTCCCTCCCAGTGAGGCTGTGCCATTCCCTTGGCCGGGCACTCAGCACTAACTTCAGTCCCTGGATGTCGAGGGTCCTTTCTGCAGCACTGAATCTAAGCTTATTATTACAGCGAATCCTGGGCGGAGTTCAAACACTGGCTCCATCTTTCGCCTCGCCCAAGTTTAGTGAGAGAGGACACTTTCTTCAGGAATTGCTAACTGTTGTGTTGGAAAGAATCTAATGATTTCTTGGAGTGTTTTCTGCTAGTTTGGTCTTTCTAGTAATGGCCACATAGAGTGGGTATGGTGTATTAGAAAAACTTGGGTTTTATAGACAGTACTTTCCATACAACCTCGTGTTAGTTGCTTGATTCCTCCAAATCTCAGGTTCCTGAATAGCAAATTGAGTTAGTAATGCCATTCTACCTGTTGAATGGTTTAGGGACAATATATTTAAAGAACTTGGCCCATGGTAGTTAGAGAATGATCGGTATTCTCATGACTTGTTATTTCCTATGCTTTTGATACAAAATGACTAATGATGAAATTTTTAGATATCACTTATAGTCTAAAGGAGAGAATATTTTGGGACTGTGTGTTCTTGTCTGGTTTCTCTCAAGTTATGCCCTATGGTCATAGAGAAGAGAACATTATAGGACATCTGGTATAGTGCTTTACTTTTAATGGAACCATATTCTAAAAGAACAGTTCCAGTATTTTGTGAGGCATATCAAATGGTCAGGGGGTAAGAAACATTTCCATGTGTTTAGTTTTCCCTTTCTCTTAGGTGTAGCTAAGCTCAAGACTAATTTTGTGCATGTTGCTGAGTCTTACAGGGTGTCAATTAGCAAAACCTCTTTAGTTAAATGTTTATGTATTGAACAATGAAGTTCTCTTGTGCTGTCATGTGCAGACATCTGTTAAATGCTGTTTGCAAGTTTTTAGTGTATAGTCCACATTTGATCAGTCATGCAAGTGAAGGAGACAATTTGCAAGGGTCTTAAAACAGAATGAGCCCTTGACACCTACCCTGAGCCACCAAGGCCAGAGCAAATCGGGCTGACCCTCCCTGCTTTATGTGGCGAGCCTTTGTGGTTTGGGTCCCAGATTAGGTCAAAGGGCAACCAATTAAAAACAGGTAGCTCCACCTTTTCTGAAAGTTAGGATAGAGGTGGAGCTAAACTGTAGAGAAATAAATGAGGGTTGCCACGCCAAGGTAGGACTTTTAGCATCATGTGTGAACAGTTTGGGAAATATTTTCTATTTTTATCATGCAGATTTATTACTCCTGCTCAATTTTTGAGGTTAGGAAAAGAGAGCTCTTGCTTTTAAAAAACAATTTTACCCAAAGGAAAAAAAGACATTTTATAATAAAGACATGTACACTTGAATGTTTATAGCAGCACAATTCACAATTGCAAAGATGTGGAAACAACCCAAGTGCCCATCAATATATGAGTGGATTCATAAAATGTGGTATATGTATACCATGGAGTTCTACTTAGCCACAAACACAGTGGTGATCTAGCACCTCTTGTATGATCCTGGATGGAGCTGGAGCCCATTCCTCTAAGTGAAGTATCTCAAGAATGGAAAAACAAGCACCACATGTACTCACAATCAAATTGGTACTAACTGATCAACTCGTATGTGCACATATGGAAGTAACATTCATCAGGTATCGGGCAGGTTGGGGGGAGGGAGGGATGGGTAAACGTACAAATAACTAGTGCAGTGCACACCGACTGGGGGATGGGCATGTTTGTAGCTCTGACTCGGGTGGTACAAAAGCAATACATGTAACCAAAGCATTTGTACCCCTGTAATATTCTGAAATTAAAACAAAATAAATAAGTATAAAACAACAGTGAGATTTTCAGTCAGTGGCCAGTCAGAGAAGGGGGTGCCTGGCTCTCCATCTTGTTTAAATTCTTCATGATAGTATCCTTAGTCACATTTTGTTGCTGTTGTTTTTGATCACTTATATTTTTAATGAACAGCTTGATATTTCGGGCCAGTGGGAGTGTTCTACCCTATTTCGAGATTTGGAGGGCTGCAGTTTTTTGAATCAAGAATGATAGTTTAAAAAATATATTAGTTGTATTTGAAAATCAACCTTAAATATACTTAAATTTTTCCTTAGGTGCTTTATTATAATAACAACATACCAGGATCTATAAATATTGTGTTTTCTTGTACTGTCAAGCAGGAGTTGACAATCTTATTTAATAATTTTAAAAATCAGACTTGGAATCCAGCAATCCTAATCTGTGTAATAGATTGTTAAGAACTTCAAAACGATGAAGGGATTATTGACATAGGTGACGTGGGGGTCACCCGGGGGACGTGGGAGTGCCCTGGGTTCCTGAAAGGAGGCGACGTCGGCTATTGCACCTCCGTTGGTGCTCACCCGCTCAGAGCTTCCAGCCTAGATGAGCAGATAGGACGTCTTATTCTGGACACATGGTACTGCTAATACAAAATTACTTAAAAATGTGTGTTTGCTGCAGGATAGGTATTTCTTCATTAGTAACTAATTTAGAGAACTTAATGGTAAAAATTGTTGCGTTGATTTTTACCTACTTCGTGGGAAAATATGCTGAGGTGACTTGGGAGGCAACATTTCGAAGGCAGCCCTTCCATTGTAGAGTGTGTGGGGTCATAGGGAACGTTATTGCCACCTGTGGGTCTCTGGCCTTACCAGGAAGTTAAAGCAAATGTAGTTGTACTATAGAAATTCTCCCCAAAATGGGCAACCCACTCAAAACACCCTGCCACCTACCTTTTACAGAGAGCCTGCTCTGTATGAAGCGACTGAATGTCGTCTCATTTTAATCCTTATGAAACTCCGTGGGGAGGAGATGTTTTCCTATGATGCAACAGAAGACTCTGAGATTCAGGGCTGTTGAGTGACTTGCCCAAGGTTGCAGAGCTGCCGGGTCGCAGCACCAGAATGAACCCAGTCGCTGTTTCCGAAGTGCCAGAAACGAAGGAGAGGTTGACTCCAGCAAAATGAATCAGGGAGGCTCAAGGTACGGAAAACTCACACTGGACCTTGAGGAATCGGAAGGAATGTTTTAAGGTAGATTGGGGCGAGGGAAGGAGAGAAGATGGAGAAGGGAATCTTAGGGGGTTACTGATGGTGTGACACAGGACACAGCAGAAGCGTAAAGTTCACACAGGAGACAGAGCATGGCCCTCTTTGACTAGGGCACTGACCTCGGTTAGGATGTGGTTCTCACACTGGGCTCTGAGGCCCTTCGCTCCCACAGAGGTGGCCTAAGAGGTGGCCTCAGGGGTGAGGAAGACACTGTGAGGGTGGGACCCTCTCCCTGCTTGCACCATCAACGGGGCTCAATGTATGGTATTTTGGGGTCTCAGGTAAGGCTTTGGTACAGTAGATTCTGTGTTAAAGAAAAGAATTTTGCAGCCCACCAGGACAGCAGAATGTTAGGGACAAACCTAGAAAATTAGTATGGCCCAGATCTGTATGAGCCTAGTGGAGTTTGAACTTCAATCTATAATGTAGACCATGGGACATCTCTGAACATTTTTTAGAGAGAAACACCTAAGAAACCATTTTTTTTTCTTTCACCACCTGGAAGATTAAACTTTCTGCAGCTTTATAGGAGGGGAGGAGTTCAAGGGCAGGGTAGGGTTCCATAGGCTGGAACTCTTATGCACTGCTAACAGAACTGTAAATTGGTATAGCTGTTATTTTAGTCAGAGAAGCAGAGCCAATGGGATGTGTATGTAGATATGGAAAGAGTTATTATAAGGAATTGGCTCAGGCAATTGTGGGGACTGGTTAAGTCCAGATTTTCAGTGTGGGCAGGCAGGCTGGAGACCCAGGAGACTGGATGGTGCAGAGGAGGCCCAAAGGCAGGCTGCTAAGAAATTCCTTCTCATTTGGGAGACCAGTCTTTTTGTTCTTTCAGGCCTTCAACTGACTGGATGAGGCCCACCTATGCGATGGAAAACAATCTGCTTATTCAAAATTCATCAATTTAAATGTTATTCTCATCCAAAAACACCATCCAACTCGACCCATAAAATTAACCATCACATCTGTTTTGGAAAATGATATGTCATTAGCTAAAGAACCCCAAATCCTATGATCCAATAATTCCACTCTGTTTGAGATCCCAGAGATTGCTCATATATCCGAAAAATTCCCGACAATGTTTATAGCAACAGTGATTGCAATAGCAAGTATTTGGTAGCAACTCAAATACCCATCATCAGCAGAATGGACAAATACTTTGAGGTCTGCTCATACAATAGGATACTCTGCGTCACTAAAAATGAATGAATGATCACTATGGTCACCAGTGAAGATGAACCTCAGGAATATCATGTTGAAAGAAAAGAGCAAGTTACAAAAAATAGGTGGGATATGATTCCTTTCCTTCAAAGGTTTTAGAAACTTGAAAAATTAAGCAATTTGCTATTTGTAGGTACAAATATGTAGTAAAACTTTAAAGAAAAGCAAAGTTCTGAAACATGGACAGGTGGGAGATAGAATAGAATTAGGAAGGGCTACAAAGGTCTTCAAACTTCATAGTCAAGGTGTTTTTCTTATACAGGGGGTTTTCCCATTTGTCTCAAAATGTTTTAGAAAAATTTTTTTTCAAATCTACTGATTTCTATTACAAATGGTGAAAAGAGATGCAATTGCAATTTTTGAGCAATTCAAAGATAATTATCCGAGTCAAGAATGAGGTGATTTGGCCTGGGGGTCAGGTTGAGGGCAACTTCAACAATTCCAAATTTTTATGATCCAGGAACTGAAAAATGGTGATTTCATTTAAAAAGATGGGAAATGAGGAGGTTGACTTGGCTTGGAAAAGAGGAAACAAGTCTGTTTCAGGTCTATTGAGTTGCAAAGTAGCCTTTGACTGCTGAAATGATGGAACAGCAAACCAGGAGAAAGCTCAGGATCAAAGATACCCATTTGGAAGTGATCTGAATGGTCACCCGGCCATATGTGAACAAGATGGTAACTAAGAAGGTGCTAACAGGTAGGGGCAGAAGTCTGAGGCCTTGCCGGATGGTGACGTTGCAGTGGGTGAGGGCGATCGTGTTAAAGAATGCAGAGCACACAGGAAAGGAGGGCAGGGGAGATGCAAAAGAGGTGAATGATTGACTTGGGGGCAGAAGACGTGTTGGACTCATGTTTACAGTGGAGGGTTGTGTATTCTTGCTCCACACATTTAGTATTAATAATAGCTGTATCACACGTTCTCTGACTTTGTGACCTTCCATATTCCAGTCCACTTATCCCAACTCGGGCACAGAGACATTCCTCCCTTTCTCCCTTGAAGGGTTTTGTTCTCTCCTGGTTGGACGAGGCTCCTGTGTGTCATCCACGCTCACTCTTAGCTGGCCTCTTATCTTTACACAGTTCCAGGTCAGCTGTTCGCTGCCTCAGCTCCCAACAGCTGATAAGGCAGCTAAAGTTGTCATGCATTCTCACATGTATGTTGCTGCTTAGTGGCACCAGAGAGGTTCCTTTAATATCGGGGGCCCCAGCATTGACAGGAGTTCTGAGGAATCCCATAATGAAAGGGAATCTCAAGATCTTGCTGACCTATATACCGACTGGGGCCAGCGTGATCAGCATTTTTTTCTAATGCTGGTTTTGATTTAAAGCTGGGAAAAGGAAGTGTCCCAGATCTGGCTTGTATAAATGGGTGTGCTGATTTGCAGGAGCTGAATTCACTTATCCATTAATTCACTCATCAAGTCTTTACTGAGAAAGTGTTTGGGGTAATGTTCAGTGGTTTAGAAGATAGAAAGACATGGATTTTAGCTCTAAATGGTATGCAGAGTATTAGGGATGATAAAAGTTGTATATCCCAAATTATAATTTCAGGTAAAAAGCAATAAGTGCTATTGTAGTCAGAGGATAGAATTTACTTTTAACTTGGAAATTCAGGATAGAGTCCCTGACAAAATGGAATTTGAGTTTAACCTTGAAGGAGGCAAGTCAGAGTATTTGGGCACTGAGATTAGCGGAGCACCATTCCAGGAGAATTGCTTTAGAAAATTATCTAGAAAATAGCCAGCTTTGGCTCTAGTTTAACCTACTTTGGAAGATTATTTTCATTTTTTTAAAAAAGACTCCAATGACAGCAGCAACAAAAACTTCTAAAATTGTACCAACACATGGGATTGCTCAACAAATTAATACAGTTTATTCCGGTTTATAATTCATGGCTTGGTTTACATGTTGACTTACTGTTTCAAAAGGCATAGGAAGCCAGATATATCATGCAGTCATATTTTACAATCTATCTTAAGATATTTGCACATTTCATTTCAGCTTTTGTTTTGCACATCCCAAATTCAAAAAGAAGGAAGAAAACGTGAGAATGACACTACCTTATATATTAGTGACAGGTGAGAGTGATGGGAGGAGACTTGGTCTGAAAGACTTTTGCCTGTCAAAGGAAATTCCAAACAGGGTTAAGAAGGCCACGGATAAAGAGTCTTTCTTATTCTCCTGTTACAAGGGTCACTAATACACGCCAGCTTGTTTTGTCCTGGCGTGGATTCTTTCAGCTTTCCTCATCATATGCATCTCTATCTAGCACTTGTAATTTTTTTAAAGTGAGATGGAGAAATAAGAAAAAAATTATTTCAAATCTACTGTTTAAAGAATGAAGCCATGTAGCTCTGACTTGGGCAGTGCAAAGGCAATATATGTAACCAAAGTGTTTGTACCCCCATAATATTCTGAAATATTAATAATAATAGAAAAGAATGAAGCCATGAACTCACTCTCCAGGCCCACTCTAGCAAGCTCAGAAATAAGTTATAAAAATTTTATATATCTATGTGTGTGTTTATGCACCCGCGTGTACACACACACACACACACACACACACACGACTAAAAATTCATTCCGTAAAATGTTACATTTCGACAATTTTTCATTTAAAGAAAAAGATATTAAGTCATATCTATAAGAAATAGTCAATGGATGAAACAGAAACATTTTAAAGGCTTAGAAATCTCACTCCTAAATGAAATAAAATAGTATATAAAGAAGGCAGATGATAAAAAGCATTTTAAGACTTGCGGAAAGCAAGATTATGGTCACCAGATTTCTCAAGGGCAAAGTAAATGGGAGTCTGGACGTGGGATAGTTACTAGCACCTGTGCCAAGGTTGTTTTTATGGACTCGCTGTCCCTTTGCTGAGCCCAGGGAGGAGCAGGCTCGAGAGCACACATCCCTGTGGGACTCAACCCTCAGGCTTTGGGGTAAAGCTCCATGGTAAAAAATTTTAAAAAAAGAGAAATTAAAAAAAAAACCTCTGTAAAACAAGATCATACTATATGTGTATACACAGTTGAACTGAACAATTGAATGGCTGATAAAGTCGAATTAATGTACAAGCACAGCTAATGCTTTGGGGGAGTAATATTGTCTGTCTGTCTGTACGCTTAGGCCGCTCTCCACTAACTCTACCTACCTTTTTGCCCTGTAAGACAACTCGATCTTTTACACTTATTAGCTGTAGCAAAATCCAGTAGGAAACTTTTACTTTCTTCTTGTTCAAAAATGCACTCAGGCAACCCAGGGCAGGGGTGGAATTGGCTGCAATCTTTGTGTGCAACTGCTCTGTTTACACAAAGTCTACCCTTCCTGGATTCAACATTTTTATTTCCAAAATGATTGTAGGGTAGGGGCATACTTAGCTGAATCACTAGAGGATGGGCTGCAGCTGAAGCTTTTGAGCAACTATTCTCCCATGGCCCCTGTTAGTCTAGCTGGAGACAACGCAGTTCTTGGTTTTCCCTCCTTCAGTTCTGTGATCGAGACAGCGCACACCTCTTCCACTGCTCCTTTACCACAGTTGCTCTTTACCCAGCACTGAAAGGCTGTCAGCCACATCAGGAACATGCTTCCGCTTCAGAGTGGGTGTTGGTGGTGTGTGGGTGCTGGTGTAGGGTGGGGATTGTGGCTTCAGGTATGAGTAAGAGCTGGCGTCCTACCACCCTCGGCGCCCATCTGAATAGCTGTGGAACATGTTCAGCCCACTGGACCATTTAGGCTTCTGTGATCTTTTTAAAAAATTCCTCTCATCAAAGGTTGAAAGCTACAGAGAGTGGGCTTCGCTCTCCAGTACTTGCTCTGGGAAACGTCATGGTAGGATTGGCGGGTAGGTGTGAGTGACCTTCAGAGAAACCTTACAGGAATTTACCCATTGACAGATCACCTTATTGACTGAACATAAGATTGTAGTTTGCATTTTGTAAGATAACAATGCTGAATTTTGGATGTTCAAAGAAACAAACAGAAAAGAAAACAAGTAACTGAAGACAGGAGGAAAACATGAAGCTCTCGGCTTGTAAAGCTCTGTTTACCAATGCTGGGCTCCTCTGTGGCTTTCTCTGTGAGTTAATGCTGTCTTGTGACAGTTTATTTAGCATCAGTAAAAAAGGTTTGGTTTCTAAGCTATGCTTTTTGTTGGTGGTTTTTGTTTTTGTTCAGTTTAACGGGGTGTGGAGGTCGCAGGGAGGATGGCTTTTCCTTTCCTTTGAGAAAATGGTAGAAGACTGTTTCTGAAGACATTTACGATTTTGAAACCGTTAAGAATTTCAAGACCATCAAGTCAATCCTTCAGGGATCAATGCGAAATTATTCCCCCAGGCGGCATCTCTTCTACTTACTCCTGAATAGTTTTAATTAAATAACTCAGTTGATGGGGCTTCTGGCACTTCCCTTGAGAGATTATTCACAATCCAATAAATCTCAGTCTGAGAAAATTTTTCCTGACTTCAGCGATTTAACCAACTTACATTTTTAAAAGAAGTCTTCTTCGTAATCTGTCTCAAGAGAAAGACCCTGTTTCACAGAATATTGATATAAGAAGGTTTCCAAGGACGGAGAAGAAATGTGCAGTTAGTCGTCACATTTACCAGCACTTTAAGTGGCTGCCTGCATCACACCTGCTGGCTTCAGTGGGGTGATGACTGTGGCCAATAAGAATGAAGTGTGGTGTGAATTCTGTGAGCATTTAAGTGCACAATTTGCCAGTAGAATGCTTAAGAAATTTAACATTCTCGTTTCAGCAGACTAGCTCTTAAAAACCTATTTGTCCCATTTCTTGGCAGGCTACATGAAATTCTATATGTTACTAACATTGACATTTCCAGAACTGCACAGTGAAGGGGTGTGTGCGTGTACTCTGCATGGATAGGGTAATTTCCTTCATGACATATAAAGGACCCACGGCTATGGAAAATTTAACGTCATCCACTAGCAGAGTATTTTTATTTCTTTTTAGAAACTGGATGTGTACCATTTTTCATCTGAGAAACAGCCAGGGAATTCAATCATTGTCTCCGAGATAGAGCTTGGTAATGTTAGCATATGTCCCCAAATGAGACTGTTTTTTTCCTGTCCCATTAGCCTATGACATCCAATTTCTCAAAATATCTTTTTATTATCTTTCAGGAAACATAGCTGTTCATTTAAATGAAATAAAAAAATATTTATTTAACTTAAGGCTTGTAACTTTTCCCTCTGTTTTTCTTAAATCCTAGAAATGGTTCTTAAAACAATGGACATTGAATAACTTGGAAATATTTCCAGCTGCTGGCATTGTGCTTCTTGGAGCTGACACAGTGTTTGAATTTTTATTCTTCACATGGTCTATTATGTTTTCGGTGAAAATAGCAGAATTGAACCAAAGGGAAAATTGTTAAACCTTGTTGCTAAAATGGCACTTCGAGGTATTCAAGTCTGTTTTATTGGATGACTGTTGATAGCAGTAATTTTAAAATGTGTGTAAAACCTTTCTAAATCTGCTGAATAGATACTTATTGTCTGCTGTGAGGAAAAGAAGAAATGAGTAAGGTCTTTGTTTTGAGAAGTCGATGATCTAAGAGGGGAGGTGTGCACCTGTATCCCTGCAAACATGTGGGCTGAGTAGCCATAATGCAGGCTGGGACGTGGTAGATAGCACACCACGAGGTTTTGGGAGTCATGAGGTGGCAGAGCTTACTTCTGGTTTGGGGGACCGCTAGCCCAGAAATCCGGGCATGATTTGGATGGGTGGAGATGAGGGCTGGTGGGAAGAGGCAGGGAGCTCCCACAGGAAGACACATCACAAGAAACATCTCATACAAGGGAAATGCTCTTTGTGTTTGGGGCATACAAAAAACACATCTGGTCATAGGTGCAGGGGCAGGTCAAAGGGAGCAAGGTCTAGATTTTGGACTTCATTTGGTGGTTAGTGAAGTTTTCAGACAGTGGAAGTCACATGTTGGCCATGATTTGGGTCCACTACTCCAGCAACAGTGTGTAGGATAATGCAGGATTGGGGAAGCAGGCAAGGAAAAGGGAAGCCCGTGGGCCTGCCTCAGGCGGCCACTGATGCCACCGTCACCAATCACAGGCCAAGGAAGCTGCCCCTCAAGTTCCTTCTTCCCGTTTCCTCCCTGTTTTCATTCCATAAATATTTATTATCTGTCATGCGCTGGGGGCTGTGTGGGGTTAGAGGTACGTAGGAGAAATGTCCCAGTCCTTGATCTCAAGCTCAAGGCTCCAGGACAGTGTGATTTGGTGCTTGCTAGAGTGTGGGTGCAGAGGTCTGGTATCAGTGGAGCTGGGAGGGGGCAGTGGCAGTGAGTATGTGTGTGGGGGGCTCTAATCCAATATGACTGGTAGTGTCCATGTGAGAAGAGGAGATCAGGACACAGAGGGTCATCTGCCAGCCAAGGAGAGAAGCCTCAAAAGGAATCAGCCCTGCTGGCAAGTAGGTTTCTGTTGTTTGAGCCACTCAGCCTGTGGGGCTCTGCTGTGGCAGCCCCAGGAAACGAACACAGAGGCTGTAGCAATCGATCAGACGAGAGCTGACAAAGAATCAGACTAAGGCAGCGCAAGTGGGGAGAAAGCAGCTGCGGCATATTCAAGATAAATCTTCTCCCATGGACATTCCAGGCATTCCCTCAGGGACTAGATGTAGTGTATGAATGAGACGATACAGCTCCTGCCCTCATCCTGGTCACATTCCAGGAGGGGAGGTGGGCAGACGTATCACCATATGAAAAATGCTCTGGTGGGGATGGTGCCATCAAGGGGCTCTCAGCACCCTTGGGATGACCATTGTCATCGTCACTGTTCAACTTGGGTTGAGTTATCAGGGGCACACGTGACAATTGGAGGAGAAGGAGGAGTTAGAGAAAGAGCAGGGTAGGCGCGTCCTCTGTAGCGGGGACAGGATGTGCGAAGGTCCAGAGGACAAAGAGAGAACAGCAGGTAGATGAGGCTGGACAGGAGCCTACTGCCCAGAAATGAAACGCACAAGGTGCGAATGCGGCTAGAGGTGGGGGGTGCCAAATGCTCAGTGGGTCTATATGCCGTGCGCAGAACTGTACACTTAGCACAGGGGGGGTTGTTGAAGGGTTCCGATGTGTTTGAGAGAAATACCAGGTTGATGGTATTAGGGAGAGTCATCCCTATGGTAACAAGACTGGAGCGAAGGGACTAGGTGGCAGCCTATCACAGTCATATGCGGGAGGGACGGGCAACTTGGACTAGAGTAGGGTGACGGGGACAGACCAGGGCCCATGTTTGGGAGATACGTAGAGAGAAGGCACATTTGAGCAATTGAGTGGATGAGTGGGTAAGGGAAGAGAGATTAAGAATGACACCCAATTTCTGAACAGTAGGGAGAATGGGATCAAGCCAGTTTGGAGAGGGGGATATGGCTTTGGGGGCATCCGTGAATAGAAAGTGGAGGAAAAAGTTTGAAAATTTAAAGTTGTGTCCTTGGGCTCTCCTTTGCTACATGGTTTATCTACTCAGGAGATTCCAGGAGGAAGGTCTGGCATTCTTTTTCTTTGCAGAGATCATATGCATTTCCCATCCTAGTCTGTGTGTGGTTGTGCACTAAGTACTTGTATCAGGGCACTCTCCCAGTTTCCGAGACACGGCAGTGGGACTTCGGGCTTTAAATTCATGACCAATCTAGGGTTCCTCTCTGGGATGGCACCCATCGAAAAATTAATTACTTGTTCTGAAGCGTGGCAGCCATTCACGAATACCAGAAATGCGTTTTGTCCAACAGGTTGGCTTGTAGCACCTGCAGAGCAAGGTTAATGGAGGTTTCCTATTCCTGGATAGAAAATTTTGTTCAGTTCATGAGTTAGGTCAAGAGTTTATCATTTCTTTAAACTAACATATGCCACCTATATTCTAATATGGTTCTAATGGAAAATTTAGGAATTCTCTGATAGTTTCCTCCACAAAAGTGGAACCAAATGATTCCTTTAGCATCCTTGTCACTCTCTATTCATGGAAGAACTTCTGCTGTGTATTCTGTTTTCAAATGCTATGAAGTTTTTCTCACTCTCCTTCTCTCTTTGATGTATTGAAAAACTTTTTGGCATTTATTTGGGAGTCTTTTGCAAGTTATTTTTCAAATACTCTTTTGGTCTCATTACTTATTGTACCTCTGGGCTTTATAATTCTCCCCAGCTGAATGGCCTTTTTGTTTTTTTGGTGCTACCTTCATCCTACTGTTGCTCTTTGACTTTGCCTGTTTAGCCATAGGGGTTTTATTTTAAGCACCTAACCCTTTAGAGCTGTTAGCATATATTTCCCCTGGACTTTCAAAAATATGTTTTTCAGTAGTTTGGGGGTTTCTTTTGGGATTTTTACCTTTTCAACTATACCTTTTATTCTTTTAAACCAGATTATTTGCATTTTATTATAGTTTCCATTAGTGATGATGCAAAAATTTCCAATGTACTTTTTTGACTTTGCCTTTCTAGTCAGAATTGCCTTTAGTCATTTGATCGTACAGGCGCTTCAAAGTGCATACCGTATGTATCTATTGCATTCTGCAGTGCAATATCAATTTCAATATATTTTTGTTTCTGTGGATTCAGGAACTAGTCATACGTGCAATCCAAATGTAGTGGGTCCATAACTTTTTTAGAGGTGAAATTCAAGATAGAATGTAGATCATTTAAGGAGTCCGTCAGTCCTTCCTAGTTCTGTTTTTCAGTCTGCCCCATTTTGCATAATATTCCCTCTTAGTTTTATGCTATTGGCTAGGTGGCCTATGGTATAACATAAGAAGCTAGTTTCCATCTTGTAAAATTTTGAGGCATCTATAGCAGTTGCTATTTAGATAGGATTTCTGAGTAAACTGTCCTCTATAAATGATGGTGAATCATTTTTCTCAAAGTCTAAAGGCACAATACTCCATTGATTTTTATTGATTTAACTTTTTCCATCCTAAATCAGATGTGTCACTTATATTGAGGTTGTCCCTTTCTCGTCAATTTCCTATTAATCCTCTTAATTTTTTTAGGCCCCCAGGATTTGTGGAGATAAAGTTATGAATTTCTATTGGTCAGTTTCCAGATAAAGAAGGCCAGAGCTTTTTAAGGGGTAAGGCAGGGATAAGGGAGGAGAACTCTGTAGCAGTTGGTGCTGGGACCTGAGAAGTCATGCGTGGGGAGGGGGACAGGGTTCCGAACAGCCAAAGCTTCAGTCCTCCTGAGTTGAGCCCCCCAGTCCCCTAGTCTTGTCTTCTTGCAACACGCCCCTTCCTCTCCAACATTATGCTGTATTTTGCTATTTTGCTACCATATTTCCTTTTCAAATCTGTTCTCCTGCCAATTTTTATTTGCTTTCACCATCTTAAAGCTGTTTGAGGGTGGCCGGAGTGGAGATATTGCAAAAACTGCACCCTCAAAGGTGGAGACAGTGTCACTGCAGATCACATTTGAGCAGGCTTTCAGAGGAATATAAGGTTTCAGGATTTCCACACACATAACAGCCTGTGTAAGTGATTGGACAAGGGAGGTGGCCACGTGAGGGCCTTGAGTGGCTTTGTAATGACACTGATTATGGGCTATTGTCAGATGCCAGGAGAGATGAGAGCAGAGAGAGAGAGAGAGAGAGAGAGAGAGAGAGAGAGAGAAAGTTGAGAGACAGATGTGCATGCATGAATCCAAGAAGTAGAAGTATTGAAACTTCAGGTTTGCAAGCAGGAAGGGCCGTGATCAGATTTACATTTGGAAAGCAATGCTCTCCCAGAGGAAAGACTGAATATAAATTTCCATTGCTTCAGCATGAAAAACTGAGCAGTTGCATTCTAAGGTAGCAGCGACCAGTTGTACGCACATAAAGAAAGAAAGAAAGTGCAAGACTGAGTTATGCTGTATGAATGAGATTACATTTTTATATAAAGGACTCTAGAATTAATAGTTTATAGTTGTCACTTTAGGAGCCATGATGTGCTATAGGATATACATCTACTATTCTGGTACATAATAACCTTTGCTTTTATTGTATTAAGAAATCGAATCAAATTTGGGGGTTCAAATACCGACTCTAGCTTGTGACTCTCCTAGACACAAGCTTTGTTATAATAGCTTTAAAATCAGAGTAAATGTAGGGTGAGATTCAATGAAACATTCCCTGGGAAGCATCTGTTATACCTCTACCACATTGTAAATACTTAGTATATGTGAAAATTCATTATTACTATTAATTGGCCAAAATAACAACAAAGAGAAGAATGAACTAAAGCTGTTTTACTTTTGAAGAAGGATTATGAGTAGCACTGTGTAGCGAGAGAAATACAGAGGACAGATTTTTCATGAAAATAAAAAAGAAAAGTACCAAGATTTCTCAAATAGGCCAGGAGCAATGGCTCATGCCTATAATCCCAGCACTTTGGGAGGCCAAAGTGAGAGGACTGCTTGAGGCCAGGAGTTTGAGACCAACCTGAGCAACAGAGTGAGACTCCTGTCTCTGCAAAAAAAAAAAAAAAAAAAAATTCACCAGGCATGGTGCCTGTAGTCCCAGCTATTCAGGAGGCTGAGGCAGGAGGATGGCTTGAGCCAGGAATTGGAGGCTGCAGTGAACTATGATCGTGTCACTGCACTCCAGCCTGGGCGACAGAACAAGACCCTGTTTATAAAAAAAAAAAAAAGGATTTCTCAAATAATATAAACATGAAGAAAGGGAGACAAATAAGTGATTATATGTTATAAACTGCATGGAGCATTGCTTTTGCCTTGTATCTGAGTGGACATTCGAAGGTTGTAGTAGACATGTTTTCTGTGGGAAATTCCTGTGTTTTGAAAGATAAAGTGGCAGTTTATAAATGTGAAGAACAAAGAGACCATTAGTCTGCTTTTTATTGGAACAAGCAGAGGTAGAGAAATAAGTTCATTTGTAGTATCTTTCCTAAGGAAGTAAAATAGTTAAGAAAATCTTGTCTCTCCTGTTTCTGGTTTTGGGTTTGAACCTATGTAGAAAGAGTGAGAACAAAAGTAAGGAAGGTAAGAGGACAGCTCGTGTTTCATACAGTAGCTGACTTTTTTTTTTTTTAAGAATTTCATTTTTAAAATCCTCATTCAGTGTTTGGTACTGTTCAGTAAATTACATGTCTTGTCCCTAGTAGTTATGAATCAGGCATGATAAATAATTTGTTTTGCCAGACTTAATAATCCTGCCCTGCACTGTTCAGCACAATAAGATGAAAATATGCTTTGCCCAGTGCCATTTATTTCACACAGAGATAATGTGCTTTGTCTCTTCAACATTTATTTATTCTTAAAATTTAGATAATCTTCTTGCCTCCAGTTCTTTCAAAAAGTAGGACCATTAGCTTTCTTTTCATCCTAGACATTGTTTGAAGGCTTTTATCTACCTCCCCGATGATGCTTTAAATATTATGGTGAAAATGAAATGTTTTGTCTTATGTGATAAAATTCCCTAGTTCAAGGCTTCTTTTACAATATTTTAGATATTTTTTGTAGCTATATAAAAGGTCAATTTTTTTTCTCCTATGTTTGAAAAAAACCTCCCTGACAGCTTTTCCGGAATGTTTGAATTGCCTGAGTTTCTCCAGTATTTTGCCTCACTTTGAGCATAATGGAAACAGAGGGGCCACAACCGGTTTTTGGTTATCCTTGAGAAGTGAAGCGGCAAATTAGCCAAGATAATATCTAATACTCATTTGACGCAGTCATTGAAGCCTCAACTGTGCAAGCATTTTCTGTTTAAAGCTTTAGCTTTTTCTATGTTTGGTATTTCTCTCCCTTTTGCTCTTTTCTCTTGTTTTGGCTGCCAGATCCTACATTATTTTTGAAATACTCCTTCAACTTTCCTTTCTAGGCTTTGGGCAGGCTTCCCGTTGTCTCTTGTGTCTTCTGATTGCGTCCTGCGTCCACATAGAGTGCGGCAACCAGCTCACTCTTCCCAAAGTGTTGCTATCTGGCCCTATACATTCAGTCCATGAAATTAAGCCGACGCATATTGGCCAATGTTCCAACCCCTCTACTTTCCGTCTGTGTTTTCAATGCGTCCCCTGTGTGCACCAGGATGTCCGTGAGTGCACCTCATGTTCACTTTGCTCCAAGAATGGGTCTGCTCCTCTCCCCGGGCTGCAGCTCCTCCCTTAGCACTCCCCTGACATGGCTCACGTCACAGTGTGTTCTGTAGTTTGCTGTTTAGTTTCATGGCTTCCTTACTGGTTTCTAAGCTCTGTGAGGATAGGGACCATGTCTGTGTTATTATGCACTCTCTCCTTAACATCTTCTCGGGTCCCTCTTATGTATTAGGCCCTTGCTAACTATTTTTAAGTTGAATGGAAGCAAGTGATTCTTTTTGTGAGCTCCTGAGGGAGCTTCCCTGAAGGGCAGGGAGAGGTCTTGCTCACCTTTATATCCCATAAACGTTGCCTTGCACATCTTTTTGCAATAGACTCGTAAGGGTTGATTTGTTTAATTGAGACGAACTCACTCATTGTTGAAGACTAAGTGCTACGTGACGTGTGGGACTGCCTTGGCTGTGCCCTTCTCCAGGCTTGGTGTGGCTTGTTGTGCCGTAGATTTCTTCTGATGTCACCCTGGAGGGTCAGGCTCAGTGAGCATCTGACTCGTTCTCAAAGTTTGAATTTGGGGGCTCTTGGCAATTAGAAAGCTTTTTCACTCCTCTCCACAGTAAATACAAACTACTCATGTGTCCCTTCCCAAATCTTCCCCTTGTTATATCAAAGCGTAGTTATCAATGGGTTAGTTATTGGACTGGAGACTCAATCTTTGACCCTTTTCAATGATATCGTTTTCCCCAACAAGTTGTATGGGGAATTAAAGATATATTTATACACGTAACTCAGGGCATATCTGATGTTCTGGAAGCCAAAAGAGAGATGAAAATAACCATTTGTGAAAGTGAACTTAAACTAATAAGACCAACAACTAAACTAAACTAATGATACTAACACACTAAAATCGGTAGGAAGACATGTAAATTCCTCTGCTTTATTAAAAAAAAATCAGCCAGTAGATGAAAGCATATCTTCAGCACAGCACTGTGAATGGAGAGGTGAATATAGCTTAAAATAAACAACCTACAGAATAGGAGAAAATATTTGCATTCTTTACTTCTGATAAAGGGCTAATAACCAGAATCTACAAAGAATTCAAGTAAATCAGCAAGAGAAAATCAAACAACCCATTAAAAAATGGGCAAAAGACACGAGCAGGAGCTTTTCAAAAGAAGATAGACTAATGGCCAATAAACATATGAAAAAATGTTCAATGTCACTAATCATCAGAGAAATGCAAATCAAAACCACAGTGAAATATCACCTAACTCCAGTGAAAATGGCTTTTATCAAAAAGTCCCAAAACAATAGATGCTGGCTGGATGCAGAGAGATAGGAACATTATACACTGTTGATGGGACTGCAAACTAGTACAACCTATATGGAAAGTAATATGGAGATACCTCAAAGAGCTAAAAGTAGTACTACCATTTGATCCAGCAATCCCACCACTGGATATTTACCCAAAGGAAAAAAGTCATTTTATCAAGAAGACATCTGCACTAGAGTGTTTATTGCAGCACAATTCACAATTACAAAGATGTGGAATCAACCCAGGTGCCTATCAATACATGAGTAGATTAATAAAATGTGGTAAATACGTACCATGGAGTACTACTCAGCCATTAAAAATGAATTAATACCTTTTTCAACAACCTGGGTGGAAATGGAGACCATTCTCCTAAGTGAAGTATCACAAGAATGGAAAAACAAACACCACATGTACTCACTATTAAATTGGAACTAAGTGATCAGCACTCATGTGCACAGATGGAAGTAAAACTCAATGGAAGTGTGCAGGTGGGAGGGGGGAGAGGGAGATGGGTGAAATCATGCCTAACAGGTACAGTGTATGCTATCTGGGTAATGGGCACACTTATAACTTTGAATCAAGCAGTACAAAAGCAATCCATGTAACCAAACCATTTTTACCCCCATAATATTCTGAAATAAAAAAAAATATGAGCATGAAGTGTCTGACCTAGTCTGAGGAGGAGGAGTGATCCAGAAAAGCTTACTGGAAGAGGCAACACCTGACTGCAAAGGCCAGAGGCAGGAAGCAGGGGAAGGATGGAGGGAAAGATGATTCTGAGGGAAGGAGCAGCCTAGTCTAGAGTCCTGAGGTGAGGCTGACTGTGTGGTGAGTGGAGGGCCTGAGAGTAAGTCCAGGGGCGAGGTGAGTGGTGGACCAGAGTTGAAATTTGGAGAAACCATGGCTAATCCAAGTAGGCCTTATAATATATGCTATGAAGTTTGAATTATATCCCAAAGGCTCTGGGGATACAGGGAATTTTAAGGTAGGGATGAATAGTGCCAGAGTCGTTTCACAAAGATTGCTCTGGCTGTATTATGTAAGGTATAGGGAGAATAATAACAGGGCTATTGTAAACATCACCCAGGGAGACATGATGACCAGAACCTGTTCAGGTGGGAAAGCAGAGAGGTAGGCAGATTTAAGCCTATTAGGGAGGAAGAAGTAACAGAATTTGGGGGCAAGTGAAATGAGAGGGGTGGGCAGAAAAAGAAGTGAAGGCTGGCGTCTGATCTGGGGAGATGGGATGCCATTTACCAAGACAGAGATCGTCAGAAGGACGCCATGCCACAAAGGTTCAGAGTTTATATGCAGAATGTTGTGCTGCTATCTCAACATCCCTCAGAGCAAAATGGATGAGAACATATGGGAATATTCATTCTGGGGTACACATATTGAGCATAAAAATCTTCTCACCAGAAAAGATTCTCTTTTATATAAAATGCATAAAAAGTACAGTTCATGCCCTTAGTAGGTTTATACTCTCGTATACAAACCATTTATTCACTACAGAAGATGAAGCTAAGATCTCCAGTCCAATGACTCATCAGAAAATATTATTTTGTGGTTCGACTCTTGTCTAAACATCAAGAAAATATACTTTTTGTTTTACTTTATGAATCAAACACATCATTGTTTCCTGTTGAGATGATAAATGTTTTGAGTCATGGCTTTCTGGAATACATTTTATTTCATATAGATTAGTCTGACAGTCTAATTTTTTACGTTTTATTTTTAATTCTTTTAAGAAGACATATTTCATTTTCAGGGTCGAAACTGCATTCCTGGAGAGAGAAAGGAGTGATGGGTAGAGAGATGGTCAATGTCACACTAAATTATTCCTTAGGACTAGAGTATTCTTAAATTCTATTATCGACATTTGGTTTTATCTTGTTTATCTTATATGATTTTTTAAGTCACTAGGTACCAAATTAATCTTTTCCCAAAATATACAGTGAGGTTTTTAGTTTTGTGTGTGGCATATCACAAAGAAATCACAAATCACCATCTGCGTAGTTATCTTTGGTTGCTTAAGTCATCAGTGATTTATTTATACGCATTACTTAGATGCCTAATTTAAGCCTGTGAGTAAATTATTTTTGTTGTTAAATACAATTGAATCTATTGACAGGGGAAAAAGATGCTTTATTCTAACTATTACTCTACAGCAATATAGCCCTGAAATGAACTAGCATAGCTGCAGTGAGCGTCACCTTGACTGAAGCACATTAGGGCGCATTTGTAATTGCTGCCACTGGCTCTGGCACTTCTTGTTATTTGACTCTGATCCCCAAATTTTATGGCTTTTTGTTTTGTTTTGCTTTTAAAAGGCAAACCCATAAATGTGAAAAATGTAATTCTGAGATAATGGAGTTAGGAAGCCATTACTGAAGGCAATTCCAGAGGAAAATTCAGAGTGTAAAATGATGACTTTAAAATATTTAAAATTATGGAGGTGGAAATTAAATCACAGACTTTGGGGAGAGAAGTGTGTACTATGCGAGGGAAATGGAAGTCATCCCTAATTTGGAGAAAGAGTTTGCAGTGAGATAAAAGAGCCAAGGAGCATGGCAAACACCAAGTTTAAATATTTCAGAAGTAACCGTTTCAATTAGTTTCTGTGTTTAAAAACGGGCACACAGCAATAGGACATACAAATTCATAGGAGGCGTATTTGCCTAAGCTCTTTGTGACCCAGCTTTAAACAGCATATTTGAGAACTAACTGTAATCTGGAAAATAATTGTTTGTTTTATCTATTTCATCTCTGCTTCCAGTGTTAATAATTTTAATGTGGCTGTCAGATGAATTCTAGCAAATGGAGAACCACAGCACAATGAAAAGCATCTAGGGATCTTTGGTTAGTTACCTTCACATTGAATTCGTCCATTAGACTAAAAATACATCATCTAGAATCTTTGGTCATTTACTAAAATGTCTATACATTTCTGTATATTTCCATTTACTCTGCTACTAATAAATTACAGCAAGTAGCAATGATTCTAACCTCATCAGATCCAATGTTCTTCTTCACAAGTACTTTATAAATTGTCAACTATTTTACAATCATATGCATAGATAATGAGAGCTATCTACATGCACAATTTCACGAGTCAATATATGCTCCAACTGTAATATAAGGAAGATATAACATGAAAGTAATTTACAACAAAATAGTCTGTGTTTAAATACACAAATGCTCAGGCACTATTATGTGAGAAGACAAAATGAAGTGGTGAAATGTTCACCTCCATTTAGCATCACTGTGAACTATGACGACAAGACTCGATTACCCTGAATGGTATTGTCGTCAATGATGCTGTTTCCAAAATGAACAACTCCTTGTAAAGTTCCAGTACTTCAAACTGAAATCTTCTCTCAATTTAAACTGAATAGGAGTAGAATTTTTAGAAAATCAGAGTATGCTAATGTAGTTCAAAATATAATATTTCATGGATGTTTTCTTATACCAACTTACTTTCAGATGAGTCAGGACCTCTTGTATTATTAATTGTAATGCTTCTGAGAGTTGTTAGGGTTGGCTCGGAACTCAGAACATTGTCTTAAATATAGTGGGTTTTCAATTGATGGTTATTTTTATGTTAGTTACTTTAGAGCATGGACATTTCTATTTTATTGAGAGTAACAGAGTGACAGCTGAATGCACCTGAAATGGTTTTGGTTGTCATTCTCAATTAGAAGAAGGGCCAAAAGTCTAGTCTATCTTGCCCTTCCTTCTTTTTCCAATTTCTTTTAGTAGAAATGCTTTTCTAAAAGAGCAACATATAGGACCTGGCACAGACACTGAACTCTCTAGCTCTTCAGTGAGAAAATTGGAAACAGGCACAACAATCTCAAGAAATTGCGAACCACAAGTTCAAGTCAAAATTTGAAAAGAAATATTCTGCCCTTGGTTTGTGAACGCAATGGATTAATTGGCATATGGTGTGCATTGTGAGTTTCTCTTTTGCTAGTGCTAACGAACTTGAACTAAGTCCTTTTTCTTCCTTGCATAGCCGATGGCCCTAATATGAGGTGGTTGACTAGAACTAATCAAAGAAGGTCTCATCAAACTCATCAGACATGCTAAGAGTTATAGAGTTGTTTTGTACATGTCACATGGAATATTGTATAGAAAGGCAGGATTTCAGAGCCAGAGGTTTTTCACATCCTGACATAATATGTACAAACCAAATTCTTAGACAGTATTATAAATACTGGACATTTTAGATCATTGCTCTGAAATAACGCTAAGAAAATATGATCACAACGAGGCAGCTTCCCGAGTTTTGGAAATGTCTCTGATAGAAGTGATGCATTTCTGCCAACTCTGTTTGTTTCCAGAAACCTCATTAAGGGCAATAGAAATGATAAAGAAGACATGGAATGACATTTTTTTCTACTGCACTTTAATAAGAAATGTCTTCTTTCCTTTCCTCCCTTTCCAACGTGGTGGTCTATAATTCTCCAATTCTCTTAGCCCATCTGAGATTTCTCCTGTTTTTCTTGGGCTGGTCTCTTGCTTGGTAACATGCAGGCTAAGCATGTGACTAGGACACTTGAGCCCTGGGAGAAGAGTTCTCTATCCCTAGTGGTCCCTGCCTGCTCCTGAGGTCTGTACTTGCAAAAAAAAGGACTTCTACCACCTCCTTCTCAACTGCTCTTGGGAACTCCCCAACATGGGTAATTTAAATGGTAATAGAAAAAGGTTGTCACTCTAAGAGTAGGATATAGGTTTACCAAATTGGCTCTAAGGTGATCTACTTGCTTTGAATATGAGCACTTAAATGCATAAACATAGATTAATGAAACCCTGGAGTTGTTTCAGACAGTTTTTCACTTAGATAAAAGTAGGTGTTTAGAAAATAAAAAGTTTATTCTGTTTTCTAATTATAATCAAACCAGTCCCTTTCCCACATTGACAAATGAGAAACTTAAATGGCAAAATAATTTGATCTCTGATCTGTGATAATAACAAATCCTTTAGGCTCATTTATCTCCTCAGTCAAGGACTTTTCTTTTTAAAAGCTCTGCCAATCTATTTTCTAAAATGTTCCTATGTTCATTTTTCTTTCTGTGATAACCTTGATAGTCTCGAGATGCCTGTCTCTCTTCTCCATGGATTTTTGAAAAGGTCAGGGGGGTGGAGACAGGGAAGATGTTGCTGGTGGGTGTGGGGTTGGCGAGCATGGTGGCGCATCTCCAGGGACAGCTTACGTCACCGTCTGGGTGCTGGTGCTAGAGGAATCTGCCCATCAGAAGTGATCTTTTCTTCTGTCTCTGCTCTTACTGAACAGTGTTATTTATGCTTTGGAGCACCTTTGTCTAGTTATAAGGAACCAGTGGATCAAACTGTTTGTTGTGATTAGTTCCCTAAGTGCTCTTTATCCGCTAGCTGCCTGTTGTGCTGTTATCTCCCACTTATGGCTGAGAAGAGATGGGAATAGATGATGTCTGTTACACCTGATGAGGTTCAAAGAGGAGCTCTTCTCTCTACTTTTCTGGCCTGAGTTTCATCACCTATAACATGATGTGATAATACATACCCCATTGGATTGTCGTAAACACTAACATGAAATAGTACTGTATATACACAGCATTTAGTATAGAGATAAGTAGATAATAAATGTTCAAGAAACTCTTGGTATTATTATTATTATTATTATTAGGTCAGACCTACAGATTAGATTATTATCATCCTTCTTAATGAGGAATGTGAAATGTAGCCAAAACCTTCAGCAAATCAGAAATCACGTTTGTTCTAGCCCTCAGTAGGGAGGAATTTTATGTCTAAAAATTTAAAGAGTTTTGTAGTCTAAACATCTCAGTCTCAAAATGTATGGAATTTTATATATTCTTTCTTAGAACTAAGGAAGAAGGAGATGTGGATATAGACAAACAAATACAAACAAAAAGCGTAAAATGGGCACCATTTTAAAAGCAGTTGCTCCTTCCCTCCTGCACCGCTGATTCGGGGATTGGCGCAACTGTCTTCCCGTGATAAGGTTTGACTGTTTTATGTTGAAATGAAGACTTTGAGTAGATATAAAAAATGAAGAATTTCCTGTACTCAGTTGAACAAAAAGTTATGTTCACAGCCAAGAAATGTAATTAGTATGTCTTTTTGTAGGCAAAGAGTCTTTGTTTAGTATATTCATGAGTAATAAGAATATATTTGTAGAGCATATTCCATTGTATTTTGAGAAAAGAATTTAAAAAAGATTAAAAAAATTATGCCCAAGTATTTACCTCTTTTTTTCAGTCAAGTGATTAGAAGATACGTGGAAAGGTAATATTTGGGGCAGATAAGTGTGGTGAAAAGAGCAGGTGCTTTGGATGAGAGTTGAGAACCCTGGCGCTGGATGATTTCCCAAACATCTGTGAACATCAGTGTTCCCGTCTGTACGAGGAGGAGTGCCGGCTTGAAGGAGTAAGTGAGATCGTGAGTGACTGGCCCAGTCAGTGGTGCCTGTTCTGGGTGCATTGACTTTAAAGCTGTTCTTTGTACACAGCTTGGAACAACATCGATTTAGGGGCCATTTTCAATTTGTTTTGGTCCCAACTTCCAAAAAGAAGGCAGTCCTCAGAACCGAATTTAATAGCTCAACGTTCTAGTTGGGTAAATGTCAGTATTTGGAGAAAGCATACTGGAGCATAGTAACTTTTTGCTAATCCACTCTGTCCTTTCCCCTTTACTCAAGGGAAACACTGCAAACTCTGCAGCAATCTCCAGCGTCCCAAACCTATCTCACTGAAGCTTTGTCTGAATTTTATGACATTTAATACTCACATAAAAAAATAGGATTAACCTATGCTTGTCAATGTGGACCAGTTTCAAGGGAGACAGAGAAGCTTGTATTTTTGAGTTCACAGAATGTTGGACAGTTTCAATGAACATTGTTTCATGTACGCCAGTACGTTGAGCTAACTCACTTCACCAACACCCAGTTTGATATTTATGGCCTTAGTTCCACTTGTAATAACTCCCTATTATCCCTCTTTCCTAACTGACTACAGTGTGGTCCCCACACCGCCGTGAGTCCTCAGTACTCACTCAAGATGGTCTAGCAAAAACATTCCTTCTGCTCCGCCATCTGTCTTGTCTCCCTTTTCTCTTATAGACTCCCAAATCCCACTCCCCCCAACATCTAAGAAACGTCAAACTTTGGAATAGTTTTAGATTTAGAGAAAAGTAGGAAAGATAACACAAAGAGTCCCTGGGGACCCCTGACCCTGTCTCCCCATCGTTAACACCTCACATTATTGCAGTATATTTGTTAAAACAAAGAAACTGAGATTATTTAATAGTATACTATATTATTAATAACTAAGCTCTAGACTTTATGTGGACTTCAACAGTTTTTGCATTATTGTCCTCTTCCTGTTCCAGGTCCACCACCTGGCACTGAGTTCTCTCCCTGTCTCCTCTGATCTGTAACAGTTTCTGTCTCTCCTTGTTTTTATGACCCCAAGAGCCTTGAAGAATAGTAGCCCGGCATCCTGGAGAGTATCCCCCAATTGGGGTTTGGCTGATGTTTTTCTCATGGTTACACTGGGAATGTGGGATTTTGAAAAGAACGCCATAGGGTAGGGCCTCTCTCATCATATCACATCACGGGGTATCTCATATCCCTACAACCTCATGGGGAATGTTGCTCTCCGTCACTTGGTTCAGGTGTGTGTGCCACGTTTCTCCACTGTAAAGTTACTATTTTTCCTTTCTGCACTCTCATCTTTGGACTGGAATCACCAAGGTTCGCTCACCCTTACAGGGGCTGCTCCCTCTTTGGAAAATTACTAACACAGAGCCCAAGAATACCAAAGCAACATTGAGAGAGAATTTAACGTATGTAAAATAAGTAAATGGGAAAAGCTCAGGATCCCATTCTCCTGTTTCATCTTCCCATTTCCTGTTTGGCTCTTGTGTGTAGCACACATATTTTTTGACTATTAACAAAGTGTAGGTATCATCGATAATTTTTTTCTACACAATATAGCACAAACATTTCCAATGTTGACATACTGACATTTTTATTTTTCATAATTCACTTAACTCTATTAAGTTTCTACACATTTAGCTTATTTCCAATATTCACTATTTCAACTAATACTCGATAGCTATCCTCACATATATAATGCCTTTTAAAAATCATTGTTTCCTAGGATTGATTTGTAGACATTTCTGCTGATGTATAGAGAGCACAAATTGAATGCTGAATAAATATGTTATTATTATTAACTGTCATCCTATTTCAAATCTCATTTTAAATCCAAAATAGATGATGTGGATACTCCTATTTCCCTCTTGCTGCCAGTCTCTTTCCTGGACTGTTGGTTTTTCTGGACAGATCTGATGATTACAGCTGTCCCTGTGAACAGTCACACTCACACTGGCTTTTCAATATTGTTATATTTTTCATTTTAACTTCGCTATAGTGTGAACTAAATAATTTCAGCCTCTCCTGCCTCAGAGGATTGTGAGAAATATTGTCGATCTTTCTGTGGCTTGAAAAGCACCTGGAGCTCTTTGGAGAGAAGGTATTAAAACCATAAATATTGTAGCGCTGGCTGATGCCTGGGGGGCTGTGGGTCCGGCGGGGAAGCTCCTGCCGTGTTTCTGCTTGGTGAACATGGGAGCGAAGACCCAAACTCATGTAGGACTCCGACTGGAAAACACAGCTTTAGGTTCCTGGTACCATTCGCTACATTTACAACATGTTGTCATCCTCAGAGATGGTTTCTCATCCATTTATTCCACAAAATTTATTAGGCAACTTAATGTGCCTGGCATTTGCTAAGAGTAGACACAGCGGAGTATGCTGTCTCTAAGGAGTTGACAGTTTCTTAGGGCAGGGAGAAATGACAATCAAAAGACAACACAGTAGAAGGGACAGATGTGGAGCACAGGAGGGAGTAGTTTCTTCCTCATCTTGAGATGGGGAAGAAAATATTTCCTTGAAATACATGGTACCACAGTTAAGTTTTGCAGGGTAAATAGCAATTTCCCTGGAATGGAGCAGAAGGAGTACGTGAAGGCATTGCAGGGGCTGACATTGCTGATGCAGGTACGTAAAGGCGAATAACACTGTTCTTGGGAAAACTGGAGTACGTGGCAGATTCCAGTAGGAGATGAAACTGGAGACAAAGGTGGGGGAAATTCATAAAGGAGTCTGCTAAAGAACGTGTGCTTTGTCCTGTAGTAGTGACAGTAAACATCTGAACCCTTTACGGTACAGCTGTAGCTTGATCCTGTTTGCATTTTATCTCCACAGTTTGGGATGCAATGTGGATTGGAGAGAAAAGGCTAGAATTAGAGATCATTTAGATGACTATTTTAACAATCCAGTTGGACAAAGCTAGGAGAACCTCTAGTAACTAAGTCTCATATTTTCATTCTGTTGGGTTCACAAACCATGTTTGCTGTCTCTGGTTTAGTAGCCCTTCTTTCTGTTGTGCAGATTTCTTTGATATTGTGTTTAACTCCTACAGATGTAATCAATGAATTTGGAAGTATTTATCAATCGTCAAATATATAGAAAGCATTATGTAAGGTTTTTCCTGAGACTAAAATAAGTACAATTCACCGTGCAATTACTTTGAAAACTTTTGGAACATGGTGGAGTAACAAGCAGCAAGTATTTTAGAAATGATTTTTACGTCTAAGGAGCTCAGCATAATTGAGAAAAGCCAGACGTATGTATCCACAACCACAGAAAACACAACAGTTTATATTTTGCAAATGTAGTAATCTGTCATACACAATCACACACAAGTGTCAAAAGAGCAGTAGAATTCAGTGGCCGAGACATTGCTGTGGGCGGGTCCCGTGAGAGAGGGATGTCTGAGAGAGGTAGGGTCAAACAGAAAGCTATTTTTTTTAATTGTTAATTTTTAACTGTAAATTGACAATTTATAATTGTATAAATTTATGGGGGACCAAGTAATGTTATAACTTATGAATTTAATGTGGAATAATCAAGTCAAGCTAGTTAACATATCCATCACCTCAAATACTTAACATTTTTTGTGTTAAGAACATTTGAAATTTACTCTCTTTGCAATTTTGAACGGGCAACACCCTATTATTAATTATATTCGCCATCCTGTAAAATAGAAGCCAAAAAAGAAAATCAAATCCTATTTCTCCTGCTTGAGCAGTGTGTTTAAAAACCTGGTTTTGTAATTCACTTAATTTTACTAAATCTTTTCTTTCAATGGAAGTTGCAGCGTGTAAGTCCACATCTATGTGTACATGTGTATAGTACGTTGTAAGGGTGTGCACGTGCCATTTCTCGTTTTCCCATTTTTAACATGTCAGTTGCATCCTAGTCATTTTTCATATGTCATGCATCAGAAATGCTACTTATTTGTTCTCCACAAAACCAACTGGAAATATCAAAGAAATGTACTGAAATAGATACTAAAATAAATAGTGACTAGGACAGAAGTCTTGAGAAGAGGAAGGAACGTGAACTGGAATAAGTGCTCTAAATGCACCACACTTAGACGATCAAACATCTTGAGTTTGGGGACCTAAGCAGATTTTCTTCTGGCAAATACCCTTGTGTATGATTAGAGAACCTTTCACAGACCTTGGTGAGCCCAGAGTCAGGCAATAGCTGCCTAACCAGGCTCACGCTCTCTGTCCTGGGGTCTCTGCAGATGTCACTGGGGCCCCTCTGGAGAATCTCTAAAGCCTCTGTTTGTGTTCTGTAATTCTTATCAAATGAATTAATGAATGTTGAATGAAGGAAGGAAAAACAAAGGAAGTAAAATTTCATCGTCTCCTATTTGTAATTCGTCTTCCTGTGTAGGTCTCCCCCGGACCCAGCCCTTACAGGCGCTCGCTCTACGTGAGTAGAGTGCCTTCTGCCCTCTGCCCGGGGGCGCAGCCACCGTGGCTCTGCCAAGCCTGGCGTCTGGTTCTCCTCTCTCCTTTGCCATGGCAGGTCTACTCCGGAGCACTCTCCTGTGGGAAACTATATTCTTTCCTTCCACCTGGAAAACAATCTAATGGACGATTTCACACTAATGTGTTGGTTGGTGCCTGCCAGGAATTGAAAATTTTATATGCATTTTAACAAGGACAAGTACAGAAATTGATTTCTAATTATAGGATTTAAGGCATCAGAAAATAAGATATCTAGGAGCAGGGGCTTTCTTGGAGCCTATTTTGCTTCTGTGAAATCCAGCCCTCTTGCAGGGTAGAAAGGAAAATTTTAGGTATTGCTGCAGTCCCTTTGTAGGGGTGGTTTGGGTGGGGTTCCCTGCCCCCCAGCCCCCCAACCCAGGTGACGATGTCTCTGCCCTTCACAGGCTGGGCGACTTATCTGTAGGGGACTAAATATGTTAGCATATGTAATGCATTTGATGCTGGCACATGGTGAGGACTTATTCAAGGCTTGTTATTTTGTTTTTAAAATATACTAAAAATGTTTTTTAAGTATATGAGACAAAACGTTTAATGTAGTCACCAGGGACAGTTCAGTAACACAACCTATTCTCTAGGAGAGAATGATTAGAGACAGTGCTAATCTCTCGATATCTTTTTCTGTTAAAAATCTGCTCAGAAAGGCTACATTAAATTTCCTAATCTGAAAGGCCAATTGGGAACATTTTATAGAAAACAAACCAATGCTCTTGCACTGTATTGCCATTTTTTGATTTTACAAGACCTCACAAATGTACTACCTGTATTTAAAATTTAAAATCCCATTAGTTATTTTCTGGTTGGGAGAAACTGCAGAAATCCTCAAAAGTTAGACTCTTTCATGTGTTTTAGCAAACTTTGTGATACTGACTGAATGAAAAGTATCTCTCATTGTACCATGGTGCAGAGATTGAAAGTTATTTTTTAATGACTGGAACCTGAACGAAAGTAACAATGTGAGGCTCCATGATTACCCTTTACACAGCAGTCTGAAGAAGCTTCTGGAGGCAAAGCTGCTCGGGGGGCAGCCTGGGTGTCTGGAGCTGGGCTGGGGGCCCCAGCAGGTGTTTGACTCGGATAATTTCAATCACAAATCTGCCCAGTCCTGCATGGCGAGCTCGTCCATGCTCAGACTGGGGAATCACAGTTTGGACATACTGCAAATCTTCTCTTAATATGTGTTTTCTGGGCTAAATCTCTGATTTTCCATCCAGGACATGCCTGCCTGATTCTAGCCACTTTTTTTTTCTTTTCATTTAAACAAACAGCCTTGCCCGGACTGCCTTCACGATGGCTTTGTCAGGTTGTGTTTTTATCTTCTTACCATAGCTCTCCTTCTTCCCACCTTATCTGTGCCTTTCCGTCAAGCAATCTTTTAGCTTATTTTCTCTTATCTTGTTTGGTTCCTTTACCGTTTGTCTGCACTTTAAATGAAAGACAGCACATGGCAGTGTGTGGGGAGGGGCGTTGTGAGGACGGCGGGTTTCCCTAGCAGGGGGGCCTGGCTGCTTCTGGTAGGTTCTGATGAAGCCTAGACTGCACCCGAAATAGGGTCCTGATGGTCCTCATGCCTGTCTTAGTATCCTAGAGCAGCTATAACACGGTCCCCAAAACTGGGTGGCTTAAACAACAAAAATGTATTGTCTTGCAGTTCTGGAGGCTGGAAGTCCGAGACGCAGGTGTTGGCAGGGTTGGTTCCTTCTGAGGTCTGTGAGGAAAGGTCTGTTCTGGGCCTTTCTCCTAGCTTCTGGCCTTTTCTGGCAATCTTTGGCACTTCTTGTCTTGTGGAAAGAGCACCCCTACCTCTGCCTTCACCTTCACATGAGTTCTCCCCTGCGTGCATGTCCGAATTTCCCCTTTTTATGAGGACACGGGTCCTGCTGGATGACCTTAGTCCAGGATGCCCTCGTCCTAACTGATTGCACCTGCAGCAACTCTAGTTCCAACCACATCACGTTCTGAGCTACTGAAGGTTAGGGCTTCACCACAGGAATTTGGGGGACACAATTCAGCCCTAATACCCTCAGACTTGGTCATTGGGGAACATTGCAACTTTTTAGAGAAATGCCATCTGATACTTCGATTGCTGTCTATGTTTGCAGTGAGCACACAACAGCGAGTTTCACAGGTGGGCAGGAGTCTGCCTGGTGCATCTTCCCATGAAGGCTGACGTGTTCTAGGCTAAAGGCTCCTGTTGGCTCTGGTTTCTTGTCTGCTTGAAGCCACTTAACCCCTCAGTTCAGTGTCCACCATGACCGTCCTTCTCACTTTTTGTCCATTGCAGGCAGAACTACTAGAGGGGCAAAGTTCCTCTGGGGAAACTGTGCCTTTGGGCGTGTGCTCCTCCTTTGCCCTCGGTAGTCCTCCACACCGCGTGCCCTGTGCGTGCCAGGGTGCAATTTCTCCTATTTCTCCACCTTCTGCACTTTGTTGCCTCCTTGTAGCTGGGAATTAGTGTGTCTGTTTCTTTTGCTTGCCTATTTTTGAGAGCTTTATGTCAGGCTGCTTTAGAACACCTCCTTAGTCATCATGTAGTCAACATTTTATTTTGTATTTATGTGGGTCACTGCTAAGAGTTTTTAGAAAAGTTCTCAGCTAAGCATATTCGTAGTCTAGGCGCAGTTGGGAATATGTGAAGCTACTACTGCCGTCACTTCTAATTAGCTGGCGTAACCATAGTGCTCCTGCAGACGGCTCAGGGCAATCCTGGGCTGTTCAATTTTTCATCTGTTTTAAACATCATAAGATCGAGTTTTTGTTTAGTGCTTTAGGAGCCCTGGGGAGAGGTCTGATTGAGCAGGAGATAATGATTTCCACGTCATCCCCATGTAAACGGTGGTTGATTAGTGAGAGTGGGCAGCTACCCAGGGATGGAGAGAAGAGAGGGAAGAGCAGTGGAATCCTGGGGCACAACCGCGTTTTAAAAGGACCAACAGAGGAAGAGAAACCCTGAAGGAGACAGTGGGGGGAGGTTAGAAAAGAGAGAGGAGAAGCGGGAAGGCGCCATGTCACAGAAGTCAAGGGTTAGAGTGCTTCCCGGAGGGCTGGACATCTAGTGTTCAAGGCCAGGAACATTGGTGACATCTGCAGTCTCGGCCGAATGGTGGAAATGGATGGTTGTTTGTGTTGAGGCACTCGCGAGACGTGAGGAGGCAGAGTCAGGATGGAGACGCACCTTCCCAAATTCTGAATGAACAGGGAAGAAGAAACAGATCGGATGGCACCCAGCATCCACCCAAAGTTGGTCTTCAGGGGTGGGAGAAAGATCCTATTTAGAGGTGAGGGAAGAGCCCATTTAGAAGCAGAGGTTGAAGATGGAGGGGAGAGTTTAAAGGTGGCAGTGTTCTGTCGTGAAGCATGTGAGGGCTGTAAAACCAAACGAATTTGTCTGATTTCTGATTCTGCTATTGCCAGCACAGCTCTTTGGGAAAGCTGTGTAAGTATTTTTTTCATCAGTGAAACAGGCACATTAATACCCATCGGCTTATGTTGTTACGAGGATTAGAGGTTGGGTGTGGGAAGTACCTTTCACAAAGCAGGTACTTCCTGTTAGGTCAGTTCTCTCACTTCTCAAATCCTGTACAAATATTTTTAAGACTTTTGATGTGGACGTTTCTAACACATATACGAACACAAAGAGCAGTGTAATGAATTGCCACGTGACCATCGCGTAGCTTCACCGACTGTCAAGTTCAGGTCGATGATATTGTTCTGTATTTTCCCACACTCGCTCTTCTCCTTGGTTATTTTGAAGCAAATTCCAGCTGTTCTATGATCTCGTCTATAAATATTTCAGCCTGACTCTCTAAAGATGAGGAGTCCATTTTTTAACATAAACATGATGCCATCATCCTCTCGCCCCCAGAAAAACAGCAATAATCCTTAAAATTATTAAATATCTACTTCATATTTCTCCAGTTGTTCTGTGACTATGCCCTTTTCCAAGTTCCACGTATTGTAACTGTTTGATGTGTCTCTTGCATCTCTTCTACCCTGTAGGTTCCTTCCTTGTTCTTTCTCTCCTCAATTCTTTTGTTGTTACTTTGAGTTTACTGTGTTCCCATGGATTGCTTTCCCCTGGTGTCATTTAGCACATTTCTCTGCTCTTTGTAGTTCTGGAAATTGGTGGTTACATTTGGAGGCTTGATCAACATCAGGTTTGATTATTTTAGCAAGGCTGCCAATTCTAAGGTTGTATTGTGGAAACATCAATGTATTTTTGTGAATTTGCAGACACTGATAATTGTTGCCTAGGCATGATAAATATCATTTTAAATACATTTCTTAATATCAGGTTATTGTAGACATAAATACCCCTCAAATCAATAAAAATACATTGCATATTGACTGCAAGGTGAAATTGTAAATAGTTTTTTATTCAAAAAATATTGATTGACTACTCTATGCCAAACATGGTTCTAAGTGGTATATTGTACAAAGGTCTATCTATATGGAAGTTTGGGCTTATAAGGTGATAGTAAAAAGGTGCAGGGCTTTGTGAAGCTGGTAAAGGATTTTGCAGAGCTGTTGGCCAGTGAGGACAGCAAGGTGGACAGGTGAGCAGCTGGGGATGTGCTGGCATGCAAGGGCCTCGTGTGGAATGATGTGCCCAGCAATGTTTGGGACCAAGTGGGGCTTGGAGAAGGTGATGAAACACTGAAATAATTTTCAAGAATGATCTATTATCTTGCCAGAAAAGTCAGACACAAGATACAGAATACTTCATCATGAAATCCTGTAGTACAAATCATGTAAAAACAACCCAGTCTATTCTGTGTTTATTCTAAGAATTAATACATAGCTAAATATAAGTATAGAATAAATTGGCTTTTATTACTTTTGTTTCTATTTTAGGATTAAATTCAAGTCAACCTTTTTTTCTTCCCAATTAACTGTGACATCTTGGTCCCTGTTTACATGGATTCACTTTCCAATTCTAAGTTTGTCTGGATGCTGGGGTTTTCTTGTTTGCACGGGCTCTTCTTAATTGCTGTTTTCAAGGTCACTTTGGGCAGCCTTCCATCAGCCTGTGCAGAGGACCTGGGCATCCAAACAGCCACAAGCAACATCTGAGGCACGGGAGGTTCTGCAGACCTCGTGTGGGGTTTGATTTCTTCTGACACCAACCAGTCACTCTGATCAGGAAGGGTTAGCCGGGGACTGCTCTGTGCTTCCGAACCACCTGCCTCTGGGGATGGGGCCCTGCTGCTTCCAGTTCCGTCTCAGTCTGTTGGACTGGGGGTCTGGGTCCTTACCTGGAGCCTCTGCCGTAAACTCCCTGCACTCTGCCCCTCTAAAGACAGCTGCCTCCATGGCCCTGAGGCCTGGCCACTCACCACTGGAGCCTTTCTCCACACGCCACTGTGCACCTCAGTCAGCAGGTATGTGGGGTTGCTTCCTGAGAGCAGTTTGGTTAGATGGGCAGATAAAGAGAACTCCTGGGATTGGAGGAAGGAGGCATCCTTCCTCTATCCTTCCTCCAGAATAGTTGTGAGCGTGAGTCCTGAAGACACACATCCAACCCGTGCCAGGGCTGGCCTGCCTCTCACTTCCAAAGGTCCAGAATGGCTTGAGTAAAAATTCGCTTTTTCTTTTCTTTTTTCTCATCTCTTTTATGTTAGTTCATTTTTCCAACACACTGTGCTAGTATCTGATTTAGCCTTTTCTTTATATTGCCCCTCATTTCCTTCTTTTCTTTGTCTTAATTTTTATTTTAATTTGCCTTTTGTTTCCTTTAAGCTTTTATTTTCTTTCTTTTTCCATTTCTTATGAATTTTCTGCCTTCTTTTCCTTCCCTTTTCTTGTGTTGGTTTATTACTTAGAGATGAAATGTTTTCTGTCTGCCTGTTATGTGGGTAAAGTGTTAACTTTGGTAAGCAGCTGTTTGGTTGCAGACAAAAAACTTGAGTGCCAAGGTTTCCTCTTTGCAGCATTTTGACACTTGGAACCACCTGCTGAAGCTCGTTTCCAGTGGCGATGCTACTATCATAGACATAGTGTCCTAGTTTAATATGTGATAGGGAGCACGTCTTATTGTATTTTAGATGTACGTTCACTCTTTCTTTCAAATGTGATACCTTCTTCTTTCACTTGTTTTCCTTTCTCCCTCTCTCTCTTCCTTCCTTCTGTCCTTCCTGCCTTTCTCACTTCTCTCCCTCCTTCCTTTCTCTTTCTCTCTCTCTTTTCCTCCCTCTATTGCTCTCTTTTGCTACCTCACCCCCCGCCTTCTCTCTTTCTTATTTTCTTTTGTCGAAAGCCAAGACAGTGGCTCCTGGGCCAACCCTGAGCAAAACTGTCACATAGATAAAATGACATATGTTTTGTCACTTTTTGCATTCCTCCTCTAGTGCCAGTGAGCTTGGTGACATCATCACCACCCCGGACTCCTTCTCTGTGTAAGCAGTAGGTCAGAATTCTTTGCTGGCAGCAGTAAAGATATAAGATAAAAGAAGGTGTTAACCACTAGTAAATAGGTCCACGCATTACACCTCTGGGCAATCTTAATTTTGAGAAATCATTCCTGAAGTTTATCTTGCTCAGATTCCCAACTTTTCGGTCTCAGGACCCCTTTATACTCTTAAAAATTATTGAGGATGCCCAAGGAGTATCGGTTATATCCGTCATATTAATATTTACTATATTAGAAATTAATATCGAGCAATATTTAAAACACAAAAGTTTTCAAGCACATATCCGTTAGCCATCAGAGCCTCTGGAAGTATCTCCTGTATACTCGTGAGAGAATGAGAGTGATGAAGTTAAATTATAATATTTCTTAATATTACCGTGAAAATAGGTTTGACCAGGCAGATCCCTGAAAGGGACATGGGCATCCCCTGGGTCCTCAACACACACTGTGAGAACGGCTGACGTAGATATTTGGTGATAATTTACTGAGAACTTTGTGCTGGGAAGCCCAGAAGTGTTGTCGGGAAGGTGGGAGAATACTGGAGGATTTTCCTGGTACCAGCAATTCATACCATCTGTCGGTCCCTACTTTACCTGTGCATAAGACAGTCCTGTACATCGGAAAAATGAGTTTATGTACGTATTCAGTGGAAATGATTTGGCATCTTTGTATGACCATTCAAATCTTAGCCAGTGTGATTATAACCGGGCATTTGATGCTCAAAGCCAGTGTTTGAGTCACCCGCCTGCACAAGAGTCTCATAGTGAAATTCGGCCTCTTGGTGTGATCACTATCAAGAAAAAGCACCAGGGGTTTTGGTTTCTCATTACATGGTTAACCAAGTAACACTTAAGACATTAGGTGTGAACATGCATCCTCTTTTCTAGTTATCTCCCCAGCCTTAAAAAAAATCCTTTCACTTACAAAAATGTGATATAAAGTTATCATTTACAATCAATGAAACTAAGTTAAATGGCATCGCCGATCATTTTGATAGAACTTTCTGGGTAGTTTCCACTTGTGTGTCCAAAAATCTGACAAACTATGTCTGATCATTTACTTCTTCTTTTCAGATAGTTTTGACATAGCCGTGCCATCAACTAGCCACGTAATCTCAGAACCTGGAAAAAACGTCACACTCCTCTGTCAGCTTCAAACGAAGTGGCCAGTGCAACAGGTTACGTGGGAAAAGATCCAGCCCCATCAGATCGACCTCTTAACTTGCTGCAATTTGTTCCAAGGCAGAAATTACACCTCAAAATACCAAAGACAAATACTGACCACCTGCACCCAGGGAAGCAGGGGAAGTTTCATCATCATTCCGAACGTCACTGTCTCTGACTCGGGATTTTACCGCTGCTGCTTCCAGGCCAGCACCGGAGAGAACGAAACCTTCGTTGTGAGGCTGACCGTGACTGACGGTGAGTGCTAACAGGCGTCTTCGGGCGTCAAAAACAGAAATAGCCAACCACTGTGGATAGGCCTCCGTTGTTCTTTTCGTTTATGGTAAACATGTCCATTGAATGTGAGTAACGTTCAGTATTTTTTTTTAATGGTTGAATTTAGGTGAGTTGGCCATTATTAAATTTTAGTATTTAGCATTCCTTTTTCTTACAAATCTATTAATTACAAATATAACAATAAAAATCTTCCCTGTTTTCTTATCTGCCACATTCTTGAAATTTGAAAAAAAAAATTCAGTAAAAGTCTGAAAAACACATGGTATCAGCAGCCTACATGCTTCAGCTATATAACGCCTATCTTCTCAATTACATTAACATCGTGGATGGTGCTGACGAGGTGTCGGAATGCCCTGGTATCCCCAGTGATAGCAAGACAGTGCTAGATCGAGTTGTGTGGGATTCCATGGGTATTTGATAATGTGGTTGCCAGTTTGCCTGATCCGAGCCTTGTTTCTCTCAGGCGTTTTCAACTTGGGCACAGAAACAGACCAACCCTACGTCTAACAAAACTGACCTTCAAGGTTTCCACCTGGGCAGGCCCTGCCCAAGGCACTTCACAACTTTTATATTAGTGATTTGTCTCCTTTGCTGTAATGAAGTCTTCAATCTCGTGAGCTTCAGGCCCCACAAGACCTAGATCCACCCTTGTATGAGAGTGAGAACATTATTTCTTACCTAAAAAAAGTGATTTTTTTTTTTCACTTACAGAAGTGCAAATATAGACAGGCCCTTATAGAGAGAGAGAGGTCTTTCTAGGGCCTGTATTACAATCGAGTGGGAGGAAAGCAATTTCAGACTCTCACTTCTGCCTCTGGGCAGGCTTCCTCTCTGCTGGAAGACATGTCAGGGACCAGAATTCACGTTTACTGGTGGTAGGGATTTTGTTTCACTTTGTTCTCCCCTTTTCTCATTCTCTCTCCTTTTCTTCCTTTTTTCCTTCCTTCCTTCCTCCCTTTCTCTCTCTGTCCTTCATATGCCATCAACCAGTTCATTTACCTTGACTTGTGTTTAGACTTTTAGAGCCAAGACTTCTTAGGCTTGGGCTGCCCCACCACAGACTGCTTATGTTGCAGACTGATATTTCTTCCTGCATCAAAAATGAAGAAGAAAAGGTTTTGTGTAAACAGCAGCCTCTACTGCTGCTGCTGCGGCAGCTGTGTGGAACAAGGGGGAAGTTTGCCAGAGGATGGCAGTTTTTATTTCTTTTTAATGAACAATCACCTTCACCACATCAAGCCTTCTTTGTTCCTCTGAATGACAATAGGAACTGTGAGTGAGACATACAGGGGACCTAGAACTAATGCAAAAGAGCAGTTGATGGAATATTTGGGGGAGGAAAAATTAGCAAAGAGTCCTCATTTTAAACGTTGACTCTATTCCTTCCAACATAGACAGGAAATACTTTTTACCTAAAAAAAACCTTGCAGAACGGAGTGTTTTTTTAACCTGGCCAGAAGAAAGAGTGAAAACAGACACTAACCTTTTCTTAGAGACCAAGACCAGAAAATGTTCTATTCAGAAAAATGTCATCAAGAATCATTTTCAAAGACATATGAAATTAAGACCTTGTCCGTTATATGCCAAAAAAGTAATTATAAACATCTTCAATCATAGAGAAAATGAAGGTAATAGATTTTTAAGAGGTGTAATTATTTAACTCTCACTAATTAATAAAAATGTCACGCATTCATCCAAACATGACTAAGTTTCTTGCACAAAACTATGTCTTTGTACATAAATTATAAAGTGTCAAACATCTGCCAATGAAATGAAGATGATTGAATTTAATGGTTAGTATTATTAGTGTCCATGTTGCAAATGGCTTTTTGACACTCAGTTGACAAATTGAAAGAATATCAACTGGGCCTTACATCCATTAGTAAAAACTTATAATTGACAGAAGGTGATAGCCATTGACTGGATGTTTTGGTTTAATTCCTTTTTTCAATTACTATAAATGAAAGATTGAACATAAAAAATTAGACGTAGAACAAAATAGATCATTTGTGCTTTCTCTGGGGCCACTTGATTATTTCAAGTCTTGAGGCTGTTTGGTCAAAAATCAATGTAGATATTAAAGCAGAGAGACAGGTATGAGATGTGGAGCAGATTTAATTAATTTCAGCTGTCAAGGGAAAGGTGCTTGTGACACAGATTTTATAAATGGCTGTGCATGCTTTTGTTAGTTCCCATCAACTTCTTCTATAGGACATAGTACTGGATCTAAAAGAAAGATTTTCAGGGCTCTCATATTCATACACACACGGACACACGCATAGGAGGTCTTTCCTCAACTTTTAAAATAGTTCTAGATTGATTTTTCTGAATTTGAAACTTGTCTGAATGCAAGGGCAAGGAACAGGGGACAGTGTGTGTCCACTGATAGTGACCAAAATAATTTTTGGCCCTCAATATCCTCCAGATTTTCATCAGTCATGAAAGAAGCATTTTAGGTGGCACCAAAAGAATTTATTAAGAAGTCTTTTACTGTTAACCGAAATGATGTGTAGACTACTCTTGTTTAAACTGAGCTTATTGATGATAAAAAGAACATAGACAAAGAAATGAAATCAGCTTGCACAGAAAGTTCTGGAGATTAGTTTTCAACAAACTTGTGTTTGCCACTGATAAGTATATTTACTCAGGTCCTTGTGCAATCTTCTTCCAGCCACGAGGCCACTCAGCTGAACCAAGCTGTATATGAAGCATCAGTGATTAGAGCTGAGGAATCAGGATAAGGCAGGTTGTGGGGAGTAACACAGGATTTGCGGGGCTGGGGACATGGCTGCAATCAAACGGCTGGGCTGGGACAGAGTCTGAGTTGTGGATCCATGTGGCACGAGATAGGTTAAATTAAGTGATAACTTGGTGGAATTCCGGATCTCGTATAACACTCAAAGAAAGCCACTATTGATTCTTGAGCAAAGGTGGCAAGGCAGTACTCAAGAAAGAGTAAGTTGCTTTATCATTTTCAGTGCAAGTCTTTCACCTCCTTGGTTAAGTTTATTCCTAAGTATTTTATTCTTTTTTGCTATTGTCAATGGGATTGTTTTCTTAATTTCCTTTTTGGATACCTCGTGTACAGAAACTCAATTGATTTTCGTACATTGATTTTGTATTCTGCCACTTTACTGAATTCATTTATTCTGTTTTTTTTTTTTTTGGTGGAGTTTTTAGGGTTTTAGACATATGTGATCACATTATCTGCAAACAGAGATAATTTTACTTCTTCCTGGGCACAAAGGTGGCCTCCCCAGGAAAGAGACGTTGTCAGTGTGATCTGAATCTCAGTTTGTGCTTTCCAGTGTCTCGAGACGGCCACTCACACTTTTCTACCTTCTTCTTCTCTTAACCAACCTACTAAGTTTCACCACTTCCACCTCCTTTCCTGTAGAGTTTCAGGTCTCAACGTCTTTGTGTTTTTTTCTCATTAGTCCGGTCTGCTTTCTTGTCATTGAGCCATTAAGTATCTTGAATTTCTCAAACTTTTATAACTTGAAAATTGCTACCCTTGAATGACTTCATAACTGCAGCTATTTATAATGGCCCGAACTCTTATTATCAGCAATTACTTGAGATTAGGGATTATGGCATCTCTGTTTAAAGTTGTCCAAGTATCTTTCCAGGCTATGCTCCATAAGTGCTCTTGACTGATTATATGTTAACATTTCCATTTACACTAGTAGGGACTATGCTCGTTTTAGTTTCAAGTCTTCTAGTTAGATTATTTCTAGGTTTTCTTCATCAGTGATTAACATTTGAGGTTTAGTGATTGCTGATCAAAGAAACTGAACTTTCAGAAGATCAAATGCAATGTTTGGGGAGAAAATTTTCATGAACTTTTGTTTACATATGTAACTTTCAGAGAGGCCTATTTCCTTTTCTTAAGTTTCATTTTCTTATTTTGCATTTTTAAATACAAATGGTGCATAATTGCTGGTCACTAGAACAGGAGGATGGGGTTTGTCAATTAGGATTGTAAAAGTGTTTGCTAGGAAATCACAGTGCCACAGTTAAGAGAACCTTCCCAGGTGTTTCTTCTGTGAGGCAGGGGATTGACAAATGGAGGATAAAAGATCAGATTATGAAGTTTTGCCCATATATGGCTTGGTGACAATTACTGACTTCGAGACTTTGTGTTCCTGGGTTGGATTATAAGGCTATTGAAGAAGAGAAATAAATTTTATTTATTTCTGTGGCCTTTAGTTTCTGCCAAAATTCAGCCAGTTTGCTCCCAGTTGATTTGGATTCCAGAACTCTTTCAGGTTGTAGATAAGATGGTTTTTTTATAGAGGATTTTGTTAATCCAGAGCCTCTGTCCCACTCCTATGAATTTAGAACATTTAGAATATGAAGATTGCAGACATAGGGATTGTGAGCTGGTATGGCCTGGGCTGACGTAGTGTGAGGAACCTCAGCCTTTTATTATCTTTACCTACATGGAAAATAAAATGTCCACGACAGTTCCTTTAAACGGTAGAACCACACGATCAGAATCCCAGAGCACTGGTGTCACTGGTCACGAGTTAAAATAGCCTCCACTGAAACGGATCAACCACAATTTTCAGCCCAATTTAGTTTTGTTTTTAAAATTCTGGGGGATAACTGGGTATCCAGATGAAACATAGTTCCCAACAGCACAAGTGAGCTGATTACTCAATCATGGCTTATTATGTCGTTGCATCTTTACTTTATAGTTGCCTCTGCCCAAATCAGTTCTTTTATGAGAACATTGCATTTAAAAAATGCAACTGGTCAGTTAATTTGTTTTATAAGCCTTACATATTGATTTATTCATTTTTTTCTAACACACAAAATTCTAGAATGCTTGTCTGCTGTCATTTTTTATACATACCATATTTGTATAGATAGATAAATAAGACATTGCATTGAATAATAGTGACAAGTTATTATCAGAGAGAAGGAAATTCCGAAAGGTCACACATTAAATTGATTTGATGACACTGCCATATAAGGAATATTATTGAGTGTGTACTGCTACCTCATGTACATTAAGCAAGTTCTAATTGAACACCATTATAAACAATTCAAGTTGGTAGAATTAGAAAACAGTTGATCCTAGGAACTGCTATTCTAAAGTTGGTCATTTATCCTCAGATTAAATTTGAAACTTTCCATGAAGTTTTTCTTTCCCTAGGAATTTAGACCACAGGTAGGAATTCAAATTCAGACAAATGTACTGATTTTCTTCCCGCTTAAAATCTAGGCATGGCCACATTTATTTAAGAGACCTTCCTAATGACTCCAGCTGTAAAATAACCATTTATACTTTCTTGTCATGTGTGGAATTTTCATTCTGAAAGCACCTGGGAATTGTTAACAGCTTGTACATAGATGATTGTGCAAAAATTTCTCCAAAGGCAAGTAGGAAATTACCTAAAATTAAAAAAATTAGTTCTTCATGTAAGATTAATGGCATTTCATTCTTAGCAGAAATCCTTGTTTTAAGTATTGCAACTGAATCAGACTTATATTTCTAATTTCGTCTGAAGTATTTCAAACGTGCTACCTTGACTACTGACAAATACTCAAAGATGACATAGTAGATTTGCAGAGGACTACGTTATTTAAAAGGACAGGAAATAAACAATTAATATAGATCTGTCATTTGTAGAGATATTAATATATCTTTGAACCGCAATTTTTATTTTAAAGTTATTTGCCCTGAAATGATTCAGGGATTTTAAAAAGACATTTATTTAACAGGGAAACATGGTATTTTTTGGTACAACTTTTATGGAATAAATATTTCACAATCTTCATTGGCTACTCTGAAATTTATTTTCAGAATCAATTCAATGTACTTACCTTTTTTTAGAACTTAAAAATAGCCATGGTGTTCATAATCTTTTAGATATGAGTGGCATTTTATTTGATTAACTCAAGAAGTTCTTCCTTCCACAGTTATAAAGTTGCAATGTTAATGCTCTCAATTGAAATGGTGTAAAGTGAGAAATGGCTTTAGCTGTGTTGAATAGTGAGTGAAATGAAAAAAGCCTTACCATGATGATGATGGATTTGGGCAAAGCACAAAGCAGATGTTGAGATGAGAAGACTACATTGACAAAGGGTGGGGTGTTTTCTGTGTCTTCACATCAAAGAAACTCCCAAATCATGGCCACAGAGGAGGCGAATTTACAAATGTAGAAAAATACAGGCTCAAAAAGTACAGTTGTCCTGATGTCACTGTGTCTTCAGTTTTTCATATCTTACATGGAGCATAAGGAGAGATTATTTACTCTTTTAATGTGTGCGTGTGTGTGTGTGTGTGTGTTTGTGTATAGGCACATGAATTATTAATAAGATATCTGTGATCATTTGTTAGGAGGAACAAGTTTATTATTCCACATGTCATATGATAAACATTCAATAAATACATGTGATTGTGGGGGCAATTTTACAACCATACTTAACGTATGGGCAAATGCCAAATCCCAAATACTTTAATTAGAACAAATCATTTTGCTTTTATATCGACTACTATTTTCTCTTCTTTATCCAATAAATGAAAGTACTGGTTTTGAATTCTAATCTTATAATTCCTTTTTAAATTATTGGCTCTTAAAAAAAAAAAAAGAGGGATCAGCTGGGTAATTCAATTCTAGAGCATAAAGCTGCAGGTTTTGAAATCATTACTAGAGTTCTTGTTTCTTACACCAGGCATTGATTTTCATGTTTTCTAGTGCGCTCAGTGAAATCTTTTTTTTCATAAAATGGTTTAAAATTGGGTAGAATATTTGGAGGCAAATATTTATCTGAAAGCTTGCTGAATTTCGTATTCAGAAAAGATCTGTATGACATTTACAATACATTTATATATAGGTCTTTATACATGCCATATAGTTTGAATTTTGAAGTTTTCTAAGGGCCCAAGGAAAAAGTTGTAAGCAGCAGTTATAAGAGTTAAGCGACACGGGACTTTCTCTTGGCCTCTAAACAATAAACAGACATATCGTGCTCCTGTGTGTGCCAGTTGCTATTCTAAGAATTTACTGGTAATTCCTCTTTTACTTGTCACAACAACTCTATGGTCATCCACATTTTACAGATGAGGAAAGTGAGGCCTGGGGGTTTAAAGTAACTCATTCAGGGCTTCATACCTAGTAGGTGAGGAGCTGAGATTCAGAGCCAGGCAGACTGGCTTCAGCATTCTCATTCTCAGCACTGTATTTCTGCTCAGCGTGAAAGAAAAAATTACCATCGTCAACAGATACATCACAACAGAAGCTGGCGATTGTAGAGTTACAGAGCATTTCCTTCCTTTCAGGAGGTTTTTACAGACCATGGGCTTCAAACAGGACCAACATACAGAACAAGTATAGGCAAAGGAATGGGGGGCCCTGACCTCCCACTATTTTGTTTCAGCTCGGGGTGCTCCAGCCGACTTAGAGGCTGAGTTGGGGCGTTCTCCTCTTCCTACTTGTCCTCTTTTTAGGGGCATGTGCACACGGTGGAGGCATGCGAGGCGGGCTTCCCACACATGGAGGAATGAGCAAAGCAGGCAGCAGGTGTTAGGGTCCGGAGGGAAGGTGCTGGTTGCTGATGAAGTCAAGTCCACACCAGGAACGGGTCAGGGGAATTTCAGGAGGAGCCTCTGGGCAAAGGAGAATCAGTTCTTACTAGAGAGACCTGGTGATAGCTCGGCTCTCACGTGGCTTCTGGGCTTTGCAAAGCACCTGCCCCCGTGGCCTCCCCAGAGCCACACACTGGACGCCCTTGAGCAACTCCCCAGGAATCCGCTGAAAGTTCCCAAGCACACCCCCTCCTTCCTTTTTAGGCTTCCTCCTTCCTTCTCTTTCCCTTAAATCTTGCTCTCTTGCTCTTGTATGTAGACTTTAATGGTTTAATAACTATCAAAACCTGAGTTGGGGTAATAGGAAAGTAAAAATAGTTTCTCTCTTTTTAGGGAAAGCAAGGGATTAACCTCCAAAATCTTTCCCCCTCAAATCAAAGGTTTATTTTTAAAATTTTTATTTATTTATATATTTTGAAATGGAGTCTCATTATGTTGCCCAGGCTGGTCTTGAACTCCTGGGCTTAAGGGTTTCTCCCACCTTAGCCTCCTGAGTAGCTAGGATTATGGGCACCTGCCACCATAGTCAGCTTATTTTCTACAGTAAAACATTCTGAACATTTATATTCTTTCATATTTATGTAACTTTATGTTCTACAGCTAAATACATAAAATATTTAAATGATAAGGTTATGCCAATTGTGTATCTTAAGGCAAACTATAGACAGCAGGTTGTTTATCTTGATTTCAATAGAGTATTTGAAAAAATGTCTTATTAACACTGTAATCCAGAGGATAAGCATGATAGTAACACTGTAATACAGAGTTACACCTGATTAAACAACAGTAAGAATAACAATGTGCAGGCGAAATATAATTAGAAACAAAATCTCCTCCCTCCCCAGGAAACTGCTCCATAAAGGTAGAAGAGAAAGAAAACAATTTTATTACTGAATAAACATTAAATCAGAATGTGATGCATAGCACAGGCACTCTGCTAAGAGATTGCAAAGACAGAAGGAAATCTCACTGCCTTACATAGCCAAGTAGATACAACCCATCGCATACATGTTCTGAAGATTAATGATAACTAGTCGTCAGCTAAGAGGACTTGTCAGCACCATTTGTCATACACAGCTCTTCCTAGATCCATCTAGTAATTGGGGTGACATGTGTGTTAGCTAAGTGGCTTTATTCAAAGGAAAAATAAACTTCTTACATCTTGTGACAGGAGGTAGTTTCGCACCTTGATTGAGGCACCTGTGGAGGTTAGTCTCCTACCCTCCCACAGAGACTGGGAGAGGGGGGTGCTGTCTTCCTGGTGGTTAAGTTTCAAAGGGATGGCTCCCAGGTCCTTGAGAAAGACATTTCTCCATCATAAAGCTGACAAGCGGTTTATTTAGCCTTTAAAAAGACTTACATACCTTTCAAAGAGACAGAGACAGAACTTACAATGATAAGTTTTCTGAGGTCAATGCTCTAAGGAAGAGGAGGGAGGAGAAACAGGGAGAGAGGGCTGGGGCTGCCGGAACTCCCGTGGAAGGGGCTTCTCGGAGCTGCTCTGGGGAACCAGCATGGGAACCCCCTAGTGTGCTTGCTGAATGACATGGATCGCTGGGACTTGTCCCTGGGTCTGTGAATCAGAGTGATATTTAGCAAGGCTCCAGGTGATAATCACGAACACTTAAAAATGAGTCTTGGCTCGGAGTACGAGACTAGCCAAGCCTGCTTCTGTTTAGTTTTATTTCTAGTATTCACTTATCTGAACATGCCATGAACAAAATCAGGAATTAGAAATTACCCTTTATGAGAAATAAAGCTCTCCTTTTTCCAAAATAAAAAAAAAATAACAAATACATAAAAAAGAAAATGAAGTAGATGCAACAAGTTCTATGCTTTAGATAAGCATAATAGTAATATTGTCATGTAGCCATGCTCAGCTTTGACTCAAAATGTCTCTTACTCCTGGTCGGGATTATTTACTTTCAGGTATCTGGCTTCCTGTTATAACAAACTAACAGTAAATATAATAATTAGAAAAGTGGCTAAGAAATGTTAGACTGCGGAGTACTGAGGGAAAAAATTGAGGTTGCTAACAGTTTATAGTGAGTTAGGAGACCAACATAATAATAAAAAGAACCTATTATTAATATGTGCAACTCTAAGAGTGTAGCGAGACAAAGGCAATTTAGAGTAGATGTTACCCATCCTGTAAGACTTGGTGCTCAGCGTGATGGCTTAGGACACCCACATGGTGGTTAATTATTCTCTGTTTAGTAAGGCAAGGAAATATGCTATCGAGCTTAGAATTATTTCCATCTAAAAATGATAATTAAAAAACGCGATATATGAAAGGAGTAAGCTCTACTAATTTAGAAGATTCACATATATAAAACATCTCATTACTTACTACCTACATAAATAAGGCTTATTGTATATGTAAACTATATTTCAAATAAAATATGTATAAGAATGCATATGTTCTTACAATAATATGATGGAAATGTCATCTTAACATGAGCCACCAGTATGAGGAGATGACCAAATGGCGTTTCTCAGTTGTGTTTGGGGTCCTCCCTCTGCAGGGTCTGGGATTCGCTAGCAGGACTCACGGCGTTCAGCCTACAGTTGTGCTCGCAGCTCTAACTTACGACAGCAGGAGGATCCAAAGCAAAATCAGGGGATAAGGTGCATGTGGCGAAGTCGGAAGGATTGACTGGTATCCCAGCAGAAAAGCAAGTGTTTGGTGTAAACCACATGGTTTGTGTAAATAGTTTCGACACGATACACAACTCTATCTGTTAGGGAATGGTAGGAAGGCTCTGAAAATCCGAATTCCCACACACCAGCTGAGGGCCAACCTTGTACGCAGGCCATCCTGAAGACTGCAGTCTCAGGCCTGCCATATTAACTGTTTTTTTCACACTAGTTCACTAAGAAAGTGAGCAAGACATGTGCATTTGTTGACCGTCTGACTTGATGCATCTATACAGTCCCCTTTAAAAAACATATATATGTTCATAAAGTTGAGGTAAGTGCACACGAAGTATAAGACTAAGAAATATTGGGGTTAAAAGATAAGATATCTAATATAATGGAGCTAGCCTTGAAACTTTTCTCAATAAATGTACCAATTCGAAGATGTTCACCACCCCTTTGTCCTCACATGCTGAGCTAGATCCCCTTGCCATACACCAGTTGCTGTGGAGCACCATGGCCCTCAGTACTGTACGATGCCCATTATGGGGCCGGAAAATGTGGCTGGTGCAGTCATCCTATGTTATGTAGGCAAAACTTACAGCCTATCTTCAGCTATATGTTTGTGAACTGACATGAAATTTTAAACTGCTTAAGCCATTTGTACAAAACTATTCATCAAGAGAAACAAATTATAAGAAAATCTGTATATCAGGTTGGAAACTTGCTTCCCTCACTGGTTTGCTCTGTAATGACAGGAAAATTATTTTAGATTCTCTGAGCCTTATGTTTCTCAGTTGAAATCTGATAATACTTTTACTTTGAGGAAGAACAGTTGCTATTTACTCAAAAAGATTAGAGGTTGATGTCATGGCCCTTTAATTCTCTAAAAATAATTTATTCTCTAGGACCTTTTTGCTATAAAACAGGGGAAGGTTTCTGAAATAGAAAGAGTATAAAACTGATTTGCACAAAGAAAGTTGACCTTTGAAAAACTGGAATAATATTACCATATCAATATCTACTTGATGCATATTTCAGGCATACATGGAAGTTCCACAAACTTTGGGCTACCATTAATTCCAGTGGTCCTCCAAAGCTGCAATTACTGTGTGTGTGTTTATCTACACTGTCTCTGCCCTTCCCCAGGAAGGTGAGCTTGGCTTTAGCTACAGGAACAAGCATACTCTGCTATACATGACTATTTCAGCATGACATTTCAACATGAAAAGAACAGAAATGAGTTATTTATTTAACCTAATTTGGAATGTGTATACATAAAATATAAGTGTATATATAATATGGACTTTTAATAACTATATTATGTGGTGCTTAAAATATTAAAGCACCTCTTCATGCTTTATTAAAGTTCTGTAGCTACCCTTGTGGTTAATTTTATCATCATTTTGCAGTTGACACTAAAAAGTGTCTAAACCATTGTGTCCTATGTGAGGTCTTCCAGGGAGAGGAATCAGAGACAGAACTAGGCTCCAAGGCTTCTCTCTTAAATCTCTGTGTTTTCAGCAAACCAACGTCTAATGTGGGACAAAGCTTGGGTAGTTGTCTACATCATATTGTGAGTCAAACTTGGAATGACCTGATAACGCCAAATATGTCAGCCCACACACACCTCTTCCATGTGAACTCTCTCACTGTGTACGTTCCATCCGAATATAGAGTGAGATCCCATGTGTGGGCTTCTCTCTTTAAAATTAATATTTTAAATGGATAAGCCATATTTGTATATATTTATGGGGTACAACATGATGTTTTGATTGTATTTTGTGTAAAATGAGTGATTGAATGAAGCTAATTGACATATCTATTACCTCATTTACCTATCATTTTTATGGTGAGACATTTGAAATTTACTCTTTGTTATTTTGAAATATATAATGTGTTGTTATGACTGTGGTCACCTTGCTGTGTGATAGCTCCCAAAATTTATCCCTCCTGTGTGTCTGACATTTTGTGCCGTTTGACCGACGACCCCATTTTCTCCCTCCCCACGTTTCCGCCTGGCCTCTGGTAGCAATCATTCTACCCACCACTTCTATGAAATAGACTTTTTTAGATTCCACATATAAGTGAGATCATGAGGTATTTGTCTTTCAAAAGTATACATGGGTGTTCTTCTCTTCACACCCTCACCAACATTTGCTATCTTTCATCTTTTGCTAAAAGCCATCGTAGCAGGTGTGAAGTGATATCTCACTGTGGCTTTAATTTTCATCCCCTTCCCCACAACCCCAGAGATTAAAGGGTCACGATCTGTGAGTTTTCCCCATGGCTTGTTTTTTGGTCCAGTTATGAAGGTTCTAAGTTACTTGGTTTCTTCACTCCCTCGCTCCACCCCACACCCCAATAAAGGATAAACAATAGACACTAATGGCTGCTCTTGTCCCCCGGCTCTGAGGGAAGGATCTGGCAGCACTTCTATCATGAGCCTTTTCTAAGGGTTTATAACTTAGCCATAAATACTTGTCACTGGCAGAAACTTAGCCTGGAGGGTCACAGTCCTGGAGTAAATTATTCATTTATGTATTTCACTGACTTGTTTTAAATTGTTTTAACTGTATTTATCTTTTGTGATGGAAGGAAAAATAATGGCTTTACGGTTCAAGACACTTTTGTCCTCCTATGAATCAACGCAGCATCGGGATGTAAGTGAAAAACGTCAGCAAAAAAGTGGCTGCTGAAAACAGACAATAATTCTTTCTTTTTTAAAGAGAAGGGCTTGAGGGCTGACATTATTCAACCTAAGATCTATTAGCAAAACTTAAGGAAAAAAGGGAATGTTGTGAACTATTGATTAACTCCCAAAGCATCCATACCCATTTGCCTTTCATTTTTTCTTTTTCCCCCCAGACATACTGGGCCCAGCAAGTTGTGTGTTTACACCAGCCTGGTTCTGAGTAGTGGTCGTTCACATGAAAGCCACCGAGGGCAGGGAAAGCGGTGAAGAGTAAGCAGTGTTGGCTACAGGCTGGGACACTCTAGATTGAAACGTCTCTGGGGTGGGATAGGACACCTACCTGACCCCCATGCTCTTACCCTATTTCTTAAGGGAAAATGTTTGTTCTCTGTCTGTTTTTAAATTGTCCAACACTTTTCAAAACAATATAAGCTCCATTAAATCAGGTATCAAATTTGTTTTACCCACCACTTTATCTATAGTACCAGGTACGCCGTACTTCCTGAAGTACTATGTGTTTAAAGGCTGAATGAATAAATGGATCTCACTCCAAGAGGTCACACTTTACTAGGAGAGGTTAAAAATAGGTGCAAAATTTCATATTAAAGGATGTATTTATGATTGAGTAGTGTGACACAAATGGCCATACTTTCAAGAATTCTACTTCTAAATTCATATAATCTAGAGTTTAATAAAGAATGCCATTTTAATTATTAAGTATTCTCAGTCTACTTCTAAAAAGAAGGGCTCTATATCCTGCACTTTAAATATACCCACTAAAACTTGGTAGGACATTCTGTTTTAAGCATGTAGACCTTTACATTTTTATACTTTTTTGCCTGATTACAAGAGCAACACATCATTTAGAAAATTTTGAAAGTACCAAAAAGCCCCAAAGAACACAATTGCTTTAAAGATTTTTTGAAAGGTTTAGTTGTCAAATAAAGATTGAATATATTCAAAGTGTACAATGTGATGATTTGGCATATGTAAATATTGTGCGATGATCACCACAATCAAGTTAACTCATCTATCACCCCCATACTGTACATTAGATCCCCAGAACTTGCTCATCTTGTAACCAAAAGTTGGTACCTTTAACCAACATCTCCCCATTTTCTGCCTCCCCAGCTCCTGGCAACCACCATATTACTCTCTGCCTCTATGAGTTAGACTTTTTTTGATTACACATGCAATTGAGATCATACAGTATTTGTTTTTCTGGGTCTGGCTTGTTTCACATAGTGTAATATCCTCCAGATTTATCGAAGCTATGGCAAATGACAATATTTCATAGCAAAAAAACAAAGAACCCAATTAAAAAATGGGCAAAGGACCCAAATAGATGTTTTTCTAAAGAAGACAGAAAACTGGCCTATAGGTTTGTGGAAAGATGCTCAACATCACTAATCATCAGGGAAATGCAAATCAAAACCACAGTGAGATAATCACCTCATACCTGTTAAAATGTCTACTATCAAAAAGACAAGAGATAACAAGTGCTGGCAAGGATGTGGAGAAAAGGGAACTCTTCCTTGTACACTGTTGGTGAGAATGTGAATTTTGGTGCAGCCATTATTGATACAGTATGGAGATTCCTCAAAAACTTAAAAATAGAACTATCATATGACCCATCAATCCCTCTCTTGGGTATACACACAAAAGAAATGAAGTCAGTATCTCCAAGTGGTATCTGCACTCACATCTTCATTGTAGCGTTATCCACAAGAGACAAAATATGAAAACAACCTAAACGTCCATCAACAGAAGAATGGATAAAGAAAATGTGGTACATATACACAATGGAGTACTATTCGCCCTTAAAAAAGAAGGAAATCCTGTCATGTGTGACAACATGGATGAACCTTGAGAACAGTAAGTGAAATAACCCAGACACAGAAAGAACGATACTGTAGGATCTCACTTACATGTGAAATCTAGGTTAAACAAATTTAAACAATAAATCATTTATTATTTGTCTTAGTTTCCCTTTGTAGTAAAGCTTGTAAAAGAATGAATGGGTCTAGACTTTGAGTTATCATGAAAAAAAGTTGTGGCTACATAGTGGAGCATGAAGGAAGAAATAACCTGGGGAAAGGTGGAAAGAGTTGGTTGAAGAGCACGATTCTCACATTGTGGTAGGATTCCAAACTGCTTGGGAATTGCGGTATGGGCATCCGAGCTTCAGTGTCAAAAGGGAGGAAAGGTGTGCTGCCCTCTGCTAGCCTGGCCCCTTTCTGTGTGTGTGTGTGTGTGTGTGTGTGTGTGTGTGTGTGTGTGTGTGTGTTTAGGGGATTGGCAGATGTACTATCCCAAAGAGAGAGAGCGATAAAGACAACCACGAGGTTTGAATGCAATCCCATTCCCACCAGCGGCAGATACTGATGGGCTTCTTCCCTGTGCGAAGCGTCACACACGGTGCCCCGTGGGTGGGGCCGTGTGACGTGTGTCCTGGGCAGGAGGATGCAATGGAAAGATAAAATGCTCTCCGACCTCACTGCAGTCACACTCCAGAGGGGACATTTCTCTAGTAGTAGTTCATTGCTCTTTTGAATATGACTCATTAGATTCTTGCCGTGATGTAATTAGAACGGCCGTCCTTGCTATCACTTGGCATATGAAGAGACACATGCAGAGAAGGTGAAGGAATTTTCTGGAAATCAGTCAGCTAAATAGTAAAAGACCCAGGATGAGGATTTCAGAATCCTGGACCCTTATGAATTTCCAATTGAACATTGAGTTGGAGTAACATATTTTTTTCTGATTATTTTTAATCATTAACAAATTGAGTCAAAATATTTTTAAAACAAAATTCTACTTATAAACATCAAAATTACATACTTGTGTGTGTTGAATGTAGTTAATATATCAGACATAAGAAGCAATCTTCATTTATTTACTATTTCAATAGTTATTTTTTTCTACAAAAGATTTTGTGAGTGTGATCAGGAGCTTATTAGAATGAAGTGGTGTCTTCGGTGGATGTGCGCCCTTGATACTCTTGTTCTTCTTAAGGGGGACAAGGGACAAATAAAAATCTGCGCAGCGTGAGAAATATTTAGGAGTCTCTAAAACTGTCTTTTTTCTTTAATTTATTCTATTTTTTTTTACTGGATTCTTTGTTATTTTTAATTGTTACTCTTCATTTTCCTACCTTTCTTTTTTTCTGCCTTTGGTTGAATTCCTAATTCCTACTATAATTTTTTTCCTCCTAGGTAAAACCAATAACCAATATATCCTCTTCATGGCTGGAGGGACAGTTTTATTGTTGCTGTTTGTTATCCTAATTACCACCGTCATTGTCATTTCCTATAACAGGTGAGTAGTACGACTGATCCTGCGTCTTGTTCACCCTGAGTAATTCTGATGTCAGAGGATCTCCATTACTAACGCGTAATTTGTCACGCTGTCTCAGCATCCACATATGTATTTTTCTGGGTACTGTTCTTACCAGAAGGAAGAGAAGTTGTGGTAATACTAGAGGGGAAAGCTAGAATAGTTCGTATGAAAATTAGTAAGAGTTGGTGGTCCCTCCTTTTCTTGTTCTGCCTGTTACCCCTGCTGTCTCCCACCCTATCTTCCTCTTCCTCCAAGGAAAAATGAGGGGATGGTGGTGTGTGTATGAGTGTGTGTGTTTGTGTGTGTGTGTGTGTGTGTGTGAGTGAGAGAGAGAGAGAGAGAGAGACTGGGATTTTGAGACGGGAAAGAACAAGGTTTAACAGTGACAAAGCCTTAATTTATTCATTCCTCAAATATTTATTGTGCACAGCAGTGAACAAGACATAATGAAGCTCATATTCTAATAAGCAAATAACATAATTTCAAATAGTCGTATATCCTCTGAGCCAAGCAACCTAGGTGCTATTATTAATAATTGCTGAGGAAGAAGGGATTAGAGGGTGCTACCTTAGAGAAAACAGGGAGCCATTTGGCCTCTACAAAAGTGTTTTTTGTTTGTTTGTTTGTTTTTTTGTTTGTTTGTTTGCCTTTTACTGTCTTGTGGTATGGTTAGGAATTTTCTGGGGTATTCTTGGTTAATGCTTCCTTCCTCTTCTGGCTCTCCCTTGTTTACCGCCCACTTGTCTAGTGTGTTGCACTTCTTAGCTGTAATCACAGTGGGTTGGAATTACTCCTTCTAATGGTTCCAACTACAGTGTCATCTCCTGAAGGGAGGAAAGAACCATACTTGTGATGTCTATATTTTGCATGTCTGGCATGTCATACACACTTTATGTGTGTCTTCTGGGTGAATGGATATATCCATCTCTTCTCCCCCATAACTACTCCCCTGGTATTACTCCCCCAGTGGCTAGTTCATAGAATCTCCAGCAGGTTTCTCCATCTCGTCTCCATATCCTTGACCTCTTCCTCTTTTTGGAGGCTGTCGGGTCTGCTCACCTGATTTTGGTAATACTCTGTAGTCTAGTTTCAGTTTTATCCTCTCTTTAACCTGTCAAGTTTTCCTGGTTCCTATTTTAAAATCTGGGTTTGCATGTCATCCTCCTGTTTAATACCTTTTATCGTCTTCCCATTCCTTCCAGAATAAGGTTAAAACTCATTAACCCTGCCATCGAAGGTGCTGTATGTTCTGACCGAAGCCTAATTTTCCTTCATATTTTCTACTTCATTTACTCCCCCAATGTTGACAAATGTTGTTAAAACTGCAACACACCCAACTCTCGTCCCATCTGGTATGCTACTAAAATGCTGTTTCCCCATAATTTGGCCTTAATCCTGGGCATCATTCAAGGTACGGGACACCTGTCCCCTCAGTGAGGTCTGTTCTTTTCTCTGTCCCTGAAATAGACATGATGTCACCATCTGGAATCATCTTGTACTTCTTGTCTGCTATCCTAGCATCCTGCTTTGTATTTTAATCATTTTCAGGTTTGTATTCCCTTCTATTAATAATGGTAGGATTTGTGTTTTATTCATTTTTTAGTGTTTGATAGCATTTAACACTAATCTGTCCAAATAATGGATGTTCAATAAGCATTTGTCTAATTAAATGAAAACATGAGACAGTTGTTTTACCTTTTTCTCTATCATGGGCTGCCCTCAAGTCTTTCCCTGACCAGAGATTAGCAAATTGAGGTAAGAGACCCGTGTGTTAATGGCACCAAGGACTTCTCTGCTGCTCCATCTTGGTGATAGAAAACGCACCCAGGGCAGAGATGGCAGTGCGAGCGCACTGGAACCCAGCAACTTGACTCAGAGAGAGGAAGCGATGGAACTGATCTCTGGAGGGTCACAGATGTTGGACATGATGGATTTTGCTTCATGAAAATGTATCACTTTTACATGAATAGCTAAATTGAACTGTAGAATATATTGTCCCACTTGGTTAAATGTGATAAAAGAAGATTAGTGGACTTGAATTCATAATCATGGAAGAACACCACAAAGGAAAAAGCCCTTGTTCTTTCTACCTTGTTGCTTGTATAAGTTTGTGGATGTTATTTCAAACAGAAATGCTTTGAAAAATAACCCAAGGACTTCACCAATGACCTCCTGAACTCTGTTTTACCCACTGTTTAAAGTTATTCTGCCACTTCAGATGTACTGACTTGGATAGCAGCCAACACAAATCAGACAGCATGTCTGAACGAAACTGAATTCTTACTTCACACTCAGCGTCTAGCAGCCTGTGTGTCCAGGGGGATTGGAAGAAGTTTCTCTGCTCCTGGGGTGTGTGGTTTTCATGTAGAGATAAGAATGGTAGCATTAGTAAGTGAACATGGCTGGGGAAGAGGGTAGCACTGGTAAGCGTGAAAGACCCAAAATGTTAGGGATACATTCTATTGATTGACATCTGTGTATGTAGGAGGAAATTTAACATTTAGTGACAAAAGTGTTAGATATTTATTTTTACATTTGTTGTAGATGTTAACGTACACAATAAATAGAATGTCTTGGTTTACCTGGACTTTCCAGGTTTCAGCATTGAAAATCCCTCATCCTGGGAAACTCCTTAGTCCCAGGCAGACCAGAACAGCTGATCAACCTAGAACAAACCATGATATGTTTACCATTTTTATCTTACAGATGAAAGGGCTGAACTTTAGAGATGCAAATAACTCAGCTAGTGCATTTCACAGCAAAAATTAAACACAGGTCATCTGACTCTAAGCTCCATATTCTCCTTTATTCATCACACTGTGTATTCTAGGCTTATTTAAGTGTGTGTGTGTGTGTGTGTGTGTGTGTGTGTGTGTGTGTGGGCGCGCGCGCGCGCACGTGCATCTGGACCCATTTGGGAAAATGTTAATTGTATTATGAGATAGCAAGCCTTGTGAACCATGATTTAACAAAAGGTCAAAGATCATAGATTTGTGTCCTAATCTCCTCATCTGTAAAAAGAGGATAATAATAGCATCTATATCATAGATTTATTTTGAAGAATAAATTACTTACATAAAACACCTAGAAACATGCCTTGCACATAGTAAATTTGCACATAGAATAAATAAATAAATTAAGGAATAATTGGTTTAATAATAAATGAAGCAAATAAATACACATAGAATAGGGTAATATGTTGATATGGTAGGAGGATTTCAAAGTGATGAGAAGGGACCTCTAGAGTCACTATCCCAGCACCAGAATACCCTGTCCTTGAACAGAGGAATGATTCCTCTCGACCTTATCTTAACAACAACAACAAAAACCGCTACATTTTTGTGTCTAACCATCTCCTCTGTTGTTCATAAGAATCTTTTCTTTAGGGAGATAAAAAAGTCACCATGTCCCTGTGATAACTATTTTCATATACTTGGATACAGTTATTTTATCTACTGCATTCAATTACAGCAGCCACTTTTCTTCTTCTCTTATATTTTCCCTTCTAAGAGTTCTCCCAAAGTCAAGTGTTTATGGGTTTTGTTGGAACTGTGGGGAGTTTATTGAACAACATGGTTCCAGATGGTCTCTTTAGACACAGTGAAGTGACTCCAGGACTAGTGGAGTCTAACAGTCAAGAGGGAGGGCTGTGGATTTAAATCCCGATGCTTCCACTAACTATGAGATTTTGGACAAGTTATTCTTCCTCTTTACACCTCAGTTTCCTACTCTGTTTGTTTCCTACTCAGTTTGATGACATCTGAATAAAATAATCCATACAGGTGATTTAGAATAACACCTGGAAGATTTTATAAAGCTTAATTATATTATCGTTGTCATCCAAGAAGTTACACTGTTGGCATTTATAAGAAGTTTTAATTGTGGAGAATTTCTAAGTCCAAGGTTATTTGAAGAAAGCTGTAAACCGTATATGTAATAACCTGCTATAAACCATTCTTCAGTCAAATCACTGAGAGGAATTACTAATGCACACTGGTTGGATGCTCATTTAGTTGCCCTCACTGTCCGTGAGCACATTGGAGAAAGTAGGGAAAATGAAAAAAGTCAGATCAATAGAATTTTCCATAAGTGTACAGAAAGCAGTGGTGGATAGCTGCTTCAACATATTTAGTAAATGCATGTGGGCTGGGGGTATGGTGAGGTATAGGGTATTTGAAATAATACTAGTGCTGGAGTATCGTATCTTCATATCCTCTATTGAATATGCCTTCCAGACGGAGGAGGAGACAGAAAAGAGACCTATGTAAAGATTTCTGGGATACACAGAAAAAGGTGAGTTTGCTCACAGTTGTCATTTTTTCCCTTTTGTGACTTATAAATGTCTTGTAAAATCAGTCTGTTTTGCAGTTAGCCATCTTATTTTTTATTCTCCTTTCAATAATCTGGCCATGCAATTGGCCTGTAATTCAAATACCAGCTATCTGGGGAAAGTTATTTTCTCAACTATTCTCCTATTCTCCTTTGAAACTAAGATTTTTATATTGATATAGATAAAAGAGCAGTTACACTGTTGTAAAAACAATCAATGCCTTCCCAAAATCTCTATTCATTTCCTAGGACTGCCATGACAAATTACCACACACTGAGCAGCTTAAAACAGCAGAAATCTATTCTGTCACAATTTGGGAGAGTTGAAGTCTACAAAAAGGTGTTAGAAGGCTTGGTTCTTTCTTGGGATGGGAATCCCTTCCATGCTTGTCTCCTAGCATCTGGTAGTTGTTGACGATCCTTGGCCTGTAGACACATCACTCCAATCTCTGCCTCTGTCTTCACATGGCGTCCTCCCCTGTGTGTAGCCTCTGTGTTCCTTCTTTTCTTATGAGGTCGCCAATCATATTGGACTAAAGGCCCACCTTACTCCAGTACAACCTCATCTTAACTAACTTCCTCTACAGGGATCCTATTTCCCAAGAAGGTCACATTATGAAGTTCTGGAAAGCACATCAATTTTGGAGGGAAACTATCCAACCCAGTACAGGGAATAATAACATTTTTATGTCATGAGATTATTGTGAAGGGCTAAATTAAATTAGACTACATAAAAGACCCCAAAGCACAGCAAGCACATAGAAAGACACAATACATGATATTCATTCTTATTATTACATTTGAAGCTAATTTATTAATTAATGGATGCTAAGATTAGATTATAAAGCTAAAGAACTTTCTTATGGGCTGTAGGAGTTTGAGGAACTGTAAAATTTTCCTCCTCATTCTACCTTGCTCTGCCCTCTATTGTTTAATTAGAAGAGTAGAAACTTCCTTCACGGTTTGCACATAAGAGGGGTGCTTATATTCATGCTCAATGTCTCCACTCTAGGTCAAACCTCTCCAACGAATATTCTGTTTATGAAATTTCACAATAAAATGTTTCTATGGATTGAATTTTTGTGTCTTCCCAAAATTCATATGTTGGAATCCTACCCTGCATGTGATGTTATTACGAGGTGGAACTTTGGGAGGCGATTAGATCATGCAGGTGGAGCCCTCAAGAATGGGATAAGTAAGAAGAGACAGGAGAGCTTATTTCTGCTCTCTGCTGTGCGAGGATACAACCAGAAGTCAGCCATCTGCACCCCAAGAAGCAGGCCCCCACTACACTCTTGATCATGTGCTTCCCAGACTCCAGAACCATGAAGACTAAATGTTTATTGTTTAAGTTACTCAGTCTATGATACTCTGTTACAGCAGCCCAAGTTAAGACGAACATTTCCTCAAATGCTATTCAAAAAACACATCAGTTTCTCTTTAATTTAATTATTTGCAATTGAATTCTACATGGCCAAAAAGTCAAGTACTAAAAAGTTTCTGATAATCCAATATATTTGTTTCAGACTTCTTAATAATCTGAAGTTTAACTTTTTTTTTAATTAAGTACTCTTACAAAAACTTTTTTTTCTGTCTAAACCATGGCTTGCTTCTTGGCACCAACTGCAGAATCAAGGTGGGTTGCGTTGTTTCATCAGCCACCTCAGCAAGCGATGAAACGGGGCTCTTTCATACACGATTTGGAGATTCTTAATCTGTAGCCCTTTGTCTACTCGAGCCAATCAAAGCCAACTTTATTGTTGTGAATTTGGGGGCAGGAAGTGAACTTTGCAACTGTCTACATTAGGTATTCAACATTTTTAGGCTTTTGTAGAATAATGATATTGTGAAGGATGATTTTAAAAGATAGTAAATTAGACTGTCAAAGGTAAAGAAGTTAGACCTATTTGATTCTTTTTTTTCTTAGGTGGTCTATGTAATAATGGCACTTGAATTTTAATCATCCTGAAAGTGAATGTCAGCTTTGTTAATTTCTTTTATTATGTTCAGTTGCTTGTTTTTTTTTTTTTTTTTTTTTGAGACAGAGTCTCACTCTGTTGCCCGGGCTAGAGTGAGTGCCGTGGCGTCAGCCTAGCTCACAGCAACCTCAAACTCCTGGGCTTAAGTGATACTCCTGCCTCAGCCTCCCAAGTAGCTGGGACTACAGGCATGCACCACCATGCTCGGCTAATTTTTTTCTATATATTTTTAGTTGTCCAATTAATTTCTTTCTAATTTTAGTAGAGATGGGTTCTTGCTTTTGCTCAGGCTGGTTTCGAACTCCTGAGCTCAAACCATCCGCCCGCCTCGGCCTCCCAGAGAGCTAGGATTACAGGCATGAGCCTGCCCGGCCCAGTTGCTTGTTTTTTAAACCTAGGACACTATGTACTTTAAAGATATTTATTAAGGCATTCATTCAACAGACATCAATGAGTACACACTATAGAGAAATACCACACTAGAATTTCCATATTAAAAAATTAAAATAATTGTTCTTATCAAAATAACCTAACATTGGGAGAGAGAGTTCTACGTTGAAACAGGTAATTCATAGCACAATACAGCAAGTGATAATCTAGATTAGGTAGGTTTCTATTGCATCTCACTCAGAGTCCTGCAAATCAAGAATGTGATTTCTAACAAAAGTTCACTGAAGAGAATGTTTTATGAAATTACTTATGATAGAAATTTGACCTATATCATGGTTGAATAGAGGAGAGTTGTACATTTTGAATGTCTTTATTAACTGCTGAAATGCAGTGAATTATTGAGATCCTCTGCTGTTTGTCTTTCTAGGCACCCAACAACTCTAGAAGTCCCACCTCTGCCAATCCACCCACAGATGACGCAAGAGAGGATATTTATGTCAACTACCCAGCCTTCTCTCGTAGACCAAAGGCTAGAGTCTAGCTTTCCCTTGATATGAGCAAATTAATGACTGTTACATACATGAATCTTTATACAATTTCTTCCCACTACCCAGTGTTTACCTTAGATACTGGTTAACTGAATTTATTTCATTTGGTAGGAAAAATACTGCATTACCTAGAGAACATTCTTAACAGAAATGTTTCAGAAAATCTGACTCTAATTAGCTTATACAGAAAAGGAAACTTACTGAATCATGTAATGGAACAATCCAGAGGAGATTAAGCATTAGACAAGGGTTTTTTTCCCCCCAGGGCTTAAATGTTGTGTCCAGAATTAAGTATGGGCATAAACTGGTTTCTGGATCCCCTTCCACAGTGTTGGATCCACTTCCCTGGTGTTGGCCTAACTCTCACGCAGGCTTTCCCTCACGTTGTCAAGATGGCTGCCAGTAACTCTCGGCAATTCGTACATCTTTGTTTCTGTCTGGTAGAGAGATGGCTTCTCTAATGGTGCAAACAAATTTGGTTATTTTTTATCATTAAACAGGTATCATGGCCAGGAAGGATAAAATGGTTTAAGTCAATAAAGGGTTCTCCTCTAGAGCTGGGAGTGGGATCAAAGCACAGAGAGGTGTCATCAGAAGGAAGGGCAGCCTCAGGGCTGGGGAGGTTACCAACAAATGTTGAATGCAATGATGTTCCAAGACATCTCTTATTAATCAACTGAACAGTGAATATGAGATGGACTCTAGAAGTAGGGGATCTCCATTCCCACTTCTAAAATCTGCTATCTCAGCATAGTCCAGAAGAGTACTTGGCAGTAGATGAAATGAATAGTCAAGAGAAAGATGAAAGTGACAGGGAAATCTCTTCCCTTGCTAATCTCAAATATATTCATCTCTGATTCTATATAGAATTCTTGCCACCATCCCAGGCCTAGTCTCATTGGAAAGTATAGTAGATGGTCCAGTAATAAATAACTTAATGTTTTTGACATTAATTTTCTCCACTTTTGAGAATTATTTTTAATATCTAAATTCTCTCAAAAGGGTCAGGCACCTAGGCTTTGGGATGGGCAAAAACCTACCTAACGGGTACAATGAACACTATCTGGGTGATGGGTACACTTATAACCCTGACTCAAGCATAAGAAAAGCGATCCATGTGACCAAAAACATTTGTACCCCCATAATATTTTGAAATAATAAAAAAAATTATGTGAAACTTGAAGACACAAAAAGAATGATAGTTGGAAGTGGTGGTCTAGGGTGGTAGGGTGGAAATTCGAGAGGGGAAAGGGTATTGGGAGGGCATAGGCAAGGAGGGAAAGGAATCAGAGAATAGGAAGATAGAAAGGAATACTCCTGCTGCACAATTTGGATGAAGACAGCCCTAGTGACATCATCAACAGTGAAAGCAGTTAGAGACATACGTGATATTGTCTGAATTCTAGATGTAGGCAAATAATGAAAAGTATTTGTGGAACTAAATAAAACCATCATGGTCACCTTGAAACCACAGCAGTCACTATCAAATACAGTGATCATTCACGTCTGAAAGATTCATTACTTATCTCTAAAGGTCTCTATAATACTATCATCTTTAAAAGGTTCATTACAAAGGCTATATTTAAATATCAAAGTTGTAGACTTCATAATCATCTTAAGTAAAACAAAGCCAAATTCTCATGTTGCCTAGACAGATTCTAAGTTATAATTTAGTTTTAAACTGATCAGTGAATATTTTATGATTTTAGCCTTAAATAACATGCATGCCAAATAGTGCAATTACTGTGTGAATTATAGAAATTGTGATACCCATATTTATGTGAATTACAAAAACTGTGAAGGTTTTTTTTTTTTAAATCTCTTTCAGAAATGATAAAAATGAATGTTTCCCAACTATACTTAGGTATATGCAAGAGAAGCTAACTCTTATTTTGTTACATTTGCTTAAAGATCTTTATATCTGATTTCGTAAAGTGTTTCCACAAAGATATTAGTGTAACAAAGTTGAAAGGCAGTTTATAAGAAAAGATCTACGGTGTCATCTTGATGTCAGATCCATCAAAGATTTCATGGCTGAATCTATCAGTTTGCATGCTGAAGCAACCTTAGCATCATTTAAAAGGAAAACTACTTTTTCTTAAAAGTTAAAGTGAATCAAAATACTACTGTCTGAAAGATTCTGATAACCAAATTCTCAATGATTAATATGCATGAGAAGGAAGACTTTTCTACAATTGCGATGTGGGGAAACATAAATCCCATTTTAAGAAAAAATAATTACGGGGGTTGTGAACAGTGCAACCAGCTGCCATTGTCCTGGTGGCCCTTCCGGGGAGTGTCATGGTAGACTTTTGTAGGAAACCACTTAAGTGTCACAAAGCCTCTGGAACATTTGGAACTTTTGTCTTTTTCCATGAGTGTTTTAATTTTTTTTTTACTCTCTCAGAATATTTATATTAAGAACTATTTGCTCTGTCCCTTTTTCTTTTCTATATATTCTTCCTCTGCAGAGTTCAGGACTTTTTCAAGGATTTGGAACCATGCTAAGTCCTGCTGAAAATTCTCTGACCTTCCCTGCTTCTCCTATTTTGCTCTCAGCTGTTAAATGCTGATGAAATTCTGTTCATATATTTTCTTTCTCTGAACATCTTTACTTAACAAAGCACTTTCACTGTAGTTTCTTTAATATTATACCTAACTCACTAGAGTTTTGGAACTCTACTATAACATCTAATCTAATCTATTCTGGTTGTTATTAAGGAAACAGATCAAAACAGATCCACAGACTAAAATATCAGAATTGTAATAAATTATGTTTTAAATCTTTTTTTTGCAAGGTGCTGTTTTGGAAGCAAGATTCTTCTTAAGATTTTTTTTTTGCGTATGTAATTTATATTGATACATAATACAACATTAAATAAGAATCTATGCTTCCTTTGGATGCCATTTTTTAATATTTACATTAAAGCAACCAATTAAAGGATATTACTTTGTGATAATAAGATAGATGAGTTTCTTAAACGTCATTGTAGAGTACACAGTTTTGCCAGGGAAAGAGTACATCTTATTAACCTACAATGACTATACATTGACTAT
>NW_012151396.1:2299690-2302376 GCF_000956105.1 Propithecus coquereli | reverse complement strand
GATTTATAGTAATATGCTGTATTTTGTACTGCGTGTGTGAAATTTCAGCAAGATTGAAGAGATTATGGATAAAGATGCTTATAAAGTATAAATGGAGATACTAATTGTGAGTAACAAAGTTAAGCTTCTTTCCACAATAGTAGTAAGAAAATATCTTCGAAAACATAAAACAATGTAAACACGTAACATTGTCGTTGTATCATCATTGGTTTGGCTACTATTAAAATCTAGAAAGTGTTGACCTTTACATATAGGCTTTTGCATAACTTCGTATATTTTTCATTGGTCTATTCATTGGAATTATCCTAGCCAAGTTGATGGGCTCTTGTACATTTATCTGAAAACTAAAAATAAGTTCGTATTTTTAAACTTTTTTATTGCTATGATTCAATAAGCAGAGTAGTGGCTTCTAGAATTAACTGTAATGTTTTGTAAGGAAATTTTATAAACCTTCAAGGTCAGTTTACATATTATATTTTTCCAGATTAAAAGCACTAACTACATTGTAAGAAAAGGTTTTATTTGGAAATATGTATGATAGATGTCTGAGATAATCTCAGTTTATTGCCTATTGTCCCTGCTTAAGTTATATGGTCACCCTATTTAGAATACTTTTTCCAGTTTTCATGTGTAATTTTTGATTCTCGTAGGGCATACAAATGTTTTCCTTGTACTGTATTCTGTTGTTTTGAATGAATAAAGTACTTCTCCATGATGTTAGTTTCTTTTGTCATCAGAGAATAGTAGGGAAACATTTCTACAGAATAAAATTAGTATGATGAATTAAATGCAGAAAAAAAAAACCAATGACACTTTGTGACTTCTATCTCAATGCAACATTCTGTGTATTTTGTAAGTGCATGTAGTTCAAAGGGCCAAATAGCTGTATATTAATAGTTTTTCGCTAAAAAAAAATAGCAGTCCCCTGACCTTTACCATTTTTTTCCCTTGAGACAAAACATTTCTCATCTTCTAACTTACTATTTTCTTTCTTTCCACTTTTGTGAATAGCATACTTATAACACTACTACATTTTTTCCAGTTTTAGACATTCTTTATTCATTTAGATGTCCTCTTCTCCCCAAACTCACCACACATACACACTCTTCTCATGTCTACATCCTTCTTAAATATATGTATTAAAATTTTGATTATATTAAATATCAATATTTGGTGTTTATTTTTTATGACCTTACCAACACTCTCTCGGTTAAACTGCATGGTAAAAATGATTGTGCTCTCTCTCCTACGCAGCTTTTTTCTCCCCTCTTAAAGCTAATAGTTGTCTTTTTCTGGCTTACTTTTTCTGTATTTACCATAAATGTATTCGAAACTCTTCTGTGATGTGGCAGGAATTCCAACAATTTCAACTTCGTAAAAAAGGCTGCTCTAGAACCTTCACTTGATCCAATAAGGAGTGGGGGATGGTTTCACAATGATTCAAGCACATTACATTTATTACATTTGCAGCCGCTCCCCAGTGCTAGCATCACCGCCTCAGCTCCACCTTAGATCATCAGTCATAGAGTCTCATAAGCAGCGCACAACCTAGATTCCTCACATGCACAGTTTACAGTAGGGTTTGTGCTCCTATGAGAATCTAATGCCGCTGCTGATCTGATGGGAGGTGGGGCTTATGTGGTGGTGTGAGTGATGGGGAGCGGCTGTAAATACAGACGAAGCTTCACTGGCTCACCAGCCGCTCACCTCCTGCTGCGCAGCCCAGTTCCTAATGGGCCACCGACTGGCACCAGTCCTGCGACCCCCGGGGGTTGGGGACCACGGGATTACTTTACTGATTTTTGAAATATTCAACAAGGCTTGTAAACCAGAATAGATCCTACTTGACCATGGCCCCATAATTATTTTTATACATTATTGTATTTAGTTTACTAATATTTTGTTGAGGATTTTTTCATCTAAGATTATGAGATATATTAATATTTGTCTGTAGTTTTCTTTTATTCAAATGTTTTCATCTGGCTTTTGTATTAGGATAATGCTGACCTAATAGAGTGAGTTAGGATGTGTTCCTTCTGCTTCTGTTTTCTAAAAGGAAGACTTGGTATTACTTCTTCCTTAAATGTTCGATAGGATGGTACTTATTTTTGGAATGTTATCAATTATAGATTCAATTTCTTTAATAGATATAGGACTATTCAGTTTATGTATTTTTCCTTGTATAAATTTTGGCATTTGAGTCTTTCAAGGAATTGATCCATATAATCTAAGTTGTCAAATTTGTTGGCATAGAGTTGTTCCTAATATTCCCTTATTATCTTTTTGACATGTATGGGGGTCAGTAATGATGACCTCTCTTTCATTTCTGATGTTTGTGTTTGTGTCTTCTTCCATTTTTCTTGGTTAGCCTTGCCAGACCTTATGAATCTTTTTGATCTTTTCAAAGAACTAGCTTTTGGTTTCATTGGTTTTTCTCTATTTTTTTCAATTACATTGATTTCTACTCTGATTTTTATTATTTTATTACTTCTGCTCACATTAGATTTATTTCGCTCTTCTTTTTCTAGTTTCCTAAGGTGGAAGCTTAAATTAGTGATTTTATGTGTTTCTTCTTTTCCAATATTGGCACTTAATGCTGTAAATTTCACTGTGTTCTACAAATCCTGGTAAACTCTATTTTCATTTTTATTTAGTCTAAAATATTTTAAAATTCGTTTTGAAACTT
>NW_012151396.1:2279255-2298653 GCF_000956105.1 Propithecus coquereli | reverse complement strand
ACTCTTTAACTACTCTTGCATTTATTCTTTGTTTTCTTTTTTATCTTCCTTCTTTTTCTGCCTTTTCGATTTTAATTAGGGATTTTTATACGATTTCATTTTCTCTATTAACTTATCCTTTATAGGTTGTTCTAGATTTGTTGTTTTCTTTTTTTTTTTCTTTTTGGTATTTATTCTATTTAGTTTTCTCTGAACTTCCTGTTTCCATGGTTTTGTGTCTATCTCTAATTTTGGCAAATTCTCACACATTATGACTTTAAAGATATTTTTGTTCCATTCTCTCTTCTTCTTATTCTGGGATTCTAATTATGTATGTGTTATATATTTTGAAATTATTCCACAGTCCTTGGATGTTCTATTTTTTTCTCTTTGCATTTTAGTTTGGGAAGTTTCTATTGACCAATCTTCAAATTCGTTGATTTTTTTTCTTCAGCTGTGCCAGGTCTGCTGATAATCCCATCGAAGATATTCTTCATTTCTGTTACTGTGCTTTTATTTCTAGCATTTCTTTTTGATTCCTTGTTAGAGTGTCCATCTTTCTGCTTACATTACCCGTATATTCTTGCCTGTTGTCTCTTTTTCTGTTAGAGTCCTTAATATATTAATCATAATTTCCCTGTCTGATATTAATAATTCTGATGTGTGTGTCATATCTCTATCTGGTTCTGATAATTGCTTTGCCTCTTTAGACCATGTCTTTTCTTTCCTTTTGGTATGCTTTGTAATTATTTTGTTGAAAGCCAGATCTAGCGTATCATGTAATAGAAACTGAGGGAAGTCTTTAGTGTGCAGATTTATCTTAATTTGACTAGGTTTTGAACTGTGTTTGAAGTCTGTTATAGTTGTAGGTGCTAAATTCCTTAAAATTCTTCTAGTGTGCTTGTTTTTAGTTACTTTGTTTGTTTGTTTACCCCCTCTTGACTTCAAGGCTCCCTAAGTAGTGCTCCTCAGAGAGACTTTCTGTCTTGCAGCTCTTTCATCTGCAATTCACTGTTATTATACTGCAGCCCTGTTGGTGTGGTGGGAAGAGGGAGTGTTCTATAATTTTATAATTAAGTCTCAGTCTTTAAGTGGGCCTGTGTTGTGGCATCTGCAGAATTTCTCCAGTGGTATAGCATTTCCCTCCATCCTCTACTCCCTTTCCTGGCTGCAGCATTCCCAATTTATTTCTCTGAAGGCCTGACTCCTGTTGACTATGTTATTTTTTTTCCCTTTCTTTAAGTGAGACAGGGAGAGAGCAGTGGCTGGGACTAGGTTTGAGAATTGTGCTTTGTCACAGTCCTTTCTACCTTTGTTGTTGAGAAGGCTCTCTGTTTTTCCACAATGGATGTCCTGTTTTTTCACAATGGATGAGGGGATTTTTCTTGGATCCTCATGAGAACCTGGTGGGTTTCCTAGATAGAAAGCCAATGAAAGTATGGAGCACTAAGACTATAACCACCCCCCACCCATGCATTTCTCACTCATACTGGTTCACAAAAAGATGCTAGCAATTCGTCTGACTTAGCATTTAAGTGTCCCCACTAGTTTATGGCTCCAGCGCTTCAGGTTCAGGCAAACAGGTACTGGTTTCTGTATCTCTCTGGAAATGTCTGTGTCTCCAGATTTTGCCCTGGCACCTCAATTCTCTGATAAGTCCAAGCAAAGCCATTGATTTTCAGCTGTCCAGCTCTTTCTTAGTGTAAGCATGGCAGTGACATCTTCCAAATTCTTTGTGTGTTGGCACTGAAGACAAAAGGCATTCTCCATGTACTTAACATGTATGTTTTGTGCTACCTTGGTTTCTGATCTGTTTCTTTATACTACTTTCTGCTGCTTTGCAAGGGTAGGCTGACTGGACTCTCTTCCATCTGACTCACTCTGGTCTGTGCTGGTCTTTGACCCATTTTTATGAACCACTGATCCAGCTGAAAAATATTTATGGTGTATGCAAATTGGGCACATATTTATTTTAAAAAACAAATAAATGAAATATAGAAGACAATCTGAAGATTACTATGAGATCATATTCAATTTTCCTGTTTGTGCTCAGGTCAACATCAGGCCTCATAAAACTTTTCAAGTCCAAATAGAAGTAAGAAGTAATAAAAATTTTGTCTCAAGCCACAAGAAGATAATGTGTCAAGTCTACCCAATTAGCAAAAACTGAAGATGAACTGTCAGTAATACTCACTTATCACACAGCTCAGTCTGAGGCATCAGATCTCATAAACTTTTTTTGGAATTCTGCTAAAATAAAATGAAATACCAGTCCCAGGGAAGTGTTTCACTCAACATATGTATTCAATATTAATTTATTTTAAGATTTAGTTGCACAAAAGGTAAATGAGAATTAGAAGACTCCTTGGGTAAGAGGAGCCAAAGTAACAGCATGATCAAGAATTATGTATGTCTATATATTTAAATACTAGATTTCTAAAGAAGAAAACACAACAGAAGGAAAGATAAACACAACAGAAGGCAGAAGGTCTACACATCCTGTGGCCCTTTATGCAATGTTTGCTAGTGGAATGTTTTTTAAGAATTTTTTTTAAGAATGTGTGAAAGACTCATTTTAACATGAAATAAAGACCCAACTCTATAGACTTGCTTCATAATTTGTTCTCTACATATGGACATACATCAAAACACTGCAAAATTTTATAAATAGATCATTTAAGAATTTCTTTTCAGGCCGTGTCCTCTTCCTTTTTACATGTTAGTGGAAGTAGTGTTGAGTTGAACATTTCTATTAGTTTAGACTAACAACAAACAAGCAAAAAACCTCTATTGCCCAAAACATGTTAGTATCTCTTCCAAGTTAGGAAAAGCTATTCATAATAATAACCAAGCAGTAGGAATCACATGTCATTTAAGCTTCAGGGAGAATATTATATCTAGGTAGGAAGAGAAAGACACATATAATCTCTTTTACTCAATAGTCGACAGTAAGGATCTGAAACTAGTTGAGAGATCATAGTGTGCTGGTACATTAAAAATAATGTTCCAAACCCCACTTGTAAACCCAAATTAAATACATGGTTAAATATAGCATCAAAATGTTATGGTTTACAACATTGAATAGCATAACAAATATCTCTTGGGTTATAGTGTCTTTTAGATGCCTGTGCATTCAACATCTCTATTAAAGAGTTACGTATAAATGTCACATGAAAGATGGAGTTACATTTTGTTCATGAATATAGTGAACATTTGTACTATATGCGATGGTGATTTTACCTGAGATATCACATAATATCACCCCAAATTGTGTAAGTTGTGTACAGTATTAAAAGTAGCAATGGGCATTATTTTCCATTTAAGACCTAGTCATCCCATTTACAAATTCTAAACTTAACAACAATTTCATTTTAGCTACATTTCCCAGTCAGATCTCTTGATGGTCCATGCAACTTTGAATTTAGAGGGCCATTGCCTTTACTTGAGAAGGAAGGTTGGATATGGGGGAGAAGGAGAGCCAGGGGAGCGGAGCTGAGTAGAATATTCATAATGTATTTCTTGTAACATTTTTCTTTATACTGCTGAGAGTGAGGTGGCTACTTAGAGTGAGTGAAATAGGTTATTTCTGGGTGGAGATCTTAGTATTTTTTTGGAGGGGCAGCACCAAACTCTATCTTTATATTTAGCTCTCTGAAATGTAATTAGATTTGTTAAAAAACTATAAACCTCAAAAACAGTAGGCTACCTAAAACATAACTTCTAATAGATAACAGAATAAGAAAGTAATTTCTTAAGTCAAATGGCAGTGAACAAGACCAGGCTACACATACCTGCTTCTTCCTTAGCTGCCGAACCCCTTATCAGAGAGACCAAATCTTACTCACTTTTGAAATCCCAGCTATCAGAACATTCAGTTCATGTTTTTAAGTTGAGTTTTGAAAAAGTATTTTTCTGTTTGTCTTTCTTATAGCCAAAGTTTGCAAATATTCAGAAGAGTATTGGATATTTAGCACAGATGTCTGCAATTCACATGTACACAGAAAGTGACAGTGAGTGCACGTTTGTCTTATATGCAAGTTCGTATTAAGAGAGGAGGGAATAGAGGATTTTTAAAAAAGAGGTTTTAAAAAAATGTATGGAATTCAAATAGCAAGAGATGATTCTGGAGTTATGTTAGGCTATGTGTCTAATGCTTTTCTGTGATTAAAAAAGTAGTCTGTCTCTTCAGAGAGAGAGAAGGAAAAAGAGAGAGGAGGATGAGGAGGTAGAGGGGAAGCAAATTCAGAGACAGCTTTGAGAAAGGAATTTGGTAAGCTAGTGGGAATGGTCTCTCTTGCCTTCCTCACTCCCTTTTTTCTAGCCATCTCCAGGTCTCCTACAGAAAGCCGTGTACCCATTTGCCATCAGAGCTCCCTCCTGGCATGATGCACATCGAAAGGAATTAAAAAGGAGGCAGGAACAAAGATCAGGAGATACTGCATGTCCTTTACTCAGGTTTTGGAGGTAGCAAGCACTCAGTAAGTATTTAGTGATCGAATGGCCTCTGAGATCATACTAAATGAGCTGCCCGATTTCCTAAAATACCTAGATATTAGGAGAATTCATATTCCCATGAATGTTTCGATATTCTATCCAGTTCTTGCTCAAATATTTATTCTAATAATTCAGATACAAAAATTAGATAAATTTGTCTAATATATTTCTTGACTAACTTGGAAATAAAGATAGCAAGTTTTCCTTATTTGTACATTACAAAAAAATAGCACGGTAATTGTTATTGGGCTGTGCCCTGTGACGTATATTTATTAAGTATCTTTTTTGATGTCAGCTCTAAGCTTATGTAAATCTTTACATTCTTTGTAAAAAACACTTTCCCCAGTAAATCTAGTCGCCATGATTTTAATAGTGACAAAAAAGGAAAGAAAATCCATTGAGTTCACACCACCAATTTGTTGTAAAAGTGGCACCAATGATTCATATTTAGAATATGCTGTATCTCATTCAGCATTTAGAAAAGAATGGGTGCTTTCATCATCATTGCTACTAATGAGCATTTTTCAGACTTTTGCTGGCTACATAGAACTGAAAGATCTCATATATGTTTTCATTGCTTTTTTCAATTTCACGACTTTGGCCAGATCTACCCATAGAAAGACATTTTAACACTATGGACTGCTCAACCCAGGGTCTCTCACCCCTTTTGATTTCTCTGATATTATGGAAGCTTCGTATTCTCTTTGAAAGCATTAATTTCTAAAAAAACCCAATTCATAATAAATGAATCTAGTAAACCAACAAGAAATGCCCAGCTAACATTTAAAGATTAAATTTGAAGAACAGATTCTGTAAATGTATTTGTAGACAGGTCTAAATCCAAGTGACAAAGGCTGCTATATCATGAGACGGGAGATAGTAAAGGAAGCCATGAATGCCATAGTCATAACTGCATGCGTTGCACTTTTAATATTTAATCTTTGTCTACCAAATGTTCATTTTCAATAATTTTCTTTGGTTATTAGAGAGTGAGCAGAATGCTAGAGGAAAAGCCATTATTTAGCTGTGTGACATTGTGCAAGCCACTTAAGATCTCTGGATATCTTTTCAATAGAAAACAAAAGTGTTGATTTCTAATGTCATTTTCCATATTAATATCCTATGATTCCACCAAACCAGAGTCAACCTAATAAAAATTAAATTCTATTAAAAGATAGAGTTAGGAAAACACTGGAAATACATAATAAATTCTCAGTAACCTTACATTTAATAAAGGGCCTTCTTTCACTTTATTTTGAAAATAGCAAGCTAAGAAGTAAAGGAATAAGTAACATTTTAAAGGTTAGCAGAATATGATTGTCAGAATTTTGTTGAATTACATAGTTACATTTCATCACATAACAAAAATATAAGGAAATAATATAATATTACAGCGCTAGCAATAATAAATAACTTGTGGGTAAAACCACCAATTTAGTTGTTCAAAATCTCAATCATGCAAAGTTGTGGTGTAAAGTAGCATTTTTGAACTGCTTTACCTTCTTTTTTAAATGATGGACCAAATTTTAATATTGCACAACTATAAATTATCTTCTTCATAGCAATATCATTTGTAAATTTCTTAGAATTATGAGTAAGACATTGGTAACAATAGATTAGGTTCATCAATTAAGGATTGAAATATAATAACTATGAATTCAGAAGAAGGTAATTCTTCAACTATGTATTTTTACCAAGGGGAAAAATCACACAAACAGATTAAAAAATAATTTAATTTCCTAATTTTATTATTGCCTCATTATTATAATATTTTCTATTTTGCCAGAAATTCACATTTTTGTTCCAGGGACAGCTATTCCTTTGCATTTTATTCCAAAAAGTGGTTCAAATAGTTTTTAAGTACAGATGTCCCCAGGCTATTATCTGGAATGGATTATAAGTAAAAATAAAGTATGCCAGATTATATATTTTCCAATAGAAGCAAAAGTATAATGGGTGTTTTATTTCTTAACAAGGGCCTAATGCCCAAAGTTGCCCAAAGTTATTTTTATCAAAATGACCATAAACATTATATTTAATCAACTACAAATGATATCCCTTTATAATGTACAATATAAGACTCCATAAAGTATATATAAATTAATTAAATAAAGATTTACAAAAAGCAAACATATAGCACATAATTTAATATATTTTAGAGATTCATAGGGATAAGGATTTTGCAAGATGGGGTAATTCTGTGTGGATCTAAAAAGAAAAAGGAACTTTAGTAGAACATATACAGTGGGAGAAAGCCAAAAATTTGTGTGTGTGTGTGTGTGTGTGTGTGTGCACACGAGTGTGACAAGGTTGGGGTGGGGGGGGGCCTCTGCAGGTCCTGGGAGGTCTCCTGTAGTCTGCAGTAAAGATGACAATACTTTGCATGTCAGGGAGCAGCCTGATTTTTTGATGTCATTTATGCACCACCTGCTATAGCTATTAATAAAATAATAGAGTATCTTATAACTAGAAAGAATCGTAGTTCATTATAGGTCTTCAGGAAAAATTTGTAGTTCCACCCACTCCACTCACTGATATATATTTTTCTGACAAGAGTAAGCGTTGTTTTTTTGGACTATGCAATAGATATGTGAATTTGAATTTGATTAATCAAATTATAATTTCATATTGACCTATATTTTGTTAATTTCCGATGGCTATTTAATATCAAGAGACTACTGTCATTTTATTCTTCATTTTCCTTGGCTTTCAGACCCTCTGTCAAATAAACCACCATAAAAACCCTCCCAAGATGTTTTCTTTGACAGAAATTCTGCAGCGACTTTTTAAAAACAATTTAAATCATGATCTCAATCTCCTTCTTTGTCTGATTTTGGGTTTTTGAATTTTGGATACCTGATAATAAGCAACTCTTTCGAGGCTGTGGGTCTCTTGAGTGAATTAATAGAGCAATTAAATTCCCACATTAGCACTATAGGGTAAGGATATAGACCTCTATCCATTCTGTGGACACATCTGTGTCTACAGAAATGCTTAATCTTACACTCTAAATCTAAAATCATCCTAAATGCAGGAAACAGATTGAAGAAATTAATTATACCAACCATTAAAATGGGCCCAAAATAACAATTAGAAAATTAAAATCGATTCATTCTTCTGGCAACCAGGATATGGAATATGGACTAGGGGAGCAGACATAGAAGATAAGTTAAAATAAAAATCTTAGTTAAACAGAATTATTAGAAGAAATATTTCTACTACAAATGTATTTTTCCTCTCCTTCAACTATTTACAAGATGTTAAAATCTTAAAATAGGGGGAAAATGTCTGAAAATTTCAAGTAAAATGTGTTTTTCATATTATTTAGTAATTTTAACTTATGTATTACATATCTAACCTTCAGTTAATTTAAATAATTGCCTACTAGAGTTTATAAGGAAAAACTTGATGTATAAGGTATTTCAACATAAAAAAAAATCATTTCCCAAATTTCTGTTGATAATGGAAGTTTTTCAAAGTTCACATGAAAAAATGTAGCCCTGGTGTTATCAATTATCTCGCCAAGTTGTGGCAAATGCCATAAATAATAACACCATAAAGTGCTATGGAGTAATGAAGATCCCAAAAATAATAATTGTGATTACAGTATGATGAATTAGGGAGACTACAAAACACACACACCTACTTAAAGTTTTTTTCTTTAACTATCACTTTAGGATAAATAAGTTTGAATTTCAAACAAAGAACTGGATGAGAATATAAGAGCAATAATGCTTATATCAATCATTCATGACCTACAGCAAATCTAATGAATTGCCCCATGAAGCCTCTCTATTGATATAGTTGGTGATGAGTCCAGGAAGAGTAGGAGCATCTGGAAAATATGGGAAAATGCTTAAATGTACAAGGGCTTATTTATTTCGAGGCCATGTGGCATTTCTCAGCTTCCACTACATCTAACTGGGAGATGAGATGGAGCCAGAAAAACATTCCCGGACCAGGAACCCGGAACTAGGCGAACCTATTCCTGGCTGTTTCTTTGCCTTTGAACAAATGACAACATCCATAGGTTTTAGTTTTCTCCTGAGGGAAACATAAAGTGGGACCTTTATTCTACATGACCTTTAAGATTGCTTCCAGATCGAGCTAGCATTCCACCTGTCTAGAAAATGTGCCCAAGATCTCATATTTCCATGAGCGTCTATAAACTATCTAAAGCCTCACTGTTAGAATAATCGCAGAAGTGATACAAGACTCACATTCTTGAGTGAGAAAATAAGGATTTGTGGTAATTCCACAGAGAAAATGTGGGCAATCTTTCAAATATGTTTGTAGAGAATGCACACATGAGATTGATCTCTTCCCACAGATTCACCCCTGGTCAGTCTCACTGATCATATATCTCATGATGAAACTCAAAAGAGGTTGACTATATAAAAGCAATTCTAATATTCCTGGAGATACATTTTACTATGGGGACTTCGTTACACATTCTTTTGTGTCAAAAATTTTTCACTGAACTGAAAGAAGCATATTTGTTGATAACGTGTTGTCTTCCTTTAGTAACTTAGTATGACATGGCCCTGGTAAAGAAGGCTAAGTCCATGACACAGGACTAGGGTTAGAATCTTAGGAAAGTAGAGTCCAAGTGTTACTCTGGACAATTCATTGGATTCTGTATCATTTTATCTAAATTGCTGCCCTCCTGGCTAGTTGTCAACCTCCTTCTCTATCCCCTCCATGGGAAATTGCACTCCATCAATTTCATAGTCTACAAATACATACTCCATAAATTTCATACACTAAATTTGTGTGACATTTCACCAATTGTTGTAACTATTAACGTACACCCAGTGGCAAATTTTTATCTATTTTGAGAAGGCTGTGGTTGGGAGATTTTGAAGTACAGTTAATGATTGATAAAGTAATTTGAAATTGCAAGATATTTATTGATAGACATGTTAATAGAACTGGAAAAAATGTATAATTTTCACCTTGAGCAGTTTTTAGTATAATATTTTTTTATAAACCATGAACTGTTAAAGGCCTAAAGCTCAGACCCACTGAATGTGTATTGCCTATTTATTGTGTTGGTTATAATAGTCAAAACTGGACTACAATTCTTTTATAAGAATATAATTTATTTAGCTTATTTTCACTGTAGCACTAATGGTCAATTTTAGTAAATGGTTCAAATAATCTAGGAAGTAGGGTATCCATGCTTATTTTTTTTTTTACAAAGTTTTCTGAGGTATTGGCCAAAGAGCGAGGGGGCAGACGTCAATTTCTATGATGCATTTGTAAATATTGACTATAAAGATACCACATGCAATAAATTGGATCTGTAGAAACTACTACTAACAATGTAAAGTTATTTATCAGTCCACTGTTTCTATATTGGTTAGAAGGTATGAGGGGTTCACCATTTTATAGGTGATGAATGATTTTCAAACATAATTGCCCAACGAAGACACAGAAGAATCGTACAAGGTACAAGACTAGTACTCTAGTTACTATTTGGTGAAAAAGGTGAGGTTTACTTTTAATAAATATGTTTTACTTTATGTCACATGCTCTATCAAACAGCTTCTTCCCTAGTATATAAGTAAATATACCTTATTTTATTAAATTCAAATTGTGGCAGTGGCAAGAGCTTATTGATTCATAAATATTTGCAACTTGCCTAAATAAATTAGTTCTGAGTGCCTACTGTTTGTTCAATAAGTGAAAGATGTGTTTTCTTTCCCACCACCGGAATAGTTAACTATTGGATTGAGGATATTTCATAATTTTCTGCACTTTAAATATAATGTCATGTGTTGGTCATGTGTACATTAATTACTATTGTCAGAAGAAAAAATTGGGGACATAAAAAATCAATCCCCTTATGTAATCTTTCTGTGAAATGTGTACATCCTCCAGGCTTTGTCTGCTGTCTGAAGAGCCATTATTACTTATGTTGGGTTTCTTCAGCATTGGTCTCTTCAAACCTGATATAGAAATGGTGACCACCTTCATTTATCTGTACAAATCTAGATGGAACCCCCACTGAATCAATTTCAGAAGGAGCCAAAAGATGTCTTTGGTTCATAGCAATGCCTCTTCACAATGAAAAAGTCACACATATATTAAAGATATAATACAATCTCTCAAGAGAGAAATGACTTGCAAAGTGTGAAGGCATCTTCAGTCAAAAGCCTACAAGCCCAAAGTGAGTTGAATACATATCCACGACTGTTTTAGTTGCTCCAGTGGAATTGATTTTATGAAGTTCCAGGAGACGGGTACAGTAGTAACTTTCTATCTTTGGTTTTTGTAGATTTATTTCCTTCTCATTTTTATTACAACAAACACTGCCTCATGTCAACCACATTAGGTTATTAATACAAATTCTCCTGTCTGTTCATTCAGCAGTTTTGACTTAGCTACAATTGTAAGTGTACTGGGGAGTAGTATGCTAGAATAACGTTCCAAAAATTGACCATGGAATATTCCATAGCATTATTCTCATTGTGATGAGATTGGGTTAAAGACTTGGGAAGCTAATTTCTCTCTCACACACTCTTTTTATGATATTATTTTCAGAATGAACTGGCCCAAGTTTATACTTGATCTTCGATGTTCCTCAGTTATGCTCACTGGTAATGATCAGAACCAATTGGTGTTCTTGAAGCAATTTCATGCGGATATTTGTCTCCTACCAAATAGACACAAGAGCAGACTCATCTAATTAGCAGAATCCCCCCTGGACTCGCTGTCTGTGCTTCTGGCACATTAATAAAGCTGAGATGTGAACCAGGACCCCTGAGGGCCTTTCCCCATAAGTCCCTTGTAGAAACTTGTGGTGTCTAAGCAACAGCTCGACTGAGTGAGCCAGCCAGAGGCTTGCTCTGAACGTGGCCCCACTAGGAACTGTGCTCAAACAGTCTCAGCTGGGAGCTGCTCTGGTGTGTTTGACTAATGGCATTTCAAAAGCAAATACCATGTGCTAAAGAAATTCAGAGGTGTTTAACCCTGAAAGCTGGGATTTCAGGGTAAGCCGTGTAGTTGTAAGGAACCAGTCATCTCCTCCTCTGCTGTGTCAGCAAAATTCACAGTGCAGAGAGTTTGGGTAATTTTCTTTTTATCCCTGAAAGCTTAGGATAATTATTTTTTGCAGCCACATTAACTCTTATGATTAGCATCTTGATGGGGTTTTCATACCTATGTCAGTGATTCAGACAGTCTAGGTAGTTGCTATAAGTGCACATTTATCAAGGAGGGACCCAGAACCATTTTTATTCAGTAGTAATTCACTGAACTATATTGTCGATCTGCACTCAAGCTATGGATAGGGATGAAAAAAACCTTATCAGAGATCAGCAAAAAAGGTACCCTTTCAACAGACTAACTTTGACAGGTTAAAAAATTTTGCTATTAAGAAAAAAAACAATCAGGTTTTCATCTTGCATGACCTGGGCTCACTATTCTTTAAACCCCACCCTAAAGTATTTGAGAGATAACCATCTTAGGCATGTGGCATCAGATGATTCAGGCAGGATAATTTTTATTTTTACTTGGGTAAGCTCTAAAATTAAGAACAAACTTATCTATGTTGATCTGAATTAACCAAACTTCCTCAGTTCACATGGAAATCACCACTTCCCTTTAAACCTTGTAGGTTTGTCACTGGTGTCAGGGATGAAAAAAATTATAGTTGATCCATTTTTTCTTATAATCCCAGACAACCCATGTCCAGTAAAAGAAAAAAATAAATCTCAGAAAGTGCTGGTTATACAGTAAAGCACAAGCCCCTAATGGCTCTCTGAGAATGGCATCTGTGAAATTTTAAATATTGATATGCCCATTTGTTCTTCTCCTGACTGCAAACTCGCTGAGTTCTTTTAAATTGTATTTTTATTTCTTCCTTAAACAGTTTCTCATTTAGAGCCCCTCTTTTTCCTCGAGGTTAAATGGAAGCTTATCAGGGATCACACTCACTCTTCCTCATGTAGCTCAGATGGGCGGCGGAAGGGAGCGACATTGTCAGCACGAAAGGAACACTAACTGGAAAGACAGTGTGCCGATGATGTGACATGCAGGACAGTTTGACTGGTTCTTTTGCTTCCAAATGTTCCCCTTCTCACATTTTCGCTTATCCTTGTCATAGGAGCAGACTGGATTATATAAATACTTTTGCTAATAAGAAGCCTTTTTTTTTTTACAGCACTATTTTAAAAATAGCTATTCAACATAACAATCTTAATTTTAATGCATCGAATTACAGTTTTCAACAGTTTAAGTGAGCATATCCTGTCACCCTCAGCACATGTTTGATACATACTTGTTATATATAGATGGATACAGCAATATCCATATCTTTATTTGTCTACACACACACACACACACACACACACACACACACACACAGAGTAGAGCTACAGGACCCTGCTTAATAGTGTGTTCTGAATTTCATGTTCCCTTAATTGTCACTGGGCTTATTTATATGAAGTTATGATGCCATTTGTAGAACTTACTGGATTTGTTCTCGTCAAAACTTTAAAAGCCACAGAGCTTGTGGTGGGGTCACCATCATGTCTCAAGGATAGACCCTGTGCTCAGACGGGGGGACCGAGCTGTCGAGTTAGGGGGAGGTGCCCCCCACCCAAGCACAACCCCAACCCAGTGTGGGCAACTTCTCATGGTGCCAAGGCTTCTGCTACCGTCAGACCCAAAGAATTTTGTTTATTTAAATGACTGTTCGTACGATTTGGATTCTATTTTTGTAAAACATAGATTTCCCCCAAAGAAATTCAATAAATAAAGGACTTAGCCACTGAATCAAGGAAGCGGAACTCCAGTTTTTAACCTTCCAATGGGACTGGGGCTCTAGACCCGACCCATTTCAATGTGTACTGCAGTTGGTCTTCCAGGAGGCAGAGGGCGCAGTGACCCCACAGGCGGGTCCAGGACGGACTGTCTCTCTGGTCAGCGGCGGCTCGGCGCGTGTCATTGGATGAGGCTGGAGCTGTAGCTGAACCCGTAGCTGCTGGAGCGCGACAGGGGCTGCGGCGCCTCCTCGCTCTGTTCCGGCGCGTAGCTGGGGAACGTCTGTGCTCGAGACATCTTGGACGAGCCGAACCCGTGGCCTAGAGAGGAAGAAAGGAGAGTCGTACTAAGAGACAGGTTCGGAAGCCTTCACATCCTCAGTGTTGAGCTCAAGGTAAGTCAGTAAAAACTGAGCAGCTTCGGTGCCTTGATGCTTGGTGAGTTAACAATGTCGTATTCAGAGCTCAGTATTTTCCCCAATGCACCTTGCCAAAAATCTGGGTGCCAGAGAGCTAGATAGATATTTTAGGGATCTCAAACTTCTATGATCCTTCAACTTTTGGAATAAAAATTGAGAAGCTGTCCCCAAAAAGCTGTTTTTGATGGAGAGCCCGTGGGTGGCTTTCTTTTCTTTTATGTTCAACTTCAGTTTACGAAAGCAAATTACACACTTTCTTCAAACCTCTGTGAACAGGGAACTACACTTGATCCTAACCGGTAACCATTGATTATCGGGAAAAAGCTTTCACAATGCTGGAGGGAGAGGACCTGGCTTCTCCTCGTGGGTTTGTGAGTCACCACAGCTGAACCCACTTCATGATGTGATTAACCAAAATGATAGGGCTTGCCGGTTACTAACATGGCCTAAAAGATGAATTCCATATGAAATATATTTAAAGAAAATTCTATATGTGCTTTTGGTCTTTCAGCTGCACCCCTGTGATGAGAAATTGTCTGCCTTTGCAAACCAAAACAGAAGTGATTACTGACAACTTGTCATAATGCTAACAATGTATGAAGAAATACGTGCATGCTAAGGCTTCACATGAACTTTCCAGTAGTTTCCTCATCCTTTTTTAACCAGTAATTATTCTTCATACTTGAAAATGATTTGTATCGAATGGATGAGCTTGGGGGAGAGAGAAGAAAAATAGATCTCGTATGTCATTCCCTTTCAGAGTTTATATTTTACCCAAAGGAAGAGATGTATTCAGTGTGATTTGTATTTTATCTGGTTACTAGGGCAAGAACAGAGAAGACAATTTATTAACATAGGAACATTGAACATCTTGTTGTCACATTCCTCAGGTGGCCCGGTCCTTTGCAATGTCACACACTTAAATCTGGTTTCATTGTCAGGTGTGTTTGGTGACTTGGAAAATGTTCTTGCAGTGTGGGAAGCTTGGGAGGCAGGGAGGAAACCCAAATGAATTGGGTAATAAGTGGCTAATTAAAACTGGTAGAACCACTTAAATGTTAAAAAAAATTTGAGAGAAAAATCTTGCTTTTTAAGATAAATATTGTTTTAGAATCACTCTTTGCCAGATTCTCTTGTCACCAGAGTCACCAGGAGCAGATCAGAAGAGAGGGCAGGGCATTTCTGCCCCACTCCCCTGGCTGGGTCAGTGGCCAGTCCTGAGCTTCCAGAACTTTCTACTCCTACAGCTCTTGCTCTCCCTTCCCCCTCTCTCCCAGAGTCCTGTTAACCCCATTTCCTCTCTGGCCCTCAAGCCTGAGGGTGGTAATGCTTCCAGCTGTTGTGCATCTTCTGCAAATTCCTCCTGGTTCCCACAGCTCTCACTAGTCCCTTCATTAAGTCTTAAAAACTTCAGCTGAGTGTGTCTTCCCTTTCCTGCAGGGCCCTGACAATACAATGAAGAAAAAATGGAGCGGGGCAGAGGGGAGAAGTTAGAGAGTTAGAGGGTGGGTTAGAGCAGGGGCTGAAGAAGGGGTCAGGGGGAGTGGTCAGAGGTTAGAGGTGAAAGCTCCGGAGCTAGAACACCAGGTCTTGATGCTGCCTCTGCTACTTACTAGCTTGCAACCCACCTCGAGGGGCTTACTTTGTCTCTTGAATTTCTTGGTTTCCTTATCTGCAAATTCTGGATGAAAATAATGGCACTTAGTGTAATATAGTTCTTTTGAGTATTAAAACAATGAGTTAATCCATGCTAAGTGCTGTCACCCTAGTAAAGAGATATGATGTCATGGTCATCTTCAGGCAGGAGTGTTAACTAGGGAGGTGAAGGCCTCCCTAAGGAGGTGGTATTTTGGCATACACTAATCTGATACGGGGAAAAGCTTTTACAGTTTTTAATGATTTTGTCTCCTTATCTTACCATTGACTCTAGATGACAATTCATGGTTCCCATAATTGAGGATACTGGCATTTATCAGCATAAGCCATCTGGAAAGTCTAATATTAAGACCACGTTTTCAGCCTTGGTTTTATCCTGTTATTTTTTAAAACTTTAGACATACCTGAAAGAGCAATGCTGGAGCACACCTTTAATTTGCATTACTGTGGGCTGAAAGCTGAGGCTTGAGAATTCAAAATAGACTTTGCCTATGAACATAATTCTTTATCTTGGGTATAAAAAGTCAACTGCGCAACTACTATTTACCAATCATCTACTAAGACAGTCCCAGATTCCCCAGGAAAGATGAAGTGTGGAAGGTATGGTCCCTGACTTTACGGAGGTCCATGTGGTTTTGGGAATGATGATCAGACAAAGACAGACAACAATAAGCACCACACAGCCGGTGCTATACAGGATCAGAGGAGAAAGCTAGCGGGGCTTATAGAGCTGTGTCGTACTTTAGCACTCACAAGTAACTTCCCCTCCACTGAGTGTGCAAACCCCACCAATTCCAGGGACTTCTGAAACAGACAGACTTGAGTCCTGCCATACCTTTTGAGCCTCACTTTTCTGCATGAGAATATGCTTTCCCAAGGTGTTTTGAGGATTGTAGGAAACAACACATACGAAGACACCTAGGATGATAGGTATGCAATAAATGTGAGTTTTGTTCTTTCTTTCCACATTGAATGGGTCGGTATTTTTGTCATTCTTTTTGTTCAATGCTTATACTTTCTCCACTATCTCATTATGCTGCCTGTCACTACTGCTATGGTTTGAATGTATTTCCCAAATTTCATCTGTTGGAAACTTAACTCACAATGTAGCAGTGCTGGGAGACAGGGCCTAACAAGAGGTGATTAGGTCATGACCATGTGAGCAGGTCAGTTATCATGAAAATGTGACTCAAATTGTACAAAAGTAATTCATGTAACCAAAACGTTTGTAGCCCCATAATACTCTGAAATTAAAAAAAAATTATCATGAAAGTGGCTTAGTTATTAAAAGCAAGTTCTATCCCCTCTTACTCTCTTGTACTCTCTTGCCCTTCCACCTCCCACCATGGGATGACACAGCAAGAAGGCCCATCAGCCTTAGATTTCCCTGTCTCCAGAACTGTAAGAAATACAGTTCTTTTCTTATTAATTACCCAGTCTGTGGTATCCTGTTATAGAACACAAAAAGGACTAAGACACTCATATGACATGTTTTGAATATTTTTCTCTTTCAAGGTCAACATGGTTTTCTTCACCTCCCCTATGAATAATTTCTAGTCTAATTAGAAATTAAATTATGATTTTTCTTACTGCAGCCATTTCTCTGCAGACAGTTTATAAGTGATGCTATTAAATGCTTATCACAAAAATAACATACCTCAATCAGAACTGTATATATGAAGGCTTTATGAGTGCTGTTTGATTCTGGCAATAATGAGTGTGAGGAAAAAAAGAGAGAAATAATTAAGCATTTTCTCAGCATTCATTTGAATTATGCCCTTAGGCACTGTTGAAAGCAAAACACAAAACCTGATGGAACAGACCTGTTCATGCCATTATTCAAGGACTCTAGTTAAATGCTTCCTAAACTTTTCCTCCACATCACCCCCTAAAGACAGATAAGGCCACTATGTACCCTGGGGATCTGGGGGATGCTATAATTTAAAAGCAATACATATGTTAATTGCTATTAGTCTATTTTAAAAGTCCTCTTGAATTTTGATTTCTAATCTATGTGTCCTCGTGTTTGTTTTAGTAGAAAATAATATTTTCTACCCATATATTCATTCAGGTAATGTTGACAATCTTGGAAAAAACACATTATATTTACCTTGTGGTTCAAGTATACGCTGAAATGAGACTCGTATCATTCGCCCATCACCTTCTCCCCATGGTATATATACATGACCCAGAATCACAGTCCCATTACAAAAATAAGGAACTATATTGGATGTAGAGACATTTAAAACATTTGCTTTATCCCACCAAAGTTATATGACCCCTCCCCAACTCTGGGAGCACAAGAGTTTCACACAACAATGAAGGCAAAACCTTCTAGTCTTAAAAAGAAATTATCCTGCTGTATCATAAAAAATCCAAATGAGTAATGAACTAGAAGGAACACAAATGCAGTTGAAAATAACAACCAAATTGGAATGCATGACTAGAGATTCACATCATGCATAGGAGAAAAGAAGGAGAATGACAATTCATTATGAATATCCTCTCTTTCCTGAGGAATTAAGAAATGCATTGTTGCTGGTACAGACTTACCACTGAGTATTCCCTTTTGTCTAGCCTCTGTTTTTCTATTCTTACTAACACCGTTTTTTTTCTTGATATACAACATAAAGGAAATTATTTTTTGTAGGAAGTCAGAAGGATCTCAAAGCATAAAACTTGTGGTATTAATTGGTAAGAGGCCATGGGCCCAGTAAAGTTCTTTAATGATTTTAATTTATGTGCTTTATTAGTTGTTAGAATCTGGGAGAGATGAAAGGGTATTGTCCCTTTAAATAACAAAACAAAACAAAAAACAATGCAAAAAATAAAGTCTCAAGAGGAAGGGAACAGCCTGGGGTAAAAGCATGAACAACAATTGGGCCTAGATAAACACAGGGGAGTACTGTCTCCCTTCAACAAGTAGCTTCTAACCACTAGGGGAAAATGGAGGGGGCAGGCTGCAGATTCAGGCATGAATGGTGGAGGATGGGATGGAAGGAAGGACTTGGGGTGCAGAACAGAGATCTCTAAGGGCTCTCACTGCAGTGAATTGGGGGCCAGAAGATTTTTAGGGAGTGTTTAATACTTGTATGCTAACCTTGTAGTTAGATAAAAGTTGAAACTGAACTAGAAGGAGAAGGGACCCAAGGGCTGTCTATAATAGCTTAGTAACAGCCTATATATATATGAAAATTTTTAATTGATATATCATAGTTGTACATATTTTGGGGTTACATATATTAATATTTTGATCCATGTATACAACGTGTAATGATCAAGTCAGAGTATTTGGGATATTCAGCACCTCAAACATTTATCTTTGTGTTGGGAACATTACAGTTCTTCTCTTCTAGCTATTTTGAAATATACAATAAATTATTGTTAACAAAAATTTCCTTACTATATTGAATACTAGGACTTATTCCTTCTAAATAACTGTATTTTCGTACCCATTAACCAACTACCCTTCATTCCCCCTCCACCCTTCCCTGTCTCTGGTTAACTACCATTCTGCTCTCCGCTTCCGTGAGATCCACACTTTTAGCTCCCACGTATGAGTGAGAACTTGCAATATTTGTCTTTCTGTGCCTTGCTTATTTCATTTAACATAATGGCCTCCACTTCCATCCATGTTACTGAAAATGACAAGATTTCATTCTTTTGTATGGCTGAATAATATGCTAATGTATATACACCGCATTTTCTTTATCCATTCATCCATTGATGGACATTTAGATTGATTCCATATCTTGGCTATTGTGACTAGTGCTGCAATAAACATGGGAGTGAAGATACCTCTTCAATATACTGATTTCCTTTCTTTTGAATATATACCCAGCAGTGGGACTGCTGGATTATATGGTAGTTTTATTTTTAATTTCTTGAGAAACCTCCATACTATTTTTCATCATTACTGTACTACTTTACATTCCTACCAATAGTATATAAGCATTCCCCTTTCTCTACATCCTTGCCAGCATTTGTTATTTTTTGTCTTTTCGATAATAGCATTCTAATGGGGGCAAGATATATCTAATTGTGGTTTTGATTTGCATTCCCTTGTTGATTAGTGATATTGA
>NW_012151396.1:2277658-2278250 GCF_000956105.1 Propithecus coquereli | reverse complement strand
GTTTAAGTCTTTAATTCACTTTGAGTTGATTTTTCTATATGGTGAAAGGTGGGGATCTAGTTTCATTCTTCTGCTAAGGATATCCAGTTTTCCCAGCACCATTTATTAAAGAGACTGTCCTTTCTCCGGTGTAGGTTCTCGGCACCTTTGTCAAAAATGAGTTGTCTGTGTGTGGATTTATTAGTAAGTTCTCTATTTTGTTCCATTGACCCATGTGTCTGTTTTTATGCCAGTACTGTACTGTTTGTTTTTATTATAGCTATAGTGTAATTTGAAATCAGTAGTATGATACCTCCAGCTTTGTTCTTTTTGCTCAGGATTGCTTTGGCTATTCAGCGTCTTTTGTGGTTCCATATGAATTTTAGAATTGTTTTTTCTTTTTTTGTTTTATTTCAGCATATTATGGGGGTACAGGTGTTTAGAATTGTTTTTTCTATTTCTGTGAAGAGTGTCATTGGTATTCTGATAGGGATTACATTGAATTTGTAAATTGCTTTGGATAGTATGGACATTTTAACAATAGTAATTCCTCTAACCCGTGAACATAGTTCACCTTTCTATTTTTTGTGTGTGTCCTCTTCAGCTTCTTTCA
>NW_012151396.1:2275079-2276845 GCF_000956105.1 Propithecus coquereli | reverse complement strand
TGCCTACTCTCACCACTTTTATTCAATGTAGTACTGGGAGGCCCAGCCAGAGCACTTAGGCAAGAGAAAGAAAGTGCATCTACATTAGAAAGGAAGAAGTCAAATTATCCTTGTTTGCATATGACATGATCTTATATTTAGAAAACCCTGAAGTCTCCACCAAAAAACTCTTAGAACTGATAAAACAAATTTAGTAAAGTTACAGGATACAAAATAGACATCCCATATGTTAATTATGCTTAGAGATGCCAGGACTCATTGTCAGCATCTCTTCTGTGAGCTGTATCTGAATTTTACTCAATTTATTTTAATTACAGTTCAGACTGGACTGTGTTATGGTTTGATCTTTATGCTCTTCCAGGGTGATTCTGACGTTCCTTTGGAGATCTCAGGGTCTCAGCTTCATCATCTTGAATAGATTTGTCAGGGTTGTCAAGGCTCAGGTTCAGCACATTTGAGCCCTTTGGAATGAAGATCACTGATTTTAACCTGTAAAGAGCATGATTTAGAAAAAACCATAATATAATAGCCACTGTTCTCTAAGCACATACTTCATGTAGATCCTGTGCTAAATACCTTAGAAATATTATTTTTAAAAATCCTCATGTCAACTCTGTAAGGTGAGATTGTGATAGTTAATTTTAGGTGTCAACCTGACTGGACTAACAGATGCCCAGATACATTATTTCTGAGTGTGTCTGTGAGGGTGTGTCTGGAAGAGGCTGGCCTTTGGATCAGTAGACTGAGTAAAGACAATCTGCCCTCACCAACGTGGGCGAGTGTCATTCAATTCATTTGAATAGGACAAGAAGGAGGAGGAAGGGCAAATTCTCTCTGTTTGAGCTGGAACATCCATCTCCTTCTGCCCTTAGACGTCAGAGCTCCTAGTTCTCAAATCTCGGGACTCCGGGACTTACACTATTGGCTCCCCGGGTTCTCAGGCCTTCAGAGTTGGACTGAATTACACCATTGGCTTTTCTGCGGCTTCAGCTTGCAGATGGTCGATTAAGGGACTTTTCAGTGTCCATAATTGGGTGAGCCAATTCCTGTAATCTCCTGTAAATCTCCTTTTATATATCTAAATGTATTCTGTTGGTTCTGTTTCTCTGGAAAACCCTTGCTTATACATATATCCTCATTTTTCATTTGGAAAAAATAAATTTGACGCCTAGAGGTGTTTAACAACTTGCCAAGCTAGATTGTGGAGAAGGAGTCAGATCTAGGTCTCTCTGAAATGGAAGCCAAAGCATTGCCGTCGATGCTTTGCTCTTTAAACCCATGGCTGTCTTTAGAAGATAGGACAGCTTCAGAGAAGGAGTAATGCCTGTTTTCACAACTCAATTCCTAAAGACTTAGTGAAGTACCTGTGCAATGGCAAAGTGTGTTGTTGAAGAACAAAAAACAACTCAAACAAGTAAAGGTCTGTCTTAGTCTGTTAGGGCTGCTATAATGAAATAACAGACTCGTGGCTTATATGATAGACATTTATTTTCTCACGGTTCCCTATGCTGGAAATCCAAGATCAAGATATTGGCAGGGTCAGCTTCTTCTGAGGCTTCTCTCCTCTCCTGGGTTACCGATGGCCATATTCTTGCTTTGTCTTCATGTGACCTTTCCTCTGTGTGTGCACATGTCTACGTCCTAATCGCTCGTCATAGAAGGACACCATTTGTATTGGATGAGGCCCCACCCATATGACCTCATTTTATGTTAATTACCTCTTTAAAGATCCTAACTTCAAATACAGTCATTGGGGATTGGGGAGT
>NW_012151396.1:2273385-2274524 GCF_000956105.1 Propithecus coquereli | reverse complement strand
TTAAGTGGAAGTATAAAAATTGCATCTCATTATTTAGTTAATTTCTGTTTGCTACATAAATTATCTAAAAATTTTTGTAGGCCAATCTACCTTTGTGTCTTGTGGGCTTTGTGTCTTAATAACAAGTCTTTCCTCATCCTAAGAATATTAAAATATTTTATCTTACTTTCTTTTTATATTTTCATAAATTTTCTCTGCTATCTTTAGCTCTTTAATTCATTGGGAATTTATCTTGATCCATGCCCTGATTTAAGGATCCCTATATTGTGTAATGGTTAATAGCATAAACTCTGAAAGAAGACTACTTGGTTTGAATTCCAGCTCTACCACTTATGAGCTGGGTGACATCCAGAAACTTCTTTCACTACTCTGTTCCTCAAGTTCCTCAACTGTACAGTGGCAGTCATAATAGTTTATACTAATAGAATCAAGTATTAAATGAGTTGATGCATAACCATAACCGTGTAGTATAATAGTATATTACAATAGTGTTACTATATTAAGAGCGGAGGTCTTACCTTGTGACACACACGTGCACATGCACGCACCCTCATCATCTACTTTAATCTTCACACAACCTGCTGTCAAGGTAGAAATAAAGTGTTTGTAATAGTACCTAGCACTGATACTTTGAATATAACCTGTTTCTGTTCTTTTTGGAATTTTTGGGAACTTCTCTTTGTTGCTAGTGTTGTAAGCTTCATGATATATGTCTTGGTGTGAGCAGATTTCCAGACTTTACAAGTTTTTTTCAATCATGGAGCCAAGGTCTCTCATTTCTGAGAAACATTTCTGAATTATAATTCTAATTTTCTGTTAATTATTTCCCTTCTATTTTCTCTGTTCTCTCTTTCTTTCACCTCTGTTTTCTTTTTCTGGACCATCAATTATTTATATGTTCTACTGCTGGACTAATGTAATTTTCTAATCTTGTCTATTTTCACTCTCTTTGCTGCTGCTTTACTTTGTGGGAGATTTGTAATTTCCTTACCCTTACCTTAGAGACTTACAGAACTAAAGATATTCTGCTTTAGTTTTAATTTGCTAAGGCTTTTACTCCCCTTCTTCCTTCCCTCTCCTTTCTCTGACATAAAACATACAGACATAATATACGTACATATGTTTATTGCTATTAATAG
>NW_012151396.1:2272180-2273335 GCF_000956105.1 Propithecus coquereli | reverse complement strand
CCCATTTTATAAATTCTCTATAATAAAAATAGTCATATCCATTATTCTAGTTGATGTAACACTTATTTATTCCCGTTGATTGCATTTAATTTCTCCTGTATTTTAATTCTTGTAATTAGTTAGTGGGATATTAATTTTCTGCTACTGTGGTCTCTTTGTGAAACTTAGGTGAACTTACTATTAGCAGACAGAATTCATTTGAATAATTCTGGAGTTTATAAACAATCTGTGACAGACAATAAAATGGTAAATATTAAAGTGGCATAATTTAAGTGGAAACATAATATTGGGAGTAGAGAATATAGGAAATAAAAATTCATTAATATTGATTAAGAAGAGGAATGGGAAAATATTCTATAATGAAAAATTCATGTTTTCATTTTTTAAATTATAGATATTGCTATATTAAAAGGCTCAGCTATAAAATTTGAATACAATGTTACTAGAAACAATGTTTGCATATTGTTATATTTTTCTTTCCATTTTTGAACATATTATTAGAGAGTTTTGGCAACAAGGAACTATTTAGGATCATGAAGTACACTATTCCCAGTTCAGGTAGAGATCTGATTTATAAATGGAGCTATTTAACAAATTTACTGAAACATCATGTTGATGTTCTACAAATCAGTAACAGGAAGAATACATACAAGCTGATGGTTCTTAAAATGAAGTATTAAGGAAAAATTAGAAGATTTTATATGATACAATTCTTTTCTAAAAAATATAAGCTAATGCAAAGAAACACATTTCCATGAGAATGGGACTTCCCTGTACAATAAATACTTAGAGATTTGTTACAACAGAAATATTATAGAGGAAATTATTGAGTGTTACATTTAAGTAGCAGTTTGTAGAAAGTTCAAATTAAATATGAGGAACATCATGAAATTATTTAAAATTTAACCTCAGGTTTTCGTGTAAGGTAGGATAGTTTTATTCTTCAATAGATACAAGACTAAACTTGCATTTAGTCTAAGAACTTCTGAAATGGCTTTGAGGATATGTATCAAAAAATTTGCTTAATTTGACAAAGATCGGTTTTTCATATCACATTTTCAAAGTTTGACATATGATTATCAAAGCCTAGGGCTTTTCCTTCTAATAACTGATTAGATTGATTTTTCAGAGATCTGGCAAGCATTTTGACCATGA
>NW_012151396.1:2259931-2271065 GCF_000956105.1 Propithecus coquereli | reverse complement strand
TGTACTCCTGGCACTGAAAACCTACAGGACTGAAAGAGATTGAGAGCACAGATCCTAAGGACAGTCCTAGCACTTAGCAGCTCACCTTGGGCCAACCATAGTTGTATATTTAGTAGCAGCGTGCTGGACTTGTGGTGATTCTGATTGTTAAAACTGAGCACTAACAGTGTTCCAGGAAGTGTCAGAGGTTTCACTTATTTTGATTTACTTAAGCCACCTGACAGTCCTACAGGACAGGTGCTCTTATCCTCATCCTTAGACGAGGCTGCTGAGGTGCACACACATTAACCTTGGAACTCAAGCTGCCGGGGTCAGAACTCTTCACTGACCCCCAAAAGGTTAACTCTACCAGATAGCACAATGGCCAAGGAAAAGGGCCTGATTTTGCAAAAGAAAGCATAGTTTACAGGCAAAGGTGCAAGACAGATGTCATAACTTTTTTTCTTTTAATGCCACACAGTTATAAGATTTTTCAAAAGAGTACAACATATCTGAATTATTTATATTCCATACGTACTTGACTACGAGAATACTTTTTTCAGAGGTCTGTATCTTGTTCTGTGTTTTACTCCCATACTTGCGAAAGTCAGCAACATTAGTTTTTCTCTTTTATTTGTTTTTATATGTAACAATCATTTAACTGACTAGAATGCTAAATCTTAGGAAGCTATGATTAATAAACTGCAATGTTCTTGGATCATGTCTACGACCATGAGTTGGCTAATGTTTCTGAATTCACTCTGTGTTCACTACTGCAGTGGAAGATAATATTTTAATGCAAACCATTTATGTTTACATAATAGCATTGGCAATGCAAATTGGTAAATCATATAAATTAAATTTTTCTAAATCTTAACTAAGTCAAAGACAGAAACAGTTTATGTTTGCTTGAGTCTTTATGACTGAAGCCTGCACACAGTCTCTGTCGATTAAAAAATTCTGGTACTGGGAAATGTGGCTAGCGCTTTAGAGAAATATATTAGTTTATTTTCTTATGTACACTATAGATGAAAAGAAGTTATAGAGAGCTTGAGAAATAAGTGAAAAAATATGAATTAAAAATACTAGAAAGAAATTTAGGAAAATAGTGTGAATTGTGAGATTTTTCTAAGTGTAAAAGCAGTTGAAGTTAAAATGAATGGTCATTTGTCACTTTTTAAGACTTCTGAAGAATCAGATCCTGAGTGTAACTCCTCTAAAACTTGACTTCATTCACTCCCGTGGAGCCTCAACTTTGAAGTGGTTTCTTAGGAAAGGGCCATGCCAATGTCCTTTGTTAGCAGCCTTTCAGGTGTTAGTTAATACCTCTGCTTGGATTCACTAAGGGGTCATGACGGTGGTGGCGGGTGTGTTTGAAGTGGTCAGAAAACTATTTTTGTTTAAAAAAATTGAAAGAAATAATACTATAACAAGGCTGTCTGATGTAAGTTTTGTGTTTCCTTTGCCTTCGTTGGATACGTCTACACGTACGGTTCAGGCTGGTGGCACTGTCATCTAATGATTCTAACTTTTCGTCCTCAGTCATGTACGTTTTCGACTTGTGAAAGTGAAACACAAATTGCATTTTTTGAATAAATGTCATTTTTTTTTGTAGACAGCTCATTCTAAACATAAATCATGTGAAATGCTAATGAAAGAGACTGTCAGTAGAGAAGAGTGTAGCCACTAAGACAAACAGGTGTCTTGTGGGAGCTAAAGATGTGAAGCTCTAGAAGGAAGGTACCGGGAAGACACTGACTTAAGAGATAGAAGGACACTCCTGCTTCACAATTAATTCCTTCCTCCTCCTCTCACTTTTCTTTCTCCCTTTTCCCCCTTCTTTCATAGCATTTTTCAAATGGATTGCAGAAAATCAATTGTTGGCACTAAAGATAAAAAGGGTTGGTTTTACTTTTATTATATTTTTAAGTATTTAGTGTTCTCCAGTTTCTTTATTACATTTTCAAGTATATGTGTAATAGCTATAAGAAAATAAAGCTGAATTGCAAGTCATTTCGAGTAGCCCACACTGGTGGCTTTAGTGTGAGACAGGTTTGGCTTAGAGGCAGCGTGAGCCACGTTCTAGCAGTGTGCCCATGATGAGTTCTTCCTGCCACATTAACTTCAGTTTTCTCATCTACAGAATGAGTTAGTGACACCTGACGTATAGAGTTTAGAAAGATGGTGTAATTTAAAGTTCCTACTACAGGATATCAAATTTATTAGGTGCTTAATGAATAGAATACTATCATTACATGAGTTTGGCCGTATCATTTTCTCCAGGCCGGAGGGATTAGAAATGTAATTCTTAGAAAGAAAATTAACACATTGACTGCCATGTGAGCCGTATTTAACCCAGGCTAGTTTTGAGCCCATGGCCTCATGAAGTAAAACCCTGTAGTTGGTTCGTGAAAATCTTACTTGTTGATGTTCTTATTGTTACAATTAATATTGACAATTTAATTTTAAAAACATGGAGTGCGTTGCATATAGCTCATGCACAGAAAACAATAAAAAATAACAAATTAGAAAGGATTGTTTTGTTTTATAATAATAAAAAACCGTGGCCCCAGGGAAATTTTTTTTTTCTAGTGTGGCAGTCAGTGTGTTAAAGAGAGAAGTTTGGATGCAACTGTGAAAGAAATGCCTGGCAGACCAGAGTTGGGACCCTGAGCGCCGCTGACACCGATAGCCGTACAGACTTCCCATGACTTACAACTTGAGCTGAGTTATGACATAAAACATTTACGTGGTTCCAAGTGGGTTTAGGAACAGGACCAAGATGGCAAAATCCCACAACTTTTAGATGTTTTAAAGAGAAACTCTGGGAAACACAGACAAATGATACAGACATAATTTGGGGTGTGATTGACTTGAGTTTGAGTCCTGACTGTGTAACTTAAGCCCGAGGTTCCTCTTCATCTGTAAATGGGAATAATGCCAGTAACTACCCCAGAGGATTAAAGGAGGGTTAAGTGAGATAATATAAGTAAACCAGTGAATAAAGCCCAGTATATTGTATCAATAACTGCTACTTGCTTACCTTTTATTTTAAATGTGTCTGAATATTTAATTTAATAACAACTAGGTTTTGATTGGTTGAAGAAAAATTTTTCCCCAGAAATGGAGGTGGGGCAAAGGTGAGCTGCTTTGGGGTCCCTGGTCGGGCAAGCCCAGTAGCAGGAAATCTTACAGCTGTAACATTCTCTGTCACCTGTTGACAAAGAATGAGGGGCTTTTAAAATGAAGAAAACATTTGTGCCTCTCCAAATTGGCATTCACCAATCGAACAGGCACAACCAGGGAACAAAACTTGGCTATTTTACCAAGAAGTTGTATAGTGTTTCAAAGCTGAACCCATCATTCTTCCCTATGCAATTTCCCTTTCCCCCTGTGCTTACTACTTAGGTGAATGGCGCCCGTCAACGGAATAGCCCATGTCGAGGACCTGGGAGCCTTTCTGGACTCTTTGCCTTTCCGTCATCTCCCCACACCATCACACCTCACATCCTGTAGATTCTACATCCTTGATACCTCTTGGATCCATCCATTTGCTTCATGCTCACTACTCTACCTTGAACTGTTATGGCTACAGACACCCAACTGGCCTTCCTGCCGACAGTGTCCATCTTCCCCTAATCTGTTCTTCGCCATGGTGGTTATGGACATCTGGTGATTTCTCCTCCCATACCTTTTTAGGAGAAAGCTACCTTGCTAGCATAGTCTTTAAGGTTCCTAATGGTGGCACCAAGGACATGACTTTGGGGTTCTTTTGTTAACTGCCACCTACAAAATCCATGTGTTTCACTCCTCTCCAGTAAAAACCTATGTAAAAACATTGTTTTTGCTGCGCAAATAATGGCTTCAATACAAATCCTCCAGGGCTCTCTTCTAGCCAGATTGTTACCCTTAAGCAACTCTTTCATACATTTTAATTTCATTTTATATATATATATGTATATATGTATATATACGAAGGACTCTTTGTGGCTTGAAATGTGTGTCTTTCTCCAGCCTCATCTTTCCATTCCCTACCTCACACCCTCTGCTCTAATGACCCTCCTAGAAACTACATCTAGTTCCCAGAGAAAGCAGCTCTCTCAACCATGGCGTGGGCTTCCTCCTCTATTACGAGTACCCACACTCACACTCGTTTGAACTTCAGCTCTTGCCAGGCCAACCCACAGTTTTCCTTCAAGAATTCATCTAGGAAGGTGTATACCCTCTTCCCCAACACCCACCCAGCCTGAGTCAGGAGCCTCTGCACTGTGCTCTCTTCGCACCACCTGCATTCCTCTGTCATTTCTCTCATCTTCTTACTTCTGTGTCTCCTCTGTGAGATTATACTGAGCTTGAGGAGAGGAATCTTATTTACTTTTGTGTTTTTGGAGCCTGTAAAATGCCAGGCACACAGCAGGTACTCAATAAATATTAATGAATAAACTATGAAAAATGGATGCAGCAGCTCGCTCCTGTGTGCTCAGGTAGAGTAGAACAGAGAAGTGCAGCTATCTGAGCTCTTGCCTTGCATGTCTTTGACTGTCAGTCATTACCTGTTGAATCAAAAGAATTTAATTATGTGGCCTGGTCATGACTAATGGTGAAATGAAAATCCTTTTTAAAATGAAAATTTAAAAATACTATAAAACTAAATATGATTGTCAAATGTATGCTATAGGTATAATTGTGAGAACAAAGAAATAATTATTTCTAGCTTCACTCTAGCTTGTATTATAATGTATAATACAAGTGTAACAATTTACGAGATTTTTTAAAAACTCTAAACAGATGTGGATTTGGTGAGAAAGTGAGGAAATAAGACCTGTGCTGTGAAAGTTTGTTGGTCAACCATTCTCCGTGAGTCTCTTGCGTTTCGGCATATTTTGTGAGCAAAGGGCACTTCCTGGATTATCTTTTCAAGGATATTTGAAGAACCATAGGCCTTAGAAGGTCTGCCTCTGAAGCAAAAGAAAGATTTGTTTATTTTAGTACAAAAAAGATAATGTCTCCTTATGGGGCAAAGGTCAGGCTGGAATATTGCCCATCATAAAATATTGGCGTTCCCTAAACCTGTGTTCACTCTCCTGTATTACAACCTATTTCATGTGCAGATGCCACCTGACCCTCTTTGCACCATCCTGTGGGAACATCACAAATGCTGATGCTCTGGTTAATGCTGATGTTGTGAGTAACAAACTTTCCCTGTCTCTGACCCCAGAGTCTCATGTCTTCCGCCAGCATCCAGGAAACTGTGGCAGGCTGACTTTTTAGCCTGCGTGTAGGGTAAAATCTCAGATCCTTCAGAGTTCTTGACACTGTTAATAAATAGTGATATGTAATGATTCCCATGCTAAGGTCAGTGCCTTCAAATTTTTGTTGGATTTTATATTTACCCATTTTTAGTAAGACTGCTAAGTTTCAGTGAAATCCTTCCTTGATCTGAAATACACATCATATCACAATGAGATAATTTACATAATAGTGAACAACTGTGATAGGTTCATAGAGTGAGTGGAATAACTGTGATATAAGAAAGAAAGAATGAATATGGACAATGTTGTTTTCACTAGAGAATGGAAAGTTAGGCAAGTGGCCCTCTTGCCACTAAAATTCATAGGATTGAAATAGACTATTAATTGTGATTAATTTCCAGTAAAGACAGTTCAGTCACCTGAGTTGTTTAAATTTTTTCTTATAAGACATACAGATTTTTATTGTTGCAATTGTTTTGACGGGAAAGAGTCTCTTCTTCAAAGGTTTTGTTTTTTTTTAAAACAATAGCATGCTATCAACATGAAGATGAAATGGAAAAAAAAATCAGCTGTGATTTTCACAGGAAAGAAAAAGCATTTATTTTAGGACAAACACAAAGCAGAGAAAATGAATGATTCCTGTGGTTTTAGAATCAAGCTTTTATCCTGTTAGAGCCATTGTTAAAAAGAATGAAGCATGTTTTAATTCTGAATATGGAAAATTGTTCTCAAAGATTTGCTGCCTCTTAAAATTGCTCTAAGAGACTATCTCTGCACCACAATGGGGTACTTTCAAAGATGGGAAATAAAGAGATTACAGGGTAAATAGCCTACGAGCTTTGATGGTTAACATTCAGAGGATGATTCACTACTATATATCTCTTATCAGAGTTCTTTTGTTAAGATAGTTTCTTTTTGTCCCTCCCTTAACAGACAGTTGAACTGAACTGAAAAGACGCAGAAATAATATATTTTAGAGTATCCTGTTTCTGCCTGTTAGAAAGTGTGATGGAAAGTAGAGAAATGTGGCCTACTTAGAAAGTGTGATGCAGGGAGTTTGAGCAGCAAGTTGAGAATTGGATATGCATGTCCTATTGGTAACTTTCAATTATTGACTTACTTAATGATTCTAGACCTTTTAACTACTGTGTATAATTTTTATAGCATGAGTGACATGATTCTATTGGCAAAAATATGATAATATAATAAATGAATGGTCAATGATTATGTTATTTTGATAATTAGAAACTTTTGAATGATTTAGCTTTTTAGTTTAATAATAATTGGTTCCGACGATGTTTTCATATTGTATGTGTATGTTTAAATTTATAATTTAATACTACTTTAAATTTCTGAATGGAAAGATACGTGATATAAAAATAATAAGTTAAAGGTTAAACATCTCTCCTACTCTTTATTCTTTGTGCTAATCTGTGCTCCCTGTGGAGATAATGCCATGCATAGAGGCAGCTCCAGCTCTTGCTAGAAGTGCACAGAAGTGTGTGTTACCAGGAAAACTTCATCAATGACTTGCATTAATTATGCGTGGTATTCTGTCTTTTGCTTTCTGCTGACAATTACTATTTTAGAAAGATTCATTAAATCTGAATATATAAAAATCTAAGTAGCAGAAACTACAAAGCACAATAATTTCTGTTCATTCAGGGACTTGTGATTTGGGATGTTGGCGTGGGTATTAGTGTAGGATACTAGCTGGTGGTTAAGGTCATGTCCTGACCATTATTCACAGTAGCCAGGATATGGAAACAGCCTAAGAAAATGTGATACATACCTACAGTGGAATATTACTCAGCCTTAAAAAGGAAGGAAATCCTGCCATTTGCTATGACATGGATACATCTCGAGGATTTTGTAAGTGAAGCAGTCTGACACAGAAGGACAAGTATTGCATGATTCCACTTACATGAGGTATCTGAAACAGACAAACTCATAGAAACAGAGAGGAAAATGGTGTTTTCTGGGGGCTAGGGGTAGAAAGAAGTAGGGAATTGCTGTTTCACAGGTATTAAGTTTCAGTTATGCAAGATAAATGCATTCTAGAGGTCTGTGGTACAACATTGTGCCTATACTTAACAATACTGTATTGCGCTTAAAGCTTTGTTAAGAGGGCTTTCATGTTAAGTGTTCTTATCATAATTTTTTTAAAAAATCATTGTCTGAAATCCCACTAAATCTCTGGGATTGTACATGTGGGAATGAAAATGGCTCTTGGGCAAGCGTCAGGGAGCTCCCGGGGAGACACAGTTCACACATTCTCGCAGCCAGATCACAGAGTGGTTTGATGAGCAGCAGAGCATTTTAGGTTTGAAAATCTGCATCAGTGAGATATTTTTCTCCAGGCTTTTTTCTTGAGCGTATGCATACTCTTTACCCATTGAGAAAAGTACATGCTAAAATAAATGCCTATTATCCCAAGATTAGAATAGCGATATGAATTAGATTGAGTAAGACTGGTTAAAAGAAAGAAATATATGGAAGTCAACAAAAGCAAACTAAGAGAGTTTACAACTGGGGAACTGATACTGCCTAATGACCTTGTGTACTTGTGAGAATATTCCTTGCTTCTAGATAAAAGGCACACATTCTCTGATACCAATAATAACAAAAATAAAAACAAAATTCTTTTACATGTGTGAAAAACTTTGGTTTTCAACATATTTTTATAAATTTGTTTCATTTGAACCTTCCAAGAGCCTTGTAAGGGTAGGTCATCTGAGTAGTGTCATTCAGGTCCTGCTGGTGACAGTCGGAGGCTTACGTGACTGCCTGTGGCTATGCCAGACCCCAGGGTTATGACTCTGGCTTTTGTCATTGCTTCCTTGGAAGGTCACCAGGGGTCCTTTAACCTTCTGGCCAGGAAGCGGCTCCAGGTTTTGCCTTGGTGCCCGGCAGCCCTCAGCAGTGCAAGGAGGCTACACACAGGCTGTGATGGCCTTTCCATGTGTAAACTTAGCGAGGCTACAGCCCGTTACTCACTCAAACCCAAATGTAGGTGTTGCTCTGAAGGCATTTCACAGGACATTAAAATAGATTATCCTCGATAATCTGAGTGGGCCTGAGTCATTGAGTTGAAAGGCCTCGAGAGTAGTGTTGAGGATTTCCTGGTGAAGAAAAATTCTTTCAGTGGACAGCAGCTTCAGGCCATGTCCTAGGGTCCAGTCTGCACCCCAGTGGCCTGTCCCATGGATTTTAGACTTGTCCAGTACACCTCCACCGTCATTTAAGCCAATTCCTTGAAATAAGTCTCTTAATATTTATCTCCTACTGGTTCTGCTTCTCTGCCTGAACCCTGACTGACACCCCAGGGTATACACTGCTAACAAACTCATCCATCTTGGAGCACAGCCCTCTCACCACTGCCTCCCCTTGAGATGTCCCAGGAATGTACTGGAACTGCACTGCATTGGATGTGCAGACGAGACTGATTCTGGGAGAGCCACGGCTGCAATCATGGTCCTGTTCCCGGGCCAGGAATGCTCCATATCTTGGTGCAGTGTCAGGAGTCAGGTGGTTTTACAAGGTAACAGTTCATAGGTTCTAAACTTGAAGGGAGTTCTTCCATGGGTATTTGTAGGGAAAGGGGGTATATGGTGTTTGATTTTGAGTCCCAAGGACTCTTTATGAGTTGCTCAGTTCTCTGAGAAAGCTCCAAACCTCAGAATTTTGATTTTGGAAAAATTTTTTGGCAAAAATTTTCTCAATTTAAAATTGCCTTTGCTTTGGTCAGGACGTAAAATTCATAAATTGGATTCACGTAGCTAGTGAGTTTCTCTGAGATGTTGCCATTGGTGGTAGCCTGGCTACTGGATACTCATGTTGCGTCTAGTACGTGACTACTGGGATCTTGGACTGGACTCAACTGTTAGAAGACTGCTCTGGACCAAATGGTGTCTCTTCGAAAATTCATATGTGAAGCCCTAACTCCCAGTGTGACTATATTTGGAGATAGGGCTTTTAGGAAGTAAGTAAGTTTAAGTGAGGTCATAAGGGTGGGTCCTAATCGTTTAGGCCTGGTGATTTTGTAAGAAGGCGACACACACTCCACACACACACACAAAAGAACAGCCATGTGCGGGCCCATGGAGCATGCGGCCATCTGCAAGCCAGAAGCAGAGCTCTTGCCAAGAACCTGACCATGCTGGCAGCCTGTCCTCAGGCTTCCAGCTTCCAGAACTGTGAGAAAATATAGAGTTCTGTTGTTTCATCCAGTCTGTGGTATTTTGTTATGACAGTCCTGGGAGACCAAGACAAGGACTGACTTTGGTAAACATTGGAGCCATTGCTTTTAGGGCCAAACACACTTAAGAATTGTTTTTATTATTGCCTATTTTTAATTAAGAATAAAATGGAACTTTTTCACTAAATAAAGGTAGAACACATCTGAAATCATCAACAATACTGATCACCAATGAATAGTTAGTTCAAGACATACACATTTACTCAACGGCTGCTGCAGTTGTGTAAGGTGTTTCATGAAAGAATAAGAAAGAAGGGGATGAACTGGGCTCTATACACAAAGAACTAAAACCCACTAGGCAAGAACAGTTAAAAGATAACACTTTTAGCAGTTCAATTTGCACGTCCTTTGGTTTTTATTGAGGCTATGCGTCTACTTACATGAACAAAAAGACGTGTGTGAGAATTCTGCTCTCCTCTACACTTAAAGCACCAAATGCAGAGTGTTTTTTCCCTTTGGGGTTTTCTCCAAGTTCCTACTGGTAAACGTTGCTATAATTTTTGCTGAGAGACCTTTCTGAAGTTTTTGCTGATAGACTTTGCTGTAGATTTGGACTGCTCCCTGCCTGTCCTACTTGCCTTGCATTCAGTGGTCAGGAACTGTTCCAACACCACTCGCTCCAAAGTTGACCTCAAACAAAGTCTAATATGGAGTACAGGGTTCCCATGTAGATAGAGCTGGGTTTACGTCCTGTTTGCCTTTAATGGGAAGTCACTTAAAGGCCCCAAGTTTTGCATTTTTAAGACAGAGCATGATGATGATGATAACATAATAATAATACCTACTTAATAATACTTACCTCATGGCTTAAGCTAAGTAAAAAAGTATTTTAAAAAGGGTAATGCATGTGATGTTCTTTGCAGAGTATTTACTCCTGTAAATGTTTCTTACGTATTAGTTGCTTATGTTTATTACCATGGAGGAAGATAACCCAAAGTAACAGATCTCCAACCTTTCTGGTCACAAAATATAATCCCTTCACTGCTAATCTGTTTTAAGGCCATGTGGTTAATTCACTAATTTGCTCATAGGGCCTGTGGTCTATGTATAATTATATGTGTGGTCACAGCTTTCATTATGCACAGTTCCGATTATTTGGAAGAGGAACACATTGCACAAGAGATATAAAAAGGTAAATTCTGTTGGCAGAGAGAAATACAGGAGCAGCTGCTGTCGTTCAGTGTCCAGTAGATCAGGAGCTTTGGAAAGGCGTGTGGCAGTGCCATAGGCCTTGTGTGTCTGGAATTTGATTCTTCAACAATACAATTGAGGAGCAATGGGAGTGGGGACGGACGGCCTCCTAATGGATGCATGTGCCTGTTTTATGTTTGAAAAATATCACTAAAGGGGAGATGAATTAAGATGTTTGGTGTGTCTCTAATATTGCCATTTGTATCAATATACTTGGTCCTATTACTTTTCTCTTTTTAAATCATAGCGTTTTATTTTTGGAAATCATAATTATATTCACAGAAACTAGTATTTTCCATAAATCCTAAAGGATATAAAATGTAGGCTAGAAATACAAATGGGTGAGCTTACAACTTGTTTTTTATGTGAATGTATTTAATCAATGAAATGGAAAATGAGACCAAAACAATTTTAACCAAATATTGAAGGCCTCAAATTACACATATATGTCTGT
>NW_012151396.1:2244268-2246792 GCF_000956105.1 Propithecus coquereli | reverse complement strand
TAAACTATGATGATATCCTTTCCCTTAATAATAAAATGAAAAAGTTTTTTTAAAGAAGAGGCACAGTTATTGCTTTTTTAAATGGTATATTCATATACTTGTACCCTAAGAAGTGTCAGCTAAGCCTGCAAACTTCTAGTCAATATTTTAAGAAAATGTGTATTGCTTGTTAATTGACAGTTCTCAAATATTATAATATGTATGCTTTATATTAGATCAGGATTTATTTGGGGGAAGATCTAATTGGAAATACTGTGCCTATTTGGCTTTTTTTCTTTTGTTTTCTTCCATGTGCATGAGAGGTCTCTGAATAGTGTTATGGTTTTATGGAAATTGAATGAAGAACAGGGAACTGTAGAAACAGGTTCGATCAAATTTATGGGACCACCTATTTTGCATGTGGCTATGTATATTTTTAAAAGGACTACATCTATTTTATTTTGCATGGATTATTTCATCAGTTTCTTATCTCTTGGGTCATTATTTCTCATAACTCACTTCTTTCATGAAACCTCTCAAGATCTTTCAAGAGCACCTTCATAACCTTGTCCTCCTGTCTCCACCCTCCATAAAAGAACACAGCAGGTGAAATGAAACCACCCACATAAGTACTCATGAACTTTCACCCTTGAGATGGAACCACTTTCTTCAATGATGAGTTTAATGTCTCCACACTATGTATGCTTCTGTTAGGTAATAAACCACAAGCATAGGAACTGTATCTCTTTATGTGCTGTACAATCCCCGACTTATTGATGGCACTTAATCATAATAATCATTAAGTATGTGGGTTTCAAACCTCTCCTTCAAAAGCCTCCATTTGGGCAGTGGAATGATATAAAATATAGCTTGCTGGGAAGTGTTGCCCTTGCTTCCACAGTACAAGGACTCCACCGTACTTTCTGAGTAGGAATTTATTTTTACCTTTCTCCTGTTGCTAAACTCTTTCACACTTTATTTTTATCCAGCCTTGTAGAAACTCCCTGTAGTAGATACTCCTAACCAAAGTCAAAGTCGGAGGAAATTATATTTACACACAACACCAATACCAACTGGCAGTCCGTATCAATATCTGTCACTGTAGAGCAAGTATATATATGTTCATATGAAATAAGTTTGACTTGAGATTTTCAGAGGAAGCTTAAGAAAGAGTTTGGTTGGAGGTTGAACTGGTTTGGCTTGAGTCTCATCCTCTGTGGCATACCTCTGGTCATATGTTGAAAACAGAGATAACAACAACAAAAATCCTTGTCCCAAAGCGTTCATGTGTTCATGCATAAACACAGATACATAACAATTTTTTGATTATAATACATGCCACTAATATTCCAGAGAACAGACTTAGAAAATATGGAGAGCTCATACAATGTGTATCAATTTATCATAGCATCGCCTTAAAAAGTCTCTCTGTTTTTAATTAAAATCAGAGTTAAAAGGAATAATTGACAATTGTATATAGATTATGAAAGCCCTATTATCACATAACAAACTTAAGAATTTAACCATTTGTCAATATAATTGAAAGGAAATTTTCTAAATCTCAACAGCACAAAATTTAACTTATTTTTTTGAGCAATTTACCTGCTTAGAAATCACAGGCCCATTTTGGGATAATGAATTAGGAAATTAAAATTCTTGTTCTTTCGTTGTCTTCACGAAACAGCTTTTCAATGGGAATCATCAAGTCCTATGAACCTACACCTTTATTCACAGAGCTAAAGCAACAGACAAACACGGTCTCCCCCAGGGAATTGTTCTCTTTGGATTGCTCTCTTTTGGGGAGGCACCACTCCAGTTACCAAACTCAAAACTTTTGTATTAGACAGTGTCATATTTGACAGATCTAGAAAAAATAATTTTAAGCTTCATTTGTAACCAAAAAAGAGGCTGAATAGCTAAAGCAATCTTAAGCAAAAAGAACAAATCTGGAGGCATCACATTACCTGGCTTCGAATTATACTACAAGGCTATAGTAACCCAAACAGCATGGTATTGGTATAAAAGTAGAGACGTAGACCAATGGAACAGAATAGAGAACACAGAAATAAAACCATCCACCTATAACCAACTGATCTTCGACAAAGCAGACAACAACATACACTGGGGAAGGAAAGCCCTATTCCATAAATAGTGCTGGGAAAATTGGGTAGCCACATGCAGAAGAATGAAATAGGACCCCTATCTCTCATCATATACAAAAATTAATTCAAGATGGATTAAGGACTTAAATGTAAGGAATGAAACCATAAAAATTCTAGAAGAAAATGTAGGAAAAACTCTTCCAGACATCAGCCTAGGCAAAGAATTTATGACAGAGATCCCAAAGGCAAATATAGCAACAACAAAAATAAATAAATGGGACTTAATTAAATTAAATGGCTTCTGCACAGCAAAGGAAATAATCAACAGAGTGAACATGCAACCTACAGAATGAGAGAAAATATTCACAAACTCTACATCCACGAAAGGACTAATATCCAGAATCTACAAAGAACTCAAACAAATCAGCAAGAAAAAAACAACC
>NW_012151396.1:2238091-2244218 GCF_000956105.1 Propithecus coquereli | reverse complement strand
TTTGCTCATAGGGCCTGTGGTCTATGTATAATTATATGTGTGGTCACAGCTTTCATTATGCACAGTTCCGATTATTTGGAAGAGGAACACATTGCCCAAGAGATATAAAAAGGTAAATTCTGTTGGCAGAGAGAAATACAGGAGCAGCTGCTGTCGTTCAGTGTCCAGTAGATCAGGAGCTTTGGAAAGGAGCGTGGCAGTGCCATAGGCCTTGTGTGTCTGGAATTTGATTCTTCAACAATACAATTGAGGAGCAATGGGAGTGGGGACGGACGGCCTCCTAATGGATGCATGTGCCTGTTTTATGTTTGAAAAATATCACTAAAGGGGAGATGAATTAAGATGTTTGGTGTGTCTCTAATATTGCCATTTGTATCAATATACTTGGTCCTATTACTTTTCTCTTTTTAAATCATAGCGTTTTATTTTTGGAAATCATAATTATATTCACAGAAACTAGTATTTTCCATAAATCCTAAAGGATATAAAATGTAGGCTAGAAATACAAATGGGTGAGCTTACAACTTGTTTTTTATGTGAATGTATTTAATCAATGAAATGGAAAATGAGACCAAAACAATTTTAACCAAATATTGAAGGCCTCAAATTACACATATATGTCTGTGTATGTATATAGATATGTGTCTATCTCTACCCATCTGTCTATCGAGAAAGGTAAGATTGAATCCTATGAAATTGCAGTTTTGTAGGTCACACACTGTAAAATATCAGAAATTTCATAGGGTTCAACCTAAAAAATACACACACACACACATATAGAGAGAGAGAGAATAAAGAAAAATGTGGTTATTATAAGGCTTTCTGTCACCTGTCACTTCATTAACTTTTACTGAAATGATTTATTCCTGCAGCTACATTCTTATGTCAAAGCATGACCGACTTAACATATACAGAGTTGCAGCACTGATCATATTAACACTGCAGATGTGTCAAACCGTATTCACAGCCCCAGTTAATTGCTTCAATGAGAAATTTAGCACATATCTCTATCATATATTATTGCCTTTTATTTACATTTTTTTGTGAGTTTCAAATCACACAAGGAATGCACATTTGTTGCAGCAAGTTAGACAATACATAAAGGTGGGTAAAGACAAAGTTATTCTTCTCTCCTTGTCCTACCTTCCCCACCTCACCCCTAGGGCATATCTGCACTCTGTGTGGTTTTCCCCTGGGGCACTCGGGTCTCATGTGCTGGACTCTAGCCTCACCCTCCTTCCCTCTTCCTCCTGTCCTCCTTTATTTCCCGCGAACCTTTGCCTTGCTTTTCCCAGGTGTGATGACTCCCTTGACTCACTGCCCAGCACATGTTTGCTCTGGTCGCAGTGAAGGGAATGGCCTGGGCATTTCCCCTGTCATGTTATGGGAATAGATTTGACTACAGTGACTTCAGAAAAAATATTAGAGAAGATGGATTACTTTCCTGCTCCTCCGTTTGACAACTGTTTTCTCCTATCTGGACACTCAACCCCTGCTAGTCTCGTGCTGCCTGAAGGGGATTTTCCTTCATATAACACAGCGTCACTCTTTGTCTCCCCTGAACTCATTCAGGACCAACATATCCTGAGAAGTACACTTGTCAGAAGATCAGGAGCTTGTGGTCTGGCCTTATCTTTCACTTCTCTGTCCAGTTGTCTCTTGTTGCTGACTACTGGCCTCCGATTTTCTATTTTTGTTGATTTTCTCAAGGTCACCAGGCTCTAGGCTATGGGTTTTCCCGGCTTGTCTCTCTGTGTATCTCTCCTGTCGCTCCTCTGGCTCCCAGAGCCCTCCCCCAGGACCTGCCACTCCCGGCCCTCTTTTGTCTGCGGCTCCTTCCTTCTGCGATGCACCTCTTGGCGGCAGGTCCCATGTTTGGTCAAAGTGGTAGTATGTATGTATGTTGCTTTTAGGCTTCATGATATTTTCACATATAATTATTTCATCTAATTCTCAAAACAGCATTGAGAAATGCAAGAATGTAAGTATTGTTTCCATTTAGCACTTGGAAAAACTGAACCTGGAGGAGGTTGCATGACTTTGCTCGGATTCTTAGGTCCAAGTGAGGTCCGAAACCCAGATTGCCCAGTTCCTGGTTGTGTATTTGCTCTCCTGCATCCCACTCTAGGTGTCCTCTATGCTCTGCTTTGTGGCTTCTGGAACACCAAAAGCCTAAATACAAGCTTTTCTTAGGTCCATCCTCTCACCACTTACCCCCCAAGATGATGCCCAACTCAGCCATTAAAAAAGATGCAATCTTCTACAGAAAATGCCCATCCAAGTTTCCAGAGGGGCCTGGGGGCTGAAATGGTGCATTAGAAGCAGCCTGCACATGCCACTCTCAAGGAGAGGACAGAAAGTTGCAAGTGGATGCCCACCTACAGATGGACCCTCTTGGAGACAGCATTGTGCGTCATCAGAGAAGCAACAGGGACACTCAGAGTGAAGGAGATGGGGACGGGGAGATCCATTGCCAAGATTGGAAGGAAACTGGGGGAGACACCTACACGTGGGGAAGGGATAAAGGAGAGAGCCCCAGGGCCCCACACTCCCCACAGGGACACTGCGACTGGAGCTATGAGGGCCCCCATTCCCCCCACCGTAGGCCTCCCTACTGATCAGGGAACTGCTTGGAGACTGTTCTGGTTGTTGCAGCTCACGCCACTCTGAGCTCTCAGATCCAAAGCTCCCAGTCTATAGAGGGATCAGCTTCCCTGCAACTGCCTCCGCAATGCCCCTTGCTGGCCAGGTGCATGAAGGGCCATGCCCCTGCAGATCCGCATGCCCTGCGGTGGACCATGCACCCTGCTTGTGTGCGCTGGACAGGCCATGCCCTTGCAGCACCATTCACTGACCAGCAGAACAAGCCCCCAGTCCCCCGCATGCCATGTTGAGGTCCCTGTCCTTGAGACCTACATACCAGCTGGTGGGCCATGCCCCTGCAGCATGGGTCCAGCTCTCCACCATAGACCTGCTAGCCACAAGCCACCTCCGCCATTACACCTAGACCTGGGCAGAGCAAACACCTGTGGCCACTACCTAGATAGCCTTTCCAAAAAGCCACTGCCACCGCCGTGGGGAGACCCCAGCAGAGCAATCTCCTGCAACGCCTGCATCCTGGAGAGAGACTCACCCAGCCCTCTGACCAAGCTTCCAGCAGTGGCCTGAGGACCACTTGATAGGTTGTATGCATCTAGGAATTTATCCGTTTCTTCTAGGTTATACAGTTCGTTGGTGTATAATTGTTTATAGCAGTATCTTAGGATCCTTTGCATTTCTGTGCTATCAGTTGTAATGTCTCCTCTCTCATTTCTAATTTTATTTATTTGAGTGTTCTTCTTAATCTATCTAAAGGTTTGTCAATTTTGTCTGTCTTTTCAAAAAACCGACTTTTAGTTATGTTGGTCTTTTCTATTGTTTTTCTAGTCTCTAATTCATTTATTTTGGCTCTGTTCTTTATTCTTTCCTTCCTTCTATTGACTTTAGGGTTGGTTTATTCTGTTTTTTTTCCCCTAGGTCTTTGAGGTGTAACATTAGGTTGTTTGAGTCCTTTCTTCTTTTTTGATGTCGGCATTTACTGGTATAAACGTCTTACTTAGAACATAAATTTTGGTATGTTGTGTGTCCATTTTTATTTGTCTCAAGATATTTTTAAATTTCTCTTTTAATTTCTTCCTTGACTCATTTGTTGGTTAGGAGCATGTTGTTTAATTTCCATGTATTTGTGAATTTTCTAAAATTTCACCTGTTACTGGTTTCTAGTTTCATACCATTGTATGGAAACATACTTGATAAGATTTCAATCCTCTTAAATTTGTTCAGACTTGCTTTGTGGTGTATCACATGATCTGCCCTGGAGAATGGTTCATGTGCACTTGAGAACAGGTATTCTGCTGCGATTGTGTGGAATGTTCTGTGTATGTCTATTAGGTTCATTTAGTCTAAAGTGTAGTTTAAGTCTAATATTTCCTTATTGATTTTCTGTCTGGATGATCTGTCCATTGCTGAAAATAACATCTTGACGTCCCCTCCTATTATTATATTATAGTCTGTCTCTTCCTTCAGATCTATTAATATTTGCTTTATATATTTAGGTGCTCCAATGTTGGGTACATATATATTTATAATTGGTATATCCTTTTGATGAATTAACCCCTTTATCATTACATAATGATCACCTTTGTCTTGTTTTGCAGTTTCTGACTTAAAGTCTATTTTATCTGATATATGTATAGTGATCCCTATTCTCTTTTGGTCTTCATTTTTATGGAATATCTTTTTTGAACTTTTTACTTTCAGTCTGTGTGTGCTCTTAAAGGTGATGTAAGTCTCTTTTAGGCAACAAATAGTTGAGTCTGTTTTGTTTTTTTTTTGGTACCCATTCAATCACTTCATGTCTTTTGATTAGAAAGTTTAATCCATTTACATTCAAAGTAATGATTGATAGGTAAGGATTTACTACTGCCACTTTGTTAATTGTTTTCTGATTGTTTTGAGACTCTTCTTTTCCTTTCTTCCTCTCTTACTGTCTTCCTTTGTGATTAGGTGATTTTCTCCAGTGACATGCTTTGATTCTTTACTTTTTATCTTTTGTGTATCTACTATAGATTTTTGCTTTGTGGCTGTCATGAGGCTTACGTAAAACATCCTATAGTTATAACAGGTTATATTAAGCTGATAACAACTTCATTTTGATTATGTAAAAAAAAAAAAAAAAAAAAAAAACCTCTACACTGAGGACTTGCATTCTAGCAAGTTCCCTGATGATGGTGACAGTACTAATTTGGGGACCATACTTTGAGAACTACTGGCCTAAAAATTTTTGAAATTTCTATAAGTTTTGACATTTTGTGATTGAAAGTAACAGATAGTGGTCTCTATCAATAAATTGCCAATAAAAGTATGTAGGTTGATATTTTTGATAATGAGCATCTAAGATGTAGTTTTCCCATAATATATCCACCAGAATCTCCTGACCAGGTCTGTCTAAAGCTTGATGTAAATTTAATATTGATTCTAGTTTCCATTTGAATACATGATGGACTTGATTGGCTAGTGTTTTCATTTTAGAAATCTGTAGACATAACAGGTAATTTGCATGCAATCTGGTTCCTGAATGAGCTTGTCATTTAACATAACGGTGTTATATTATAACCTGCCCGGTGGTGTGAATCTCTGATTACCTAGCCTGCCTTGTAAAATATTGATCCTTAAGGCTGATGATAATGGGACTATAGTGATGGATAAATAAGATTTATGCTGTAATTCTGATCTTAGAACATTAAACCAAAATGTGTTTATGGACTGTATAGTTCGTTTCTAGTCATGATAGCAGCTGCAAAATTTATGTTTCTTATCTATTATTCTGTAAGGTTCATGAGTTCTGAGGGAAATAATCCTATTTTCTTGCTTAATAAATACAGGGAAGCTCGTTAATTACACTGAGATTAATGTGGCATTTAGTGTAGACACTCTAAAGTACATTTGCATTAAATATTTGACCTTTTACATTATTAAAAGTTGAAATGGATCCAAATTTGCCAGACACCACAAATCCAAAAATAGAATTAGCATGCTCCTGAAAATCTTTATATTTTGTTCAGCTGTCTTCCAATAAGAATTTCTAGGGAGCAAAACCGTCTAAGAAAACATAAATGAAACTAATTTCCTAAACTGTGTGGATATCATTAATGACATCACTTATTATACTAATTAAAATAGACCAAGTAATTCTCTTTGGCTTGAGCTAAACTATGCTACAGGACTAAAAATGAGCCCAGAAAAGAATGACATTTAAATGGATACAATAAAAATTTCAGTTTAAAACTTCGAAATATATCCAAGAAATTTTGAAGAAAAAGTTAACAGTAAAGCACACAACCCATCTATTTTCTTTTAAGTAGTAATTTAAATATACATGTGCCCCCTCCAACATGCACACATAATCTTAGTTCCAAAAACCATATAATTAATAATTAAGATAAACTATGATGATATCCTTTCCCTTAATAATAAAATGAAAAAGTTTTTTTTAAAGAAGAGGCACAGTTATTGCTTTTTTAAATGGTATATTCATATACTTGTACCCTAAGAAGTGTCAGCTAAGCCTGCAAACTTCTAGTCAATA
>NW_012151396.1:2226678-2227016 GCF_000956105.1 Propithecus coquereli | reverse complement strand
TTTGGTAAGGTTCATTTCCATATCAAGTGTAAATGCTCCTTGGCTTATGATGGGATTATATCTGGATAAATTTGGAGATGTAACTCCATCTCCATTAAGTCAAGGATAATACTGAATGCATATGGTTTTCTCACCATCATAAAGTCAAAACTATTAAAACTAAGGTGAACTGTGATAAATCAGAAGCTGCATGTATTTATTGGTTGTTTGTACTTTTCTTTTCTTTTTTTTTTTTTCCCACCACCACCAGCGCGGGTGCGGGCCCAGGTCAGCACCGTGGGTGGCCGGGGCCAGGGGCGAGGGCACCCTGAGGGAGAGGCCAGGATGTTTGTACTTTT
>NW_012151396.1:2210335-2226628 GCF_000956105.1 Propithecus coquereli | reverse complement strand
TCTACCCATAGGAAATGAAGTCATTTTATTATATCAAAAAGACACCTGCACTCAAATGTTTATCACAGCACAATTCACAATTGCAAAGATATGGAATCAGTCTAAGTGCCCATCAATCCACAAGTGGATAAAGAACATGCATGCATACACATGCACACACATACACCATGGAGTACTACTCAGACATAAAAAGGAATGAAATCATGTCATTTGTAGCAACTTGGATGGAACTGGAGACCATTATCCTAAGTGAAGTATTTCAGGAATGGAGAACCAAACACCACGTGTTCTCATTAGTAAGTAGGAGCTAATAGATGGGTACACACGGGCACAAAGTGATATAAAGGTCATGATATAAAGGGGAGGGTGGGAAGAAACTTACCTACTAGGTACAGTGAACACTATTGTGGTGATGGGCATGCTGAAAGCCTTGACTTAAGCATTATACAAGGTATCCATGTAACAAAAACACTTGTACCCCCTTAATACTTTGAAATAAAAAAAATTGGGAAAAATAATTTTTTCTGAAATTTCTAGATAATTGAATTACCTATGTTTTCATTTGCCTGGATGATTTTAGTTTTATATATAACCCAAACTCATGTGAAGTGAAGAGCTTTGGATAATTTAATACCAAATGTCTTTCTATATCTTTCTTCAACCTTTACTGTATTTCTTCTACAATGTGGGTCATAGCTATTTTTTTAAAAAATAAATTTCGGTTACTCACTAAATTCTTCTTTTGGAATTTCTTTTTTCATGAGATTATCAAGAATAAGCAGATTCTGTAATGTGATGAGTCAACTTATTTTCCCGCTTGGTACATCTTTATACAGTTCTCTTGTGTTTGATATATTATCCTTTTACTGCAGGTGGTTTTTCATTTTATTCATGGGAAATTTTCTCAGTGCTGTATAAAATGCATTTTCTGTTTTCCCCGTGTAATTGTTGGGAAACCATTATCAAATGTCTGTAATATTGTTAGGAACTATGATGTTAACAAAGGAGCACTTCATAAAATCATTATCAGAACTACCAAGCTCAAATGGAAATCTCTAGAAGTTTTAATTTGACAGTGTACTTACTGGTCAACAATTATTTAATGATATAGTAAAATGCTGCTGGGAAGTGTTAAGTGATAGGAAGGCTTTATAATCAGATAAATCAATACAAAAATATTATCTATAACATAAAGCCAAACAAACTCTTAATATTGGACTTTTAATCTATCATACATTTCTTTCGATGCTACTAATTATCACATCTTCCTTCTTTAATATTATTAGTACTAAGAGCTAAAGGAGATAGTTTTTGTATAAATTTCTACTTTCTTTGGCTTAAATTTTTATAGAAAAATATTTGGATTTTATTTTAATATTAATAAGGAAGACATAATTCTTTTGGGAAATTTTTGGTAAGGTTCATTTCCATATCAAGTGTAAATGCTCCTTGGCTTATGATGGGATTATATCTGGATAAATTTGGAGATGTAACTCCATCTCCATTAAGTCAAGGATAATACTGAATGCATATGGTTTTCTCACCATCATAAAGTCAAAACTATTAAAACTAAGGTGAACTGTGATAAATCAGAAGCTGCATGTATTTATTGGTTGTTTGTACTTTTCTTTTCTTTTTTTTTTTTTCCCACCACCACCAGCGCGGGTGCGGGCCCAGGTCAGCACCGTGGGTGGCCGGGGCCAGGGGCGAGGGCACCCTGAGGGAGAGGCCAGGATGTTTGTACTTTTCATAGGGGAGGAAAAGGATGTACTTCTTATTCTCAGGGAGCTTGTGATCTCCTGTAGAAACACACAGTTGCACACTTAAACACTATTCCTACAGAGCACAATGTATCTTATGATGGGGAGAGTTCCAGATGACACAAAAGAGCCCTCCGCGTGGTTGGGCCATGGTGCGGGCATAGGATGGAGGAAAAAGGGTACCCAGAACTAGTGTGTCATAAAAGGCCTTGGGGAGAAAGTGATGGTTTTTGAGAAGAGGCCTGAAATTTGAATTTTACCTCCTTCCTTTCCTAGTGTTATTTATAATACGTATTTACAATAGCTAACAGAGCTAGTTTCTTATATAAGCCCTACTTTCTTAAGTAAGTAAATAAATAAATAAAACAAAAAAACCTGAGGACCTCAAAGAGCTTGATTTATATGGCTTATATCAATCATTATTTACAATATTATAAATTAAAATTCCCTTAGCTAAGGTGATAAGTAATGACTAGTAAGCTCATCACAATAATTCCTCTCCTTTTTGCCAGTTATTTTCCCAGTTCCCTTGCAGACAGGGATGGCCACATGTCAAAGTCATAGTCCATGAAATAGAAAAGTCTATTGCAGAAATGCTGGAAAGATTTCCTTCACTGATTAAAAAATAAATAAGCTTCATAATGGAAAAAAAAATTTTTTTTCTTTTTTCCTGCTTTTTGTCTTGAAAGCAAATGTGATGCCCGGAGCTACAGCGGCTGTGTTGTATACATTAGCTGACACGCATGAAGATGGAAAAGAAACATGCTAGGGATAGTAGAACAGAGACACAGAAAGACCCTGGATTCTAACAGTGTCTCTGAGCAGCTAAACCAACAAGAATAGCCAATTGATTAGGCTTTTTCATATGAGGGGAAAAAGAAACTCCTACTGGTATAAGCCACTATCACTTGGCTTTTTATTTATTTGTAGCAAAAAAAAAAATCCTTAATTATTAAATGAGGTCTACCAGCAAAATTAGATGGTGGGATTGTAACTATAATTTTCTTTTGGTAACGTAAGAACTCCCCTTATAAGTCATTTGTGAAAATGTGTTTGAGAAGAGAGGAATATCTTAGACAATTTCCTTGTTATAATGCAGATAGGAGTAGGTTCTATTTCATGATAATGATTCCTGAAATGCTGTTTTCCTTGAGACGAAACAAACTTGAGGGCTAACATATCTTTGCAAGGGAGCTGGTGGGCCTTGTGGGTGAAACTGGCCATCCCCACGTGGGCGCCGCCTATCTGTGACGCTCTGATTTGCTGCCCGGCTTCATCACAAGCTGGTGCGTTGCCTTCTCCCAGGCTGGAACTTTCAACGAAAATGAATACTGCAAATATCTATTTGGAAAGAATTAAAGGTAAAACTTAAGTGGCCTATTTCAAACTATGAATGAATATTTATCTTTGATAGTTTCTTGACAATTAAAAAATTCCCAACTCTGTAGCAACTACAAAGCCATTTAGCAAGAGTCCAGGATTCCCTATCACAGAGGAGAACCCTACATGTGCAGGAGTTCCTATGGATGATCCCAAACTGTAATCGAATAACCAATAGCCAGAAAGTCAGAGAGGAGGTAGTAATTCTGGAAAATTCGATATCTAGTTGGATGACTGTATTAGTTTCATGTTGCCACTCTAAGAAATTAACCCGACTTAGTGTCTTAAAACAAAATGAATTTGTTATCTGCAATTCTGGAGGGAATTGAATTTACTCAGTCAGCCAGCCAGTGGGTTGGGGGGAGCCATAAGATTTTATTTTAGTTCACAATTGAACCAAATTAGAAAAAGTCTGTAGAAGACAAAATATTCGCATGAACCCCTTTTCCCTAAAATATCAGTCTGCCAAAATAAAGTAACAAAGCTTTTTGTGTTAAAGCAATCCTATTAGACATGTACACAGATAAAGTACACTGAATGAGTCATGTTTAATAATAGCACTTAATATCTTTCCCAGAAACATAATGGGTAATTTCTGAAGCATGAGTGATTTCTGAAAAGAAGAACTAAACAGAGGCAAAATAAATGTGGAATGATTTAGCTTCTTTGTTGTAAGCCATTTGAAAATATAATGGGGAGAGCAGAAATTAATTGTAATATAGAAAAATTTTAAAATCCCATTTAATGAGAAGCCGTTTGGCAAGTAGGGTATCAAAAGGAAAATGTTAAAATACTTTGAAATTAGGGAAATTCATAGATTAGTGGCTTTAGATTTCCTTTACTGTTTCAATGCAATAGGAAGAGGAAGCCAAATTGAATGGCCTCTATTTTTGTGTCTTTATAGAGCATACTGAAATAAAGAAAAATTAGTAAAAATAACTGCATAAAGATAAGCTGAACTGCAAATGTTTCCTTCCTGCTGATTTCAATTTGTTGCCTTAAAATGGTATATGCTGGGAACTGATTCCCACCCCTTGAAAGACGGCTATTATAATTACTTTTATTTGCTTTTATATTAAAGTCAAATGGCTTGGAGAATCAACTTGTGCGGTTAAGTTTGGAGGGTTTCTCAGCCGATGGTGTCTGGGACTGAAGCCACTGAAGTGTGAGATAACTGTAATGGGAGGGCTGGGTCATTGAGAGCACCCTGGAACTGATTTATTCTCAGAATAGAACCACACCTGAGATTTATTATGCTGTATCTTCTGCAAATGACTGAAGCAGTCTGATTACTCAAGACATTGATTCTGCGTGATAAAGCCATTAATTTATATGCCATGGCCAAAACTTCTTGTTAAAGTAGTTTCCTTTGCAGTGGTCCCCACCCTTTTTGGCACCAGGGACTGGTTTCAAGGAAGACAATTTTTCCACGGACTGTGGGGAGAGGGGATGGCGAGAGATGGGAGCAGCTGTAAATACAGATGAAGCTTCGGCTCCGTCACCCGCCCCCGCCGCTCGCCTCCTGCTGTGCTGCCCGGTTCCTGACAGGCCACAGACCATACTGGTCTGCGGCCCCGGGGTTGGAGACCATAGCTTTATAGAGTTTACTGTCTTGCTAGAGTCATTTCATGATCTTGAATGCTCGTCAGGAAAATGTTGAAGATAAGCAATGCTAGAGAAGTGCACGGATCTTCCTTTTCATGTGGAAGTTGATAGAGAAACACTTCATGCTTTTTTTCACTTTTTTTCCAAGAATGGATCATTTCAGTGATTTCAGAAGGATAGGTGCTTTTCATAGCCCATTCTGCTGTTTTTAAGGTCAAAGGCAAGTCAGGGTTAATGACCTCATTTATTTATGAAATGAAGTTAGGTGCTCCTAAATTTCAAATATTTATTTTTTTTAGCTAGCCTTCAGCATATTTCTTCTGACAATGAACTTCTTAAAAAAATAAGAATTTCTAATTTTGTGGCATCTTAATGGATTATGGAAAAACAATATAAAAACATTTAAAATGTCAAGTGAAGAAGTATTTCTTTTTGGCTCACAACTCCAATTTTTTGCTTTACGTCAGTATTTTATTAATAGTAATAATGGTAATACTTGGTCATAACAATAGCGAAAATGATGACAGTTAACACTGAATGTAAGTTTACTGTGTACTAGGGTCCATGTTTTCGATAATTACATTAAATTCTGTTTACAAGCCAGTGACTTTCTAGAAAGTTGTTAGTTCTCTTTTGTACATTAAGAAACAGAGACAATACAGCTGTTAAGCTCCCACCCACAGTTAGGTAGTTGGTACTTGGCAGAGGATTCCAACAAAGTTGGTCTTGTCTCAAGACCATCCAGTCTGCTAGGAAGAATAGCAATGGGAATGAGTTGAGGCTAAATAATATATCATAAAGTGAAAATGCTTATCGCTATAACCTAAAAACTTATAAATGGCAATAAGCAGAATATTTATTTCTAAATTTATAACAGTGATAAAATAACATATGATATACTATTGCTTTTATTTAAGAGATTCCAAAATTTGACAAAAGCAAAAACTTTTTTTCTGCCTAAAATCTGGTAAGATTAACTTCTGGCATTTTAAATAACCTTAATTTTCACAGAGATTTGAAAACATATTCTAACGCACAAATGCTACACAATTAATACAGAGAATTTAAATTAAAAAAAAATTTTAAATAGTTAAACTGTTGTATGTATAATTTAGTGTTACACACACAATAGTTTAACCATTTTATGGTAAAGTATTAATAAAACAAAGATACAGAAAACTACATAAAACAAAAGTATAGCTGAAAGAATCATTTTAAGCCTTTACAACTCTTATAATTAAAATTTTTAAACAAATTATGGTGGAACAATTTAATATTTATACTGATAAAAAATTAGCTTCTATCCCTATTTTACTCCATATAGAAAAAATATCTGGAGGTGGATCAAAGACCTACATGTAACAGCGAGGACCATAGAGCTTCTAGAAAAAAGCATCGGAGACTGTCATCTTTGTGGTATAGAAGTAAGTAACTTTTTCTTAGCACTTTATAGAGCACAAAGCATAAAAGAAAAAAACGTGAAATTGAAATTTTTCAAGATTAAAAATTTCTGCTCCCTAAAAGAAAGTGTAGAGGAAAACCACAATGTGGGAAACAATTTGTAATACATATATTTGATAAATAACTTGTATCAAGAAAATTTAAAGAATGCCTATAAAACAAAAATATCAAGACCTCAAACCTAACTTTGAGAGCAAAAAGCTTGAACAGACACTTTAGAAAATAAGACAGACAATGGCTAATGAGAACACAGAAAGATGTTCAATATTATCATTCATCACATCAGTGCAAATGAAAAACAAAATGAGATATAACAACACACTAGAATTTCTAAAATTACTGTTTCAAATACCAAATATTGGCTAGGATGTGAAACAACTGGAACTACATTCCTATTTGAAGGGCTAAATGACAATACCAAATATTGAAGAAGCATCTGGAACTCTCATAGATTGTTGGCGGGAATATAAAATAATAATGTTTGGGAGTGTCCTATAAAGTTAAACAAACATCTAACTTATTACCTCATGATTCCTCTCCAATTATTTACCCAAGAGAAATGAAAATATATGTCTACAAAAAGACTTGTATAAGATTATTTTTAGCAGTGTTATCATGATAATGAAAACTGGGACCAATCCACATGATGACTGAAAACAGAAAGAATTAACAAATTGTATATTCATATAATGGGATAATATTCAATATTATAATATTATGAAACAATTCAATAAAATGAAACGGCACTAATATAAATAAATCTCAAAAACTTGTTGAGTGAAGGACATCAAACACAAAATAATATACAGTGTCTTATTGCATTTATAGAAGTCCAAGAACACATTAAACAGATTCTATGGCGATAGAAATCAGGGAGTGGTTGTTTGGGTGGTGGGGAAATTTAACCACAAAGAGACACAAATAAACTTTGTGGGGGTAACAGAATATTCTGTATCTTGTTCTAGTTGGTAGTTTAATGAATATATCTTCAAAAATGAAAGATCTGAACTAAAGATGTGAGTTTTATTGTATGTAATTATGGCGCAATAAAAATAAATTGTATGCGAGAACAAATAAAAACAAATAGGTTAATCGAGTTAACCTGTTATGTGAATCTACGTAAAACTTCAGAGCATGTCGATGAAAATCTAAATCAAGAATCATTTTTAGGTTTAGAGACAAAAATTGCATAGAGGCAACAGTCATGTTTTTTAAGTGCGCTATTGCCTGCTTTAACAAACATTTGATGAAAGAATGAACAAAAAGAAGAAATGAATACCGTATAATACTTAGTGATAGGCACTGTGCGGCTGTAAAAAGATACTCTAACTTAACTGCTAGGGAGAATAAACTCTGTGTAATATCATTTGTAATACCAGCTAGAAAACAGTAAATGCCATGTAAAAAAAGAAGAAATAAATCTTATGGCAGTTCAAAAGAGGAAAAAATTACAGCTCACTGGGGAAACCAATGATAGAGAAAGTCTTCACAGAAGAAGTAGAAAACCTATTCGCAGACATTTGCAATAATGGATACCTATATAAAATTTATTCTATATACCTTTTAAAAATTAATATATTAAAAAATTGAGCTATTATTTAAACTATCACTAACAAAATAGAAGATTCCTGCCTCTATTTTGTTTATATTCTGCCTTGCTGTAAAAGGGTATTTCGTAAAGGTTAATATCATTGCAAGATGCTAGCTTCCTGAGGCAACATTCTAACAACTTTATAGGTTTCATGAATGAAAATAAAAAAGCTACTTTTTAAGAAGTAACCCAGTCAATGAGAAATGGCTTATATAGCATGTGGTTATTTCAGACAAATGGAACAAAAATGTTAAAAAAATGAAAGGAAAAAGTAAGCGATAATATATACTCCCCCAGGTTGTCTGTTTTATATTTTTCACATTTAATATGCATTTTCAGTGTGTAAAATTATCTGACTACAGTTATGGTGGCATTTCATCCCCATAAAAAGATACAACTCCTTCTCAAAGAATCTTAGAAGAATTATGTCTGAGGAATGCCAACAAATCATTATTTTTTAAACCATTTATCTTCTTCCTTTCAGTTGGTGAGAAGTGCTATGACTTGGGGTAGGTTTTTGTGCGGGTATAAATGACTGGTTTCGAATTATTTCCTGATAAATACAGGCGATTTTATCTATCAGGAAGTAAGCTAATAATAGGGAATAATAGATTAATTTCTATGAAATTACTAGATCAACAGGTGCAATTTCCAGAAGAGTAATCGCCATAGCCTAGTTGAGTCAGGTCCTCACATATGACCCGTTTTCAAGAATCTTACTAAAGAAAAACATTCAACTAGACTCATGATGCTTTTAATCCACGCTTTACTCCCTGCTCTGGACATGGCCCTTAGGAGTTACGCAACATGAAATAGCTTCAGTAGTCTGAGCAATTCAGAAAATGAGGTTATGAGAATGACAAGCCAGTGCTACACGGAGTGTTGTATCTGGTTCACAGTGTGAAGACTCTGACAGTAACTTCCTCTCCCAGACAGGTACACCTTGCTCAGTACGTGCACTAATTTGACATGTATACTTTCTGCATTCACTCCTGATAGGGAGTTTCCAGGGACTTTAATCCTGCTATAAACTGTATTCTAGAAGCAAAATTGATCTCTTTTAGAATTGATTTGTGCCATGTATTGTGCACATATCCTGCTTTTAAGGGTACGTGTGTTAATACCTACGTGACTTTTGAGCCTGACAGAGGACTGTCATCGATGGTACAGTCTCATGTTCACGAAGGCTGCTATACAGGTGAAAGCAAATAGAAATTGCTGTCGTTTTTGCCAGATCCATGTGTTAGACTTACATATATTAATAAGAAATTAATTAGAATTGAGGAGAAGGAGCCGCAGGGCACTCTGCTAATATCATTGCAGACAAATTCTCAGCAACAACTTTTTATTATGTGGAATGGCAGAATTGGGGATTAGAGCAACTCTTTGTGAATGTGGGTCCCAAAGCATGTCTACAAAGCAAACCGGGCTTGTGTGTGTGTTTCCAGAACTTTTCGAATTTTCATGCCTCCCATCACACTGTTACTAAGCTCACCTTGCAGTGACAGGAGTTGCTGGGATCCATCTCTGCCTAATCCAGTAATTGGAACTCTGGCCACAGCCAGCTTTCCCTGCACTGTCCGCTGCTCAGATAATTGCTGTGACATTTCATTTCTCTCTTCTCTGAAAGAAACACTCAGGCAGAAAGCTCATTCTTCTAGAAAGCGCCCCAGGCCCTCAGTTACAGGAAGATTGCAGTTCACAGTTCAGTGGCTAGCACTTTCCCTACATGGTCAAGGGCTGCTTTGCACAGTTTGTTTACTCAGAGGAAAAATAAACCTGAGCAGATACGTAGAGTTGTTTCTCTCTTCTTTGCCACTTGTTAGGAGGTGGTTAAAATCAGATAAAGCTCCTCATTAAAGATCTTTACTTTGAGTGCAGCAACACATCCTATTTATCCTGCCTGCCAAATGGATAAAATTCCCAAACAGGCTGTCATTAAATGAATCAGTTTGTATAATGAATGAACTTTGTTATGAAGAAGACCTGACAGGTTGCCTAGCACACAGTCGGTGCTCAGTAAACATTTGTTAAATGAATACAAGCATTAGAAAATTGGAGCCTTGTTCTCACATTAAACAATGTTCCAAGATTTTTGTCTTCTTTACTGCTTTCTCTGGCAACTGGGTCACTGGCAACTGGGTCTTTCAAGGGTGTCGCTATTAGGTTTTGTGAAAAGTTCCTACACATTGTTTCATAGTTCAAAATATCCTCATATCCTTCACCACATGTTTAAAAAGACTGCAGAATTTTTACAATCATTGTAAAACATATTTTGAATGAAAAAAGTTGAAGGGTTAAGCATTTTTAAGCTTAAACGACCTTTGCTATCATCTGGTGTGTACCTTACATGAGACCTGTATAGCCCAGAGAGGGTAATTAACTCGTCCCGAGTTGTTCAAGAGGTTAATGACCAAACTGGGTTGAAAACCCAGGTGTCCTGGCACCCAGAATAATGCACTTCCCATCATATCCGTCAACAGGATATGACAAATGTAGTGATAAAGAGTAAAATATTTCTTAAGTTATTTGGTATATATGTCCTAAATTCCCCGTATGTAAAATTTTCCATTTTCCATTTAATTACCTTCTCTTATGACTAGTGACATCAATGCAGACCTGTGCTAGGGAGGTTGAGCTTGCTTACCTTAAAGCACTACAAAAAGTAGATACTTCTGCAGGCAACCCAGGTAACAGGTATTGGAGTAATTGATAGAATTATTTGCAATTGAATAGTACTGGCCACATTTGGGAATTTAGACATGAAGATGGGCCCCCAATGACATGAAAAGTAGGCAGGATTCAAGTGATGACTACCATGAGACACGTAATAGAGTATTTCCGTAAGTTTACTGAGCAAAAAGAAAACTTCCTGTCCAGAGGTGTTGGGCGAGTATTCTGCCATTTATCACTATGAATATTCAACTGAAGCTTCCTGACCATTTGTCAGGGATGTTAATAAATAAGAAGAAACAAGGATGAGAGTTTTGGCTAAACTTAATATCTATGACTTCACAGCTTCTCAACAAAAGAAGAGAAGATTACTCAATTTCACTGTGTGTGGCTTTTACTTTTCTATTCTATTGGGCTTTAGTCCTATAATTCTTAGTGTAGAAGTTTTGACCCCCTCAGGAAAAATGAAAATGCCATTTTTTCCCATGAGATCTTATTTCATTCTCCCCAGTTCTGGAAAAGAAATCTTTCCTTTTCTCTCCAGTAGGGGAAAGAACTCAGAAAACTTTGGGTTTACAGTCTGGCTCTGTCACTTGCCAGTTATACCATTTAATTCAATGTTTCTTAAAGGTGAGAAAATTTTGACCTTGAACTCCTCAGCTTCTCAGACGTCTTAAGTGCTCTTTTAAAAGAAAGACTGTATTTAAAAATAAAACATTATCTCGTGATCATTAGGTGTCAATGCAATCATAATCACTAATTTAAAGCGGCACTAGAATTATGTGGAACGATTACATTGACACTCTGTGAGAACTTTTGTGCGGTAATCAACAAACTGGCCTTTGCTGTCAACACTTTGGTCTCAGCATTGGCCATTTTCTTTATGTTTGGACCATCTATTGGACATAAATTCCTTGAAGTTACGTAAAAATATTGTATGGCTAGGACAGTGCCTTGTATTTGTACGTAATTATTTGTGAATCCTATTTTAAATTAAATGGATGTCTCTGTGTTTGTGTTACTCTTCCAAAATACTAAAACCCGAGGATCATAGTGAAAGCTTGAAAATTCACCTGCAAACTATAAGTCAACCTCTTGAGTTATTGGACTCAGCTTTCTGTCTGTGAAGTAGTGTACAAATGATACAATTTCTTGATCCTCTAGTACTATTTAATTTTTATCAAAATAGGAGATTTAATATAATAAAAGTAAAATGTTTCAGGTAATTGTTTCTAATATGTTGGATATTTACCTATTTCTTAGAAGATAACTGGCTATAAAGTTGGATATATTTTGCCATTATGTTATTCTTCATTTTCAGTCAGTCTTTGTTTTAATAGACTATACTAATTTTTCAGTGAAGACTATTATTTCTTGTTTTTCTATAATTTGCATCATTTTTTATTATTTCCTGAAAGATTATTTACCAAATTGATCGAGGACAACAAAACCTTGAAAAACATGTAACACGTTGTAATTACAAGGCTCAAAGGATTTAGTGTTCTTATTCTTGATGGGCAAGATTCTCTTATGTAACTAGGATCTGGTTCACGATAGCCATGAAACCCTCCATTACTGCATATATTGCTAAATGTAGAAAACCAAGATCCAAATATTTACCATATAGTATTTTAGGAATTTAAAAATTCTTACACAGAGTATGCTTTAATTAGATAGCACAATTAATTATAAACACATTTTAGATTTTATAATTTAGTGGTTCTCAAAAACACAGCAAATTTTTAAATTACAGAGGTGTCTGGTTCTTCTTCTGCTGAATTAGGAGACATCCTCTCCTTTGAGAAAATCTCTGATCACAGATAAAAGAGAACTTGGGGTTTAATCTGTACTTCTTGTTCAACTCTGAGGACCTTGATCGTGTTACTCCACTGTAGCAACAAAAGGAAGTCAGTGGTACCTTTTCAATAATATGCATGGGAAGTCATAGGAGATGAAAAGTGTCTTTGTGTTTTAGAAATACTGGAATATCTCCACAGACTCATACTGCAGCCTCCTCTAATGTGCTCACTGTTGGGTGGGGGACTTCGTGGCAGAACACTTGCTGGATAATCAAATAAAGAAAAAGTGTTTAAAAATGTATTCTGAACAGGAGATTCAAATAGTTCCAGCTGAAATCCTAGTGGTTAGCCATAGATAGGTTTGGAAAAAGTAAATTTAATATATTTAATTGTTTGAATTGATTAGCAAATTGATACAAATTTTGGCAAAAGAAATATTTGCAAGTATGTTTGTAAAAAGTTTATTTTCAAATATTTATTTTTGGCAACATGAACAATTCCATGTATTCAGTTGCTTACCACAATACAAAATAGGGATAGAGTTAAAATAAAACACAGCAGTTTCTTGTCTTATCTTGAGTTATTATAAGATATAGAGATAATAATTAGATTTTTTTTTTTGTGATTCTTGTTATATCTCTCTCACACAGACACCCCTGATTAAATATAATGGTCACACATCTACCCTATTTAGAGCATAGTTGCTCTGTGAACATTTAGGGAGATTTACCACTGGGATACAAGCATTAATTTTTGCTTTGAAAAAAGCAAAATAGAACTAAAAAATAAAAGATGAATCCTTTAACAAGCACTTAGTTTACTTGTAAGGCCAGATTTTATACACACACATATGCACACACACATATGCACATATTCCATGTATTTTATTTGACAGCTATTTAATAATTTCTATAGACCCTATGGATAAGTACTAGTCACTCTAGAAGAAGGGATTCAGAATTAGGGAGTCAAACTTGTACTACCTTCCTTTTTCACAATTGTCATATGCACTTGGACTCATGATTATGTTTGTAACCCAAATATATGGTTTTAGTTATTATTATTTGACAGAAGTTTTAAAAGAGTAACAGCAAGACATTATTTATCTTTAAAGAACTGCAATAAATGTCACTGATTTCACATTTTAAGGAAATGTTTATTGGGAATGCCTTCCTTGTTGAAGTGATGTACTCTCTTGTATTATAATGAGTCATCCTATTTCTGTACTCTGGTTATTCACAGGAAAACATTTCCATTATTTCATGAGATAGCCTTGCTGAAAGTGAAAACACAGGGCAGCTGGACCAATTTTTTACGCTCCTAATTTATGGATTGGGACATATTAAAGAAGTAAATGAGATAGCCATTTCTCATCAAGTAGTCTGTCTTCATTACCTGGTAGTGCTGCTGTTACTGACATGGGTCCGTTTAAGAGGCATTATGATTACAACTCTTACATTCTGATTGCACTAATGCATATTGTTTTATGCCAACCAGCATTCCAAATGATCAGTTAGGACCCCTTGGATAGCTTTACTCATTGCTTGTTAAGTGCCAAGTTCAAATGAATCATATGCTTAATATTACCTTAATGTTGGAATCTCCACCTACTCCTAAATTTTTCTTTGTTACATAGTATTAAAAACTTCCATTCTACACAATGAAAATGGAACCAGGCCCTCTAATTTCTTCTCATTAGAAGGATACAGTTCATGCTTATAAGTTGTGACTACACTCTGTAGGAAATCGGTCATGACTGTGTTTGTGAACTCTACAATTGTTTGGTGAGTGAAGTGGAGCAGGGACCCCTCTTAAGGGCCTGCAGGTCCTCCAAGCATGGAAATAAAGGAAAATCTTGAGTCCTTTCAGGGAAGTTCCGAGCATTTAGCTGGCCTTGAAACGTGAATGGGAATAACAGTGGCCCTCCAAGCGAGCCAGAGCATGAGATGTTTTGGTCCACTATGGAAACTAAAAGATGCCATTGTAACACAGGCTGTTGAGTTGTTTTTCAGAAACTCCACTGGATGGAAAATGTAGAGAATGGGGAACTGAGGAATTGAACTCTGACTATTCCTTGTTCCAAATTTCTCCCTGAGGGGCCCAGAGAGAGCCACACTCATCTTAACATTCTTTCTGTTAATCCAAGAAATCTTGAATCCACCTGTGACCCAGAGCCCCCATGTCAGGATACCTCTTGGGACCAGGCCAATGTATAACCTCCACATATTGATTTACAATTCGCCTGCCTGAAATGTACCCTTGGCTTTAAAAACCCTGGCTCATAAGTCACCGGGGAGTTAGGTCTTAAGCGTCAGCTGCCTGTTCTCCTTGCCTGACGCCACACGATAAAAATGCCTCGTTCTGCGGCAACTCTTGGCTTCTGTACCTGACTTGCTGCACCAGGTGAGCAGACTCCAGTTTGGTTTGGTAACATGAGTCAGAGGAAGACATAGGGGATTTCTAGATTCCTGATGATATTAGCACACACAACTGGTAGTGTGCCAGTTCTGGTACCTTGCTGGGCATTTATCCCACTTCGTGAGAACTTTAGGGCACCCAGTTCAATCTAGAAGACCCCTGGATCAACCTCTGTTATTTTATAATCCTGTTGGCACTTTGCAGTGGAGAAAATAGCAGTGCTAGACAACATATAGATGTTTTGAGACTTGAGGATTCTAAGCAAAGTTTCTCTCCCGACAAAAATCCATGTCCCATGAGTGGCTCCAGGAGGCCGCTGAAGCATTCCAGAATGTCTTAGAGGTGCTGGTGACTCAGTAACTTCTTCAGAACTACTCGTATGAGTGCTAAGTCTTCGTTAAATCAATAAATAAACTAGAATAAAGGTATGGATATGCTCAGAAGTAAGTTTAGTGCCAAGGCTGAATGTATTCAGTCTAAAGTGCATGTGGATAGAGCACGGAGGAGAATGTAGATCAGTTACAACATTTTAAGTAAGACTGGGTCTTTATAGTCTCTCTTAAATCTTCATAGTATATCTTATCTTACATATTTATAGTATATCTTATATCTTTATAGTCTATCACTGTAGGGGCCCTATTCCTTCACTTCTGCTTATACTCTACCTTAGCCATAGAGCTTGAAAACAGGTCCTGTAGCACATTAGAGCAACTTTTCACTTTGAGGTGGCTTAATAGTGTGCCTTAGATTTCCCCTTCTGTCCATGATGGAGTAAACTAGGGATGGGCTGGCTTTACCTTTTAATTGTAAACAACTAAAAAAAGCTGTGTCAATATGTAAAACAATTAATTTCAGACACTGGACAGTAGGCAGCACAAGACTGTGACCCTTGACAGAAGAAAAACAAATGAAATGCCTTTCATAATTCTTTTCCTTCTGTATTGATTGCCTTGTTGTCTCCCACTGCCAGAGAGGGCAAGAATTTGAATGGAGGTCCACATCCAACCTGTCTAAATACTGAAATGTTACAAATAGAAAAAGAAGTATGTTTTATCCTCCTACTTTGACAAAGATACATTATTGTGACAAAAAAAAAGGTGTATTGATCTTAATGCTGGTTACACAGGTATTTTAAGTTTGAGAAAATTCATCAAGTTGTATACTTAGGATCTGTGTAGTTTTCTAATTAGATTGAATAATCTGAAATTGCTGGTATTTAACCACTTTTGGCCTACAAAAATAGAAATTGCGTAGTTCAACATAATGTATGTGTATGTATGGGTTTTACATGACAAAAAGTATGCAAAATATCAGAGTTTACTGAATTTAATTCTTATTGTTCATGACTCCGTGTTTTACTGAGCATAGTGCAAAATATTTCTCAGATGCCACTTGCAACTGTTGCAAGTATCGTAGTAATTCACTGATTTCTGAGTATTTTTGAAACTACAGATTGTGTGTCAAAGCAAGAAAATGGATGTTTGTTTGGTGCTAGTAGGAAATAATACTTAAATATACAAGATTCTATTGTGTTTAAGCTATGAGAAAAAGTACTTATCTCACCACTCAAATCTTCCCCATCAATTTTTGTGAATAAATTAACATT
>NW_012151396.1:2206592-2207926 GCF_000956105.1 Propithecus coquereli | reverse complement strand
GAACTTAGTTCATTTGTTCCTGGTCACCCCTCTATGTCCCCAAAAAGATGTCAGGAAAACATCCTTTCCCTCAAAAAGATAAAAACTCATAGGCACACATCTCTAATAACTGTACTCAAAAACTGGTTGGATCTTGACCTCCGGACCCACATCACTGCAGAGTTTATCTTTGGTTCACTTGTCTGTATAACAACATTTTCTTCCTATGTACCCAGTGTGTGACCAATGTCACTGCATGACATTCTATAGAACATCAGGCCTTAGTTAGGATGATAATTTGGCCCTCCATGTAACCCAAATAGACTTTGCCATATCCCTCAATGATGAAACACCAGTCAGAGAAAACATAGCAAGGTCCATACACAGGATCCAAGATTCTTCTTTCTTGTATATACATTTTTCTAGATTTTTGTATTACCATATGAAAGGAAGTCCATTTCTACATATTTCACATTTTCCCCTAATTTATACTATCTCTTATCTTCCTATCAAAGCTAAAAGCATATTTTATTTTATTCAATTTTTATATCATCTTCAGGAATTTTATTCAATATTTATATTTGATCACCCAATGGTTGGCTAAAACTTCACTGTAAACTTACATAATTTGAATTGATCAATATATAACATTTTTGGTAAAAATATTAGAAACTGATGTATGCATTATAACCACTGCTTGATATACTTTTTTTTTTTTTGTAGCCCTCTCCTTTTTAAAGCTTTATCATGGATTCATGATGTCCAATACCCTACATTTTTCCCAACTAACTACAATCATTATTTCCACCTTTGATGCTTGAATTGGCACTATTGCCCACCATCAGCTCCTCCCCAGGCCGGCTTCTGCCCTATTTAATACGATTCTAATTGTTTCTATAAGCACTGTGGTTTCTAAAATTTATAAAATATATTGGGATTAACTTGCCTTTCTCATTTCCAAAAATTGGTGTCTACTACTCTCTTAGGAAAAATGATTCCTTTTTGTGGGGAATAGTTTTACAGACCAAAAATGAGCTGCAATGGTATGCATTAGATTGCTTACATGATGGCATAATGATCATATTTTATGTGCTTCTAAAGTCATTGGAATGGTGGAATTAGAATTCTCTCTTTCTGTCTCTTTCTAATGTAAAAACATGTTTTTCCCTTTTCAGGTGTAACTTTTCCATTTTACTGTTAATTTTAGTATTCCATATGTCATATAATACAGTACAAATATATTTCCTCAATGATGCACTATCCTAATTGCATAAACACAGTCAAAATCATTGGAAAATATTCCCATATATGAGATAATATGCCAAAAATGACAATTTGAAAGCTTTTCTTACAAA
>NW_012151396.1:2204043-2205767 GCF_000956105.1 Propithecus coquereli | reverse complement strand
TGCCCTAATGGCAAATCTGTTCTTAAAAGAAGATTCCCAGTAACTGGTACAATTTAGGGGAAAGAAAATCTGAATGTCTTGATGCTCTTCCATATTTTTTACTTGAATATATATATATATTTGTTAAACCACAGTGGCCTTTGCTGCAGAATGAGGGTCACTGAAGTTTTTATTATTAAAATCTAAACAGAAACCACTATAGTTACATAGTCTGCGGAACTATTTATAGATGACTAGGAAAAATAAAATAAACAGAATTTCAATGCCCAGTATATAAAAATACTTTTGTTGTACCAAAATGAATAATTGCAGATGCACATCTTAGAATTAATTTCCAGATTTGATGAGTGAGATACTCAGTCGCATAACCTTTTTAGTTTTCAGCTCCAAAGAGGCAATCTTATATCCTTTAATATGTCAACAGAACATTGCTGCTGTTGTGCTGTCATTACATGCATGCAAGTCCTGAGATGGAAGTACTTGCTGAGTTACACATACTATGCGACAGCAATAATGGGAAAAGAAAGCCTGTCATTTGCCATCCCATCAAAAGGACATTGAGTGTACTTTAATTATAGTGTGTAAGATGAGATTATGCTTTTCAGTTTAAAGTTTTGCCCAGTGTTTATAGAATTAAGTTTTGAATTGCATTTTCAGCACCAGTATTGTTGATAAACAGTCTCTATGACTTTGGGATTCGTAATTTTACAAAAGAAATAGTAAAGTCAATTTTACCTGCATTTCTTTAAGGCCAATGAGCCATGACCAAGAAAATGGGAAATCTGATGAATCTCTGCTCTTCAGTAACAATATGAAATCCAGTCTCCACTTTATGCTTAACCCATTGATAGTTGGCAGTTAAGTAACATACTCTAAAATTTAGACAGCCACTATCCACTATTTTAAGAATGTAATGGATTTTTCTGTATTTCCTGTTGATCTCTATTTACTTCCTTAGCACTTCCACTTTAAGTAGCATAAAATATCAAAACAGATTCATCATCACAGCCTTTAAAATTCATGGACCTGATTATTCCAGAAAGATTCTAACTTTTTTCCTTTCAGACTTTTGTACAAGGCTAAAATTTCTTTCTTATCACCTGAGTTCCTCTATGGGTACATCCACACAAAGTCCCCCTTGCTTCTAAAGGGATACGAATAAGTTATAGGTAGCCCGTTTCCCCCAAGCTGCCCTCTTCCCTAGTAAGTGTGTAGCTCAGTGGTTCCCAAATACGGGTGCACATCCAGAACACCACGGGAGTTTTAAAGAAATCCTGACGCCCGACTTTGAATTCCATACTAATTAACATGTCTCGGGGAGGGAGCGGGAGCCAGGCATCAGTATTTTTTTAAAAAATCCCCACAGTGATTCCAATATGTAACAAAGTTTGGAAACCACTAGCATATCCAAAACTAAGATGTAGGGTTAAATGTTCTTGTTTAAATATGTCATACTGAATCTTTAAATAAAGCAAGGCTTTCTTTAAAAAAAAAAAAAAAAAACTTTTCAAAAACACTATGTTGAAAGTCTTATATAAACAAGAATCATCTAAATCTTGTCAAGCCAAGTACTGTGACATCCTTATTTGGAGTTCTTTCTTTAAAAAAAAAAAAAAAAAACTTTTCAAAAACACTATGTTGAAAGTCTTATATAAACAAGAATCATCTATCTTTTGGAAATAGATTATTTTCCCTCTGTGGAATAATTATGTTGCCATATTTGA
>NW_012151396.1:2200322-2202523 GCF_000956105.1 Propithecus coquereli | reverse complement strand
AGAAACAAAACTTTTCCTTGGGGCCACAGTGTTTTATTATAAAAATAGACTAAAAATTTCAAGTGTAATTTAAAGGTAAACATAAATAGAAAAATAAAATTTATTGACTTCTATTCATTTAATCCTCATTTTTAGAGTTAAATTGTCAATATTATTGTAACAATAAGCACATCAAGTAAGATTTTATATATGCTTCACATGGCTTAGCGGTCCAAACTAGAGTTAAATACAACTCTCGTGGCAGTTAATGCGTTAAATTTATTCATAAGTATTTTTTTTCTTTTTGATGCTATTATCAATGGGATGGTTTTCCTAATTCCCTTTTTGGCAGTTCATTTTTAGTGTTTAGAAACACAACTGATTTTTTTGCATGTTGATTGTATCTTGCAACTTTACAGAATTTGCTTATTTGTCTAACAGTTTTATTGTGGCAATAATTGGCAGACCACTCTTTCAAGAAGTTTGGCTACGAAGAGGAGGCTGGACATTAGGCTTGGTGGAAGGGGCACACAAAATCAAGGGGGGAGGGATCACTAGCCTAAAAATATTTTCATTCTTTAACAAACTAAGTTATAAGAATCATTCATTATACTTCTTGCCACTCCAATAACTTTACTGATTATCTTCACTGTCTCTCGTCTAGCTTTATCTCAGAATCTCTCCTCATCCTGTTCCACTGAACTGCTCTTGTTAAAGGTCACGCGATGGGGCACTGGGTCACAGCATCAAAGCTGCTCCGGTCCTTGTTCTCTGAGTGCTGGGCAGCGACGTGTGTTCCGATGGGACACAGCTGGACACAAGTGGGACTCAGACTCCACTAGTGAGACTCCAGCAGAGGGAAATGGTCCCCACACTGTTCTTTTGTTAAAGGCTCAGGCACACGTGCAGCCCTGTGGGGCCCAGGAATAAGGAGATCCAGGTGCCGGGCGGTCCGACCTCAGGTGCCGGCTACTTGTGGGCCCCTGGGAAAAGCCAGCTGCTCATCACTGGAAACCTCGTGGCTCCAGTCCCAGGGGAAGGTGAGTTCAGTCATGTCCATTTGTATCTGAAGAGGTCAAGGAATATTCTGTTTCTCTGCCTTTTCTGGTAAAAAATCATCTACCTGACATTTCCACCTATCAAGGCCTAAAACAGGACTGCTAATTCTCTTCCTAAGCCACTAAATTAGCATTTCTGTAAAACCTTTGTAAAGCCAAGTCGTCATCTACCTTTTGCTGCAATAACTTCCTAAGTGCCCTTTGTGAATCGTTCCTCTACAGTTCAGTATCCACCCAGCCTCAAGAGTGATATTAAAAAAAAGATAATGCCACCACAGAGCCTAAAACTTTTGAATGGATTTCCACGAGTCTAGGATAAAATTTCAACTCTGCCATGGCCTACGGGCCCCCTCATTATCTAGTCCTGCTCACTCCCCACTGTCCGCGGCTGCCGTTTGGTTCTCACTACACTCTGGCCACACCTGTCTTCCCTCTACTGTGCCAGGATCGCTTGCTTCTGTCTGAGGTGTTGTCTGTCTGTGCCTGCACTTTCTTCCTTAACATTTTGCAAGCTGACTTTCTCTCGCCATTGTAACCCGAACTCAAATACCACTTCTTAAAGAATACCTAAATGGCCAAGTCACTCTCTTTGTCATCACTTTGATACACTTTCTTCATAACATTCATCAATGTTTAAAATTATCCTGCTTATTATTATAATATTTTCTTTACTTGATGTTTTTGGTATTTACCTTCATGTGAGTAAATACCTAGTTTCTCCTCTTCATCTGTCTGTCCCCAACTACCTAGAAATAAGCACTTAAAAGCAATTCAATGCATAGCTGTTGAATGAATGAATAAATGAACAAATTAATAAATCTGCAATAATTAGCTGTATTTCTTATGAGATGGTAATGTACATAGAGATGGAGACCACATCAGTTCTGCACTCTATACACGAGATACATCCCTAAGATCTAACATAGCTCAATAAACTTTGACTGAAAAAAATCAATTTCACTTCTAAAAATGCTATTGTGATCAAAGATTATACACAAAGGTGCTTATTGCAGCACTGCTTATAATAATAAAACACAGGGGATAATGTACATCATGCTCAACAATAGAGCAAAGGAGAATTAGAATTTTACAGTAGAATATTATTCAACTCCTAACTGCCACATAATTAGACTTTGTTCCCATTATAATATACACCTTAAAAAC
>NW_012151396.1:2194821-2196552 GCF_000956105.1 Propithecus coquereli | reverse complement strand
AATTACTTTTACACATCTGGTAAAAAAAAAAAAAAAAAAACAAACGATTAAACGGCTGACTTGGTACATTGCATCCAGTGAGTTATCTCCAGATATTGCCTAATGTGGGGTCAGGAGAGCTCCATTAGCAATCTAAGTCTCGTCGTTCACCTTGGTTTCAGCCAGTAGAATGCACCATATAAGAGAATAAATTTAGTTAACTGGCTCAAGCAAAGCTAGTCCACATTAGGAGAGAAGTTGGGGCCTAGGAGAGGAAGAAAATTCTCTGAAAGGCTTCTCAGCACTAGGTTAGCTCATCAGCAAGACTCCACTTTGGGCAGCTGGGTGAGTGGGGTAAGGGTGGGGGAACCTCCTTCGTACCAAGCTGAGCTGAATAAAGTCCTTCTAGGAGTTTTGCAACTCTTGGGTCTGAAAAAGTGGTTTAGTTTCCCTAAGGCTACTTGGACTGAGTGATGTAAGGTTTGGGAGAAGTAGTTTAAGGTGCAATGTCTTGTTTACATTCATTAGTAGAAAGAAAAGTAAATAAATGAAGACTTAAGACAGAATTTTTTTCCTTGCGTTAAATGGTAGTAACATCCATTGTGTGTTGGGCAGGTGGGATCGGGTAGGAGGGGATGGGTACATTCATACCTAATGGGTGCAGTGCGCACCGTCTGGGGGATGGACATGCTTGTAGCTCTGACTTGGGTGGGGCAAAAGCAATGTATGTAACCTAAACATTTGTATCCCCGTAATATTCTGAAAACAAAACAAACCTTAGTATTAAGTTTTGAAATTAGGAAAAAAAAAACCCAAAACTAAGGGTGAGGCTTGATTTCGTTTTTCTAGAAATTTAAAAATTAGACACATTTCTTAAAGCTAGATTGTTATAAAGTCCTTAGAACCAAACAAAATTCCTCAAGCATAGCAGAAACTCTGTAATAATATCTTAAAGTAAATACTAGAATAAATTGGACTTAGGACAGCATATCTGTCTCTGCCAGAAAAAGAAACCTCTTAGTAGGAATTTAATGTACAGTTGACCCTTGAACAATACAGATTCGAACATCATAGGTCCATCTATACACAGATTTTCTTCCACCTCTGCTACCCCTGAGACAGAAAGACCAACCCCTCTTCTTCCTTCTCAGCCTACTCAACATGAAGATGACAAAGATGATTTTTATGATGATCCACTTTTCACTTAATGAATAGTAAATATATTTTCTCTCCCTTATGATTTTCTTAATAACATTTTCTTTTTCTTTTTTCTTACTTATTGCAAGAATACAGCATATAATACATATACCATACAAAATATGTGTTCATCAGCTATTTATATTATTGGTAAAGCTTTTGGTCAACAGTAGGCCATTATTAGTAATTAAGTTTTTGGGGAGTCAAAAGTTATATGCCGATTTTCTGACTGTGCAAGGGGGAGGGTCAGTGCCCCAACCCCCAAATTGTTCAAGGGTCAACTGGACTTTAATAAAATAACCATGGTTAATCATTATTGAATGTTTATACTTTATGTGGGTGATCTCATTTAATTACCACAATAGGTAACAGTATCTTCATGTAGAGATGAATGAAATGACGCTTAGAAAGGTTACGTAAATTGCCCAAAGTCACACAACTCAGCATTGATAAAGTTAATATTCAATCTCAGGATTATTTGACTCCCAAACTCAAGATTTTAATCTCTACAGACAGCATCTCTTCACGATGATGGAGCCCCAAAATTTGTTCGAT
>NW_012151396.1:2179604-2183526 GCF_000956105.1 Propithecus coquereli | reverse complement strand
TCAATTTTAGTTAATTTGATTATCAATTTTAGTTATAGTATACATTTATACTCGTATTCTAAAATGTTAACAATATATGGTAGAATTAGTGTTTTTACTTTTTTATTGACATATTTCTTCATGTCTTGAGTTTTTTCAACTAGGGTATATTCATTTTGTAGTCTATAAATTTGATTATCAATTTTAGTTAATTTGATTATCAATTTTAGTTAAATTTCATGTATTTATCCCTCAGAATTTTGTCAGATTTTCAGAAATCATATTACCTTAAGTTAAAAAAAATTACTTTTCAGTGGAAGACACAAAAATTATTTAAGGAAACTAAAGTTCAGAAGACATTCCCACTTTTGCTATGGAGCCACATGAATTAAGGACAGTGGGTGAGAACAGGAGGCTCTGCACATCAGCATTAATGCCTGCAGAAAGGAGAAGAAAATACTTAGGAGAGGAGAAGTGGATGAAATAAAAGGGATTTGCTCCTGGGAAAGTGATGTTAACATCTCCAAAATAAGACACTTTTAAAGAAGTTGGAATGAGGGAGGAACACATTTGAACTTGCTGTAAAGCTTAGTTAAGAAGCTTGAAAAGTAATAATGAAAAGTAATGGCAACCCTCAAGAGTTAAAACCACCAATTTACATATGCAATGTGCTGTAAATTGTCCCATAAAAAGAGCAAAGCTGTTCTATGAAAGTTTTAAAGGCAGTGCCCAAACCATATAGAACTTATCTTTGAACACTGTGGATTTTCCACAAATTGTTTAGATGGCTTCCATCTGGGTTGTCTCATTTAAAGCACATTCAAGAATAGCTGCTGCCTGCTTTTCAGAGGAATAATTCTTGTAAACCTTGATTACAGTTCGGCGAGAACGTACCTGGGCAGAAGGGTAGAGGTTATGTTAGGTAGCTAGTGAGGGATTCCGGGTCTCCTAGGGACGAAAGTGGGTGCTGTTGCCCCCATCTTGATCCTGCCCAACCCTCGTTCTCCATACCTGGGGGAGGAGGGAATACCCCATGAATCTGCCGATCAGAACTTGGCACGCCAGCTGCAAAAGAGGACTCTCTAGGCCACGGCCAAGCCACATGGGTATCATAAAGTCCGGAAAGTGATCTAGAACCCACGTGCACAGTAAGACTTAGGTCATGCAGCTCCCACCTGTCCAATCAAAGTGGGCAGGTTCCATGGTGACGTTTGAACCACGGGGAGGTCCCTGTCTGGACACCATAAAACAAGACCCAGACCATAACCAAGCTCTGCTGCAACAAGGGGTCCGGTCATCATCCACGGCATATGTGTCATGCTTCGTAAACCCATCTTGCTCTTGCTGTATGATCCTATCTTGCTCCCCCTCCATAAACTTCACCTCGTGCTTGCCTTACTTTGGTGCGTCTGGTCATTCTTTGGCCATTAGCGCACTAAGAACCGACATTCAGACTAAAACTTGACAATTACGAATGTTTTATTCCACCCTGCGTAAACTCTGTCACCCTGTAGTTACATAACTTTTCTACCCCAGTGGCAATCTAGCTAGAAAATAACACTGCTTGGGTTGATAATCCTGCCCTTTGGCCTGAGGCAAGTTATTTTATATTTCTGTGCCTCAGTTTTCTTATTTGTAAAACAGAGACAATAATAGCACCTACCTCAGAGGGTTGTTGGGAAGATTGACTATCATGAAACAGTGTAAAGTGCTCTGTAAATGTGAGCTACGTTAACAGTGATACCACCTTTCTCCATCTAAAAAAACTGCACCCATTAGTCACTACCTTTTCAGAAGTTTGTGTGGTTTATATGAGATTGTATTTGTGATATTACCTAGCATACTATTTCATTCATAGTAAATTGCTCAATAAAATTCCCTTCTCCTTCCTATAAAGAATTTTCAAACATGCTACACTTCCTCAATTGCTTTTTAGACCATGCATAGCTCTGTTTGAAACCAGGTAAGTGGTTCACTCCCACCCATTTACTGACTGGAGAAGTTACGTGCGGTTAAATGAATGTGGGGTGGCTACTAAATTACTGAGCTAGGACGAGATCTCTTATACACTAGATCTCATTAATGTCTCCTTGCCTTCGAAAGGATGGATTCAGCCCTGAGATCCAGGAAATAAGTAGTAGATTAGGAAATGAATAACACATTGTCCTTTTCATTTTGCATACTTTATTTAACATGCCTCTAAAGAAGCTGTAATATTAATGTACAGACATGCTCGAATAGTAAAACTGATCATGCTGTATAATTTACTTTTTTGTTTTTGCAAAAAATGGTTTTTTTTGGTGAATTTAAGAACAATGCTAAATTTTACTATCACAATTTTTGACAACTTTTAAAGTATTTTACAAAGAAATTCATAAATGGTAAACTATTATCAAAGAAAAGTTTCAACTAATCAGGATGGTGCTTATTAGAGTTACAGATAGAAGCACAGGATGTATCTTACCATCTTTTTTGAGTACTTATAGAATTCTAAAATGGGTATTATAGGGCCATAGACAATGGCTATTCCTCAAATACATATCAGAGAGGCAACTTTCCAAATTTGAATGGGATTTTCTGATGAATAGAAGGATAAGAAGTACAATTTCTGTAACAGAGTTATGTTGTCAGTAAGAAATTTTGTTCTAAAATCACGTATCTTTTATCATTGAACATATATGTAAAAGACATACTATGTTACTGAAAGTTTGATATCAAACCTCCCTTTCCTATATTATGAATATTAAAAAATAAAACAAAGGTTCTAGCAAACCAATTTAATATAGCAATGGTAACCAAAAATTTCTAACACTTCCAAACTGTAGTAGTATTCCTAAATTAAACACAGGTATTCGACACACATGCCCATGGCTTCAATTCTTAACATAAATTCCTCTTATATAAACTTACATAACTGTGCTCGTAATCGTAAGTTTTAAAATATTGGGAAGTTTGAAGTTTGAAGCAGCCAATTTTCAATTGGCTATTAATTGTAGGGCAGTGGGGTAGGTGTTAGAACGTCTTTGAAGGATACATCCAGGCTTAAATCTACATCAACTCTGCAGTTTATTCCCTGCCAAGTATAATTTTAATGATGCTAATTTCCTGACATTTCTTATCTATCTTTTCTTATCCTCCAATCATTATCAAGTCTCTGAATGCTTTGTCCTCTGTTTGGCAGACAGAGAAAAATAAAAGAAAAATTATAAAAAATTTATTAAATCTATAACTAGGGATAGGGTGCATTTAGTGGAAACACCAGAGATGGAGAAGATATTAGGAAAGATAGAATGGGAAACAGAGGTCAGGAAGAAAAAAGATAATTGAACATTTTTCCCTCTAGATTCTTCTATGTAGTTTATAATTTGTGAAGCTTTGCCTAACAGGTACATTTTTAAGGGAAGCTATATAGTGAGAAGTAATATACGGAGAATCAAATGCTTCTCTGTCTGCATGTGTCTATGTGTTTGTGTGTGTGTACGTCAACGTACACACAACAACAACAGCTGAGCATCTGTGTGTGTTAACATCTATCTCTACTAACATCTGTCTATTAATTAATCTGGTTGTAGTAATGTTTCCCTGAACTAATATTATGTACTATGTTTATTCCCTTCTGAATAAAATGGAATATATATATTTTTCCACAAATTTCATTAATATAGAACTCAATATCTTACCTCTTTTGTTTGAAAAATTGGGTGGGAGAAGCATGATGGAGAAAAATCAAATATAACGACCAAATAGAAATTTTAATTTCAGATTTGAATTAAAGAGAGTGAAGCAATTCATTTTAATAAAACCACTGGTGGATTATATTAATCCAATGTAACATCTGGAAACTCTTAATCTTTTATCTTTTAGTAATTACTTTTACACATCTGGTAAAAAAAAAAAAAAAAAAACAAACGATTAAACGGCTGACTTGGTACATTGCATCCAG
>NW_012151396.1:2178428-2179554 GCF_000956105.1 Propithecus coquereli | reverse complement strand
GAATATAAATTCTATTATGCCCACATACATTTATGTCATTTTTATATGAAAAATTAACTTGTAATTTGTCAATAACAGTAATGATATTAACAAAAGGATAGCAGCAGTTTTTGTAAACATCACTTGCTAAACATTTGATATTTTAAACACAAATTTAAAAGCATAATTGCACTACAATTTTATGCTCTTTGAAATAGTAGATATTTAATAATATTGAAAATTATAACAGTTTAAATGGAAAATTTAGTACAGGCCTTCACATTTTCTAAATAAATCTACAAACTAATTAAGTGCTTGAATATAAAATTATGGAGTATTGATTTGAATGTTTTTGATTGTAAATAACCAAAAATACACACCCCAGATGATTTAAAAAATAAATATCTTGACAATTGTCTCTAGAAAATCCAGAGGTCAGGTAGAATTCAGAGTTGGTTATTTGGCCACTCAAGAACGTCATCAGCATCTGATTTGTTCTAGAACAGTGTTGCCCAATACAAACAGTGTATGAGCCACAAATGAAATGTTAAATTTACTAATAGCCACATTAAAAATATAAAAAGCAAGAGTGGAATTAATTTTGATAACATCTTTTAACCCAATGTATCCAAAATATTATCAGTTTAACATGTAATCAATATAAAAATTATTTATGAGTTATATATTTTTTCAGGCTAAATCTTCATGTCTGGTATGTGAATCACACTTGCAATGCATGTCTGTTTGGACTAGTTAGATCTCAAGTGCTCAGTAGCTCCATGTGGCAATGGTGACTGTATTGGCTGGCACAGTCAGCTCATTGCTGTTGAGATGTCCGATGTCAGTCTGTTGTTCTTTTGCAGGTTATCTGCCTGTTATCTGCTTTTAAAACTTTCTTTTTGCATTTGGAATTGGAAAATTTCACTCTCATGTTTCAAACTGTGAATTGCTTTTTATTTCTTCTTGCTGGAACTCGATATGCTTCTTCAAAATAAGTCAAGCCATTCATCTGTTCTGGACAATTATCAGTTATTAATTATTTAAATATTGCCTCATCCCCACTCTAGAGGTCCCTTTGGGTAGTATGGGTATTTTAACAATATTGTCTTCCAATACATGAACACAAGATGTCTTTCCATTTATTGGT
>NW_012151396.1:2152665-2158124 GCF_000956105.1 Propithecus coquereli | reverse complement strand
TCTCAAAAAAAAAAAAAAAAAAAAAAAAAAAGTCTTTCACAAAGTTAGTATCTCACAATCCAGTGGAAGAAGCAAGTTTGTAAACAAATATAATACATTGATATAATAAAGTTATGCATAAATGTCTATGGGAGAAAGGAAAAGGGTGATTAATTATGACTGCAGGATGTGAGGAACATTTCACAGTGGGAATATTTGATGCATTTTTATGATGTCTACTTCGGGGAGCAACTGATTCATTTATCTCTAAAAACTGATATCCAGGGAGACATTTCCTGTTTTTGACTTACCTTTCTTAAGGTACAGACATGCAATAAATGTTCATAAATAAGGTTTAATAGACAGAAAGTGTTGCTTCTAGAAAATGGCTCATGTTTTAAAAGCTGTTGCCAAATCGCCGCAAGGCTTCCTTTCACTTCTGTTGCAGATTTCTGATCTTTTGTTAACTTTGCAATTTGGAAAATATCATATAATGAAAAGTTAAATAGAAAACCTCAATGGAAGCAATTCGTATACAATGCAGACTTGAAACTCAGTGGGCAGTAACGAAGGACAGAAGGTCATAGCTGAGCAGAAAGTAAACAAATCCTTTGATTTGCCTCCTTAATCTATGGCAGAACCCTATTTGCCATTTTCTGAAGGTTATCTCTAATTCTAATTGCCTGTTTGCATCCCGTCCTTCTGAGAAATTGGAGCCAAAGATGCTTTTCCGTGAGCATCAAATGCCTTCTGTGTAATTGGGTATGCTTTGGTGCTGACACCAGTGGTCTGTAGCTTAATTACAGATACACAGAGGGCAGAGGGAGGTAGACATTTCAGAGCTGGCATTTGGATATTAATCGGTGCTACTGAAAGCAGAAGTCCTAAAGCTACCACCTTTATAAAAGGCATACCCACTCATTCTGGATTCAAAGAGTGAAGCTGTGCAAGCTGTTCAAAAATGAGTCAAAGTATATCCCACATAATTTTGTGTGAAAATAAGTGATTACATGTATCAGAGAAAGTTTAAGAATAGCACGCAGTCCCTAAACCTGCTCATTGGGCACCGTTTTCAGCTCATATTCTCAGCTCCCCTTCTCACCATTATAGTTTATTGAAGAAGAGGAAGTAGAAGAACGAATCCTGGAGGGAAAGTACCAAGTGGAAAGAGACAGAAATCAAGCTAGCAGGTTAAAGAGACAGACCTGCAGTATTTCACACTGCTTTCTGCACTTACCAAAATAAAGACTAGTGATAGCAAGTATCTGTGCTCAGTGAAAGTGAGCCTAAAGCAAGAAGCAGACATGCCACAAAGATGGAACTATGCACAAGGGAAGAACATGGGCTGCCCAGAGGAATCTACATGTGGGACTAGACACTATTCCGTTACTAGTAGAGAATTTTTCTCGGATGCATCCTCATGCAGGAGGATGTGGTATTGATGTCCTCACCTCCACTCATCCTTTGTAGTCTATTGCTAATTCATTTTTTATTTCAACAAAGATTTACTGAGTGCCTGCAATGCACCAGATATCACCAATGGTTTTGTTCTAGTATGATTTGTCATTTTCAGTAAATGCTTTTGTTATCTTCACAAATCCTGACTTAAAGACCCACTATACGGCCTGTCATCTACATATGTTGAATGGTGATCGAAAGCCAAGGTGAGAGCCCTAAAGTAAGAAAAACTTGGTAATCTGATCTTGTGTTTTTGTTTCTTTCTTTTTTGTACTTTTCTCCCCTGCTTCTCCCTCCTTTATTCATTCATTCATTCATTCATTTATTCCCTTATATATATATTTTTTGAGTGTTCCTTATGCTCTCAACACATTTCCCAAGGTTTGGAACTAAAATCACAATTGTATCAATATCAAAACAAATAGACTTCTGGTTCCAGAATGGTGGCATAGGGGCAAGCTGGCTTCACTCCTCTCCCGCAGAAAACCAAAACCAAATATATAGTGCCAAGATATACACTGGCAACCACCCAGCTCAAGTATAATGACGAGACACTTCCCAGGGCCACAGAGAAGTGGGATAATTCCGAGCAGGCAATAGGAGAATGGGACTTCCACATCCACAAGGCCCCTCTTCCCACCCTACCTGGCACTAGAAAAATCTCCCCGTACCTCACAGTTTCTTATACTGGAAAAAGTAATAATAAAATTGAGGTGGTCAACCAGCGTCCACACTGCCTGTCCTTGCCTTAACCATGGGGAGTGTTGTGACTGCCTGAAGGGAGAAACATCCAGAGAATAGACAGACACGCAGGGGAGACACACCAACCTCAGCCCTGGAAACTTTGCTCTGTATGTCTGCCAAAGGAGATGCCCAATCAGAGTGGCTGTTCAGCACACCATGCTGTAGGAGGTACATCCCCCAGGTCCCCTGGGCACAAACTCCTGGCCAGCATTCCCACACTGCTGGGATAATCCCTTTGGGACCTGCCCCCCCGCATCTGGGACTGGCAGTGCTCTGACATTTACTAGAGCTGAGGTGAACCTGGGCTTAAGGCACCAGCTAGAGCCAAAAAGGAGGCAGCAACCTAGCAGTAAAAGTTTGCTAAACAAATATATCTAATAAAAACCAAAATGAGCTATACAGAGAAAATTGGAATAAATAACTAATCCTTCTATGCAAAGACATAGACATATACATACAAGAAACAATTGAAAACAGGGAACCATGACCTCCTTAAAAGGACAAAGCAAAAATCCAGTGACTGACCCTAACGAGACAGCAATTTGTGAGCTGTCTAACCAAGAATTCAAAATAGCTGTTTCATAGAAACTCAGTGAGCTCCAAGATAACACAGAGAAGCAATTCACAAATTTATTGAAGAAATTTGACAAAGAGATTGATATATAAAAAAAAAACCTGAATGCTTGGACTCAGAAATACATTTGCTGAACTGAAGAACTCTTTAGAGGCTCCACAGCAGAATGAACCAAGCTGAGGAATGAATCAGGGAGCTTGAAGACCAGCTATTTGAAAATGCAGACAAAGGAGAAAAAAGAAAAAAGAACAAAGAACAAGAAGAAAAGAAGACCACATACAAGACATGGAAAATTATCTCGAAAGACCACATCTAAGAAGTATTTGCGCTCAAGGGTGAGCTGAGCAAGAGCAAGGGGTAGAAAGCTCATTCGAAGAAATAATAACAGAAAACTTCCCAAAACTTGAGAAAGGTATAAACATCCAGGTACAGGAAGGCCTTAGAACACCTAACAGATTCAAACCAAATAAGACGACCCCAAAGGGATATAATAATCAAACTCTCAAAGGACAAGAGACAATCCTAAAAGTGGCAGGAGATAAGAAGCAAATGACACATAAAGGAGCTCCAATGTGTTTGGCCATAGACTTCTTAACAGAAATTGCACAGGCCAGGAAGGAGGGGAATGATTTTTTAACATGCTCAAAGAAAAAAAACAGTCCAAGAATATTGTGTCCAGGAAGATTATCATTCAAATACAAAGTAGAGATAAAGCCTCTCAGACAAACAAAAGCTGAGAGAATTCACTGCCACCGGACTCATCTTGCAAGAAATGCTAAAGGGATTTCTACAGTCGGAAAGAGAAAAATTAACATACACATGCACACAAAAAACTTTTCAAGGTATAAAACCCACTGGTAAAATTAAGTACAAGGACAAACCCAGAATAGTCTAATACTGAAATTGTGGTGTGCAATCCACTCCTGACTCTAGAATGAAGCCCAAAAGACAAATCTATCAAAAACAATAAAGCTACTATAGCAGCCCATTAGGGGACAGGCAATATAGTAATATAAAAAATATATAAATTGAGACAATTAAAAATCAAATTGGGGGGATCAAAGTGTAGAAATTTTTTTGTTTTTTGTTTTGCCTTTGTTTCTATTCTTTTATTTTTGATCTAAGATAAGTTGTCATCTCTTTAAAATAACTTCTTAAATTTATAAGATGTTTTCTGTAAGCCTCATGGTAACTGCAGTGCAAAAATCTATAATAGATTCACTAAAAATAAAAAGCAACAAACTGAAATATATTACTAGAGATAATCACTTAACCACAAAGGAAGACAGTAAAAGAGGAAGACGGAGAAGCAGAGTCTCAAAACAACCGGAATACAAGCAACAAAATAGCACTCAGTTCTTGCTTACCCACCAATCACACTGTATGTAAATGGTCTCAGTCCTCTGATTAAAAGGCAGAGAGTGGCTGATGGATGAACAAACAAGACATCACTATATACTGCCTTCACAAAACCCACTTTACCTACAAAGATACACATGGACTGAAAGTCAAGGGCTGGAAAAAGATGTTCTATGTAACTGGAAATTGAAAAAAAACGAGAGCAGCTATCCTTATATCAGATAAAATAGACTACAAATCAAAGACTGTAAAAAAAAGAGAAAGAGGGTCATTATATAATGATTCAGCAAGAGGATATAACAATGATAAATATCTATGCATCCGACACCAGCGTTCCCAAGTATATAATGAAAACATTAATAGATCTAAAGAAAGAGATAGATTGCAACACAAGAACAACACAGGGGACTTTAACCTTCACTTTCAGTAATGGACAGACCATCAAGAAAGAACATCAACACAGAAACATGGTAGTTAAACTACACACTAGCCCTAATAGGTATAATTGGCATTTACAGAACGTTTCACCCGACTGCTGCAGAATAAACATTGTTCTCATCAGCTCAACTCATCAGCGCAGAATATTTTCTAGAATAGACTGTATCTTAGGCCACAAAACAATTCATATCAAGTATCTTTTCTGACCATAATAAAATAAAACTAGAAATCAATAACAAGAGGAACCTCAGAAAATGCACAAACAAGTGGAAATTAACATGCTTTTGATTGACCAATGGGTCAATGAAGAAATTAAGGTGAAAATTTCAAAATTTCTTGAAACAAATGAAAAGGGAAATACAACATACCAAATCTATGGGATATAGCAAAAGCAATACTAAGAGCGAATTTTATAGCAATAAATGCCTATAACAGAGAAGTAGAAAGCCTTCAAATAAACTACCTAATGATTCACCTTAAAGAACTAAACCCAAAATTAGTAGAAGGAAAATGATAAAGATCAGAGCAGAAATAAATTGAGACTAAAAAAATACAGAAGATCAATGAAACAAAAAGTTGGTTTTTTGAAAGATAAACAAAATTGACAAACCTTTAGCTAGACTAAGAAAAAAAAGAGAAAATACCCAAATAAGTAAAATCAGAAATGAAAAAGGAGACATAACAACTGAGACCTCAGAAATACAAAGAATCATTAAAGACTATTATGAGTAACTATATGCCAACAAATTAGGAAACCTAGAAGAAATGAATAAATTCCTGCCACATATAACCTATCAAGATTGAATCATGAATAAATAGAAAACCTCAACAAACCAATAACAAGTAATGAGATCAAAGCGGTAATAAAAATTCTCCCATCAAAAAAAAAAAAAAGGGCCGGGCGCGG
>NW_012151396.1:2135561-2151710 GCF_000956105.1 Propithecus coquereli | reverse complement strand
ACTCCACCAAAAAACTGTTAGAATTGAAACAAATTCAGTAAAGCTTCAGGATACAAAATCAACATACAAAAAGTAGTAGCATTTCTATACATCAGTAATGGTATAGCTGAAATAGAAATCAAGGAAACAATACCATTTATAATAGGTACAAAAAATATATAATACCTAGGAATAAATCTAATCAAAGTGAAAGATCTATACAAGGAAAACTATAAAAGTCTGATGAAAGAAATAGAAGAGGACACACAAAAAAATAGATATTTCATGCTCATGGATTGGAAGAATCACATTTTCTTGCCTTTGGCTGTTTAGGTTTCCCTAAGTCTAAAGATAACATCTCCATTATGAATGTAACATAAACATTTTTCATAAATGCAGAGAAAGTTAGAGAAGTATAAACAGAACATTGCCTTCTAATACAAAACAATCATCCTTATTATCTGACAAAAGAGAGAAAAGGAAAGTCTTTATGTACCACTTCTCCAAGAAGAGGTGACCTAATTCAACCTATTTCAAGCCACTTAGGGGTAGAGATTTTAAACAGTAGCTGCGTAGTACTTAGAGGAACATGTACTTGTCAGAAGCTAATTATTCCTTTTCTCACTCTTGATTCCAGACTCCTAGAGTACAATAGGGAAACCACAATAACTCATTCTTTCAGAGTACCTTTCTGGGAGTAGCATGGAAAGATTAGGCAGATTCTATTGCACTTAATTCTCTAAACATTAAGGTAGATGCAGGATTACAGTATTGATATTCAGTCTCGAGCAAAGGATGCCATAAATGAATACAGCCAAAATGAGCTAAGTCAAAGCTGTGACGGTGACAAGCAATTGAAGTTATAGGCAGACTTAATATACATAGAATGGGTTTGTTTTCACTCCATGATTTTTTTCAATTTGTGTACATGTGCTGCTTATTAATGAATACTGGTCTATTAAACTTTAAATACATAAAACTTTTCTCCCTTTACCTTCTGAATGAATGCATGCTGAATTTAATTCATATTGATCTCAGCCTCACAGAAAAATATGAGAAAATTGTAAAGATAAATTTTTATTCCTCGAGGCTACTGTATTCCCACATCATCAGATTTTTACCGTGACTCTGTAAGATCAATGACGGTAGTTGGCTGACTAGATTCTCCTCTTTGTAAAGAAGAGGCGATGCCACTTCAGGGAGCGTGATTGAAGACGTAAGACTAAAGATAGACACGCTTCTAAATGTAGTTTTGTGAAGCAAAAAAGTGTGGATGTGCATGGAAGGGCGCTGAGGTTCTGTGTTTCTATTTTGATTTCTTCTTTCAGTAGTTGTATTCTGCCCTGATTCCACCAGGGCACAGCCTCAGTAAAAAACTACTGACTCTCCTTGTCCTCTGCTTCCTTTGACTGCCACAACAGAACAAAAGGAGAATAGAACAAATCACCATTGTCAAAGCATCCCTAATAAGTTTATATCTGTATCTATTTATCCACCTATATATTGTCTACTACCTACCTACTATCTAGATATCTAAATATTTATATCTGTACATATAGTAATAAGTCAAGGGGTATATAAACTGCTAAAATATATTGCTCTAAGAAGTATACAGTCAAAAAGTAAACCCACGGTATAATTTACATTGAATACATTCCATATAGATTTGATGTAATTACCTTTGTCAATGCCTATATATTTTTTTCTGTTACCCACAGCATCTACAACCACTACCAACCAAAGAGGGAAGAATAAAATATTGAGACCATATAAGTAAATTACTTGTAATTGATAAGGCATTTCAAGCCCTTAACTTTGCTGGAAATTAATATTAGTGAGATAAATCACTATTCCAATCAATATTCCAATCAGTTACTGGATCTATTTTATTGTATAAATCAACATTGTCCTTCAATGAGTCTCTGGCAATGTTTTAAGATATTTCAATGTATTCTAATATTTTTTGTTGGATGCATATGAAATTATTTCTGAAATTATGCATCAGTCTAAATCTTAGCTCTCCCTTCAGAGAAATGTTTCCTTGAAACTATTTCATGAAACAACAGTCTTTTATTTTCTGGAATTATAGGCCAAACCCTTGCCAAAAGCCAAAATTAGCATTACATTTTTTCCAGCCTATTCCCATATTATTTAAGTTAACATGTTCACTTTTTTTTTGCTTAGATATTTGATAGTTTTTATTTAGTTTTTAAGCAGATATCAATATCTACATCCATATTTGTATTTTTAAATAAAAGTAACCTTATATTACAAGCCTATTTTCTAATTATTCCTAATCACAGGAATAGGCAGTGTTCACGTGCGGCGGCTGGCATTTGTGGAGGGAAGTAAGAGCATGGGAAACACGTCTCCTCTTTCTGATTCTTGAAATGGCCAAACCAGTCACCCTTGCTTTTCTCAACCCTCTCATCCTTATTCTAGTAGATATTTTCTCATACAAATAATACAGAAAGATAATAACTAACTCTTAAATACAAGTAGTCAAGCTGGCTGTAAAAGAATTCATTTAAAATGTAGAATGCAATTGCCTTCGGTAAGCGATTAAAATCATTCCGGCCGCTTTGCCTTGCAGAACAGGTCTTTAACCATTATTTTCCATTGATCAAATTGCATTAGTCTAGGTTTGAAACCCGAGCGAGTAAATATTGCTATAAAAATACCCACAGTATTTCAGTTTTCTTGCAACAGAAATATTTCTTTTTGTCAAGTATTGTGTTGCTAATATGAGCAAAAGCTAAATACGAAGGGAAAACATATTTTGAATGCCTAACTACGCTGAAGGTCATACTTGGTCATTCCTTCACCAGCTATTTATTGGATGCTTATTACGTTCAAGCCCGTGGTGCTCGACAAATGTTTGCGGGATGAGTAAATGTTTTCAGCTGTGTGTGTTTCAGCCTTATTCTTCTTAGTTTCTTGCTTCCTCCAGTATCGGCCAGCTGTTAGTCAATTGCTTATAGCTGAATATTTTGTTTGAAGGATAAGATTATTCATTTTAAAACAAAAAGGAAGGAATAGGAAGACAACCGAGGAAGCTAGGGTATCTGCTGTTGTTCATCAAACACCTGCTATCTATTAATTTGATTCATCTGGCAAGCCATGCCCACGCTCGTTAATTGACCATTCATCATTAGAAAAAATATAAAAGCAAAGTATTTACACCTGGCCCCCTCTAGCCTGCACCCTCTCCAAATGGTTTCTATGTCAAGGCTTTGGCTAAACCTTAAAAATTCTGTGAGTAGGTTTACGTAGCATTTCATTTCAGAGCCTGAAGTCAGCCTCCTGCACCGATATTTAATCCTATCAAGGAAAAGGGATGCTAAGAAAGAAATGCTTTGTAAAACACAGCATGAAACAGACCTCAGCATTAGCGTTTAGCTTCTGATAATGTGCTCTGTATAATGTGTTAGTCAAGTTCTTGTGCCAAATTGGGTCCTTAGCCCTCACAGTGATTTTTGAAATAATTTTAACCATGAGTATATGAAATGATAGCTTTTCAAAAGCCACTGTAAATCTCAGAGCTCCCATGGTGGCCAGTGACAGCTGATAAATGGAAATGGAGAAAAACAAGGAATGCAAATACAAAGCAATTTGCATGACTCAGCCCACCCAAGGAAGCTGATGGAGGCACCACTTTATTATTTCAAAGTCACTTGCCTTGCAAACTGTAGATTTCTCCAACGCTGTTCTGGCGGGTGATGTGATGCCAGTACGCACTACGAGGAAGAGATATTGATTTGGATAATGTCATTTGTTCAGTCAAGCTTGTCTGAAGCTAAAAGAAAAAGAAAATGTATTTTAGGCTTTATTTAAAATATGAAACCGAAATCTGCTCTTTTAAAGTTGAGGGTTACATGTGAATGACATGATAGAATCTGTTGTTAGACACCTGCATAATCGTCTGTTTAAGGACAACTTTTTAAAAGGTAAAATCACTACTCAAAAATAGGAAATTGTAAACAATTTCATCTAACTCATTAATTAGGAAGGGAACATTAAGATGGTACAACTGATTCCAAGGAGAATTCAAATGGCTTATCGCCAATCAGGAACACTGGCAAATATCCAGGCAGTAATCAATTGCATTCCACTAGACAAATTTATTTGCATTTCTATGGAAAAGAATTATTTGCATTAACTCTCAGCTTTCAACAATTTACAGGATTGTAAAATAACTCGAAAAATGAAAGTGCAGGCTTGGTCAGAAACAGATATCTCAGAAAGGTGCCAAACACAGGATACTCATTAATCTTTTTTACCCATTTCAGTCTCTTAAAATTTTTCCTGACATCTCCTGACACCGTTACACAATGATCTGTTTTCTCAGATAGATCTGTTTGCTTGCTCCTGTGATAGGACTTCATACTGAAAAAGCGTTTCCTCTGAGAAACTCTTTGATACAATTGTGAATTTTCTTATTTGAAACATATAGTTTAAGGTTAGCTGAGGAGACCCACATGGTATCATATCACTTGCTCAGGCATATGATTAGTTCAAAGAACAAAAATAGTTTACATTGCATTTTCAAGAAAGAAATGCATTTTTATTGATAGACAACAGGGTTCAAGAAACATACAGAGGTGGTTTTATTTGGTCTTAGTGCACATTTCTCTGACACAACTTGAGAAAACATTTACCTTTTGACAAACAATGGACGATGAATCCTCTTATTAATAAAATCTCACATTTTTCCCTTATTTAATGCCTGACTCTAAGCAAAACTGGGAGTTGTAAAGATTGTCTCTGTCAGATCTAGCCTTAGAGTTCCTGTCTGCTTCCTGTGGTGTGCATTTTCCCACTGTGCCCCCAGAACCCCAATTTTTGCATCCAGCACTGGGTTTAACTCTTACTACCTCTCATAGAAGATGTTCTCAGGAAAGTACCTGATATGATTTAACAGGTCATTTAAATCTAAGAGGACATCAAACCAAGAGGTTTTTACATTTTAATGGAAAGTATAGTCAAAGAGCTTGAATATATTTATTTGATTTTACTTTTTAGTAGTGAAGCATTTCTAGAACTGCTATGTCTTGACACAAAAGTGTCATACTCATCATTTGAGGCTAGGAGTTTGAGACCAGCCTGGGCAACATAGCAAGACCCTGTCTCTAAAAAAAAAAAAAAATTGCAGGGTGTGATGGTGCACACCTGTAGCCCTAGCTACTCGGGAGGCTGAGCTGGGAGGATCACTTAAACCCAGGAGTTGGAGGTTGCAGTGAGCTGTGATCTTGCCACTTCACTCCAGTCTGGGTGACAGAGTAAGACCCTGTCTCAAAACAAACAAACAAAAAAAGGTGCCATACTCAGTCTATTTAAAAGTCTGGCATTGTTGAAGGTATTTTTTTTTTTTTTTTAAGAAGATGGCTTGGCTCCAAATAGTAACATTGCAACCAATCTATATTTTGCAAAATTTGATATTAACATATTTCAGAGTTTTCCTCCTTGTTGCCAAAATAGGTATACTGTCCACATCCACATCCCGCGGTCGGGGGGTGTGTGTGGGTGGAGTGGGGGCGTTGGCAGTGCAAAGGAGAAGACAAATTTCTGAGTTACCCCAGAGCAGCACTTTCAGAATCTTTGCTATGCTGGTTAACAACGCACCTTTCCAGTTGGGGTGGGGAACCTGTGGCCCTCCACATCCCCAAGTGAGGCCCCTCAATTGAATCCAAACTTCACAGAACAAATCCCTTTATTAAAGTCTGGAATCCATCACACACTACTGCGAGGAAATAGAGGCGAGGCTCATTGTGTGAAAGTGTTATTGGGGGAAAAGAAAGGGCTTTTGCCTTTAGAGCCTGTGTCCTATATGAGGCATAAACTTAATTAAACACATAAATCTTCAATTCATGTTAGCCATACCCATTAATAACATCAATTAATCCATAAATTCAATCTCATATTAATCACAGTTCTGTCTACTGTCTACTCTTTATCCTTTTTTCTAGTATATTATAATTTGTTTATTACTTAGCATACAATAGATTGTCAGTGATAAATTAATCTTTCCAAAATTTGATGAAAGTGCTTTTCCTTTCACTTTTTTATTCTGGGAAACATTTTTCTTCCCAAATGATCAATCTTAAGCATCATGGAAACACAGTAAACATATTTTGTTTGCTGGAAACGAATAACTGGAAACCACTGGAGACACTAATTTCCTCCCTGCAGTTCCCCTCTGAGTCGCCCCCTGTTGGTTTTCACCTCATGTTCCTCTAGTTCTCACTCATCAGTGTCGTCAAGCTCCAGGACGCTTTTAACAATATTCTATTTTTTCATTTGTTCCTTTGGTTCCTCTTTATTCTACTTCCATATTTAAATTGCTGAAACATGGAAAATTTGTCTTTAAAAATTTGATTATAGATTTTCTCAGGATCTTTGCCAAAGATACAAATCTCTTTCACCCTATCTTGGCTGTCTAAGTGTTCTCTTAGACATCGGAGACTCCATTCACCATTCGTAACTGCATGTTGGGTCCGCTACGGACTGAATTGTGCTCCCCCCACAAATTCCTAGGTTGAAGTGCTGTCCCCCAATGTGACTGTATTTGGAGAGAGGGCCTTTAAAGAGGCTAATTAAGGTTAAAGAAGGACATGAAGGTGGAACCCTAATCAAGTGGGACTGGCGTCCTTACAAGAGGAGGAGACACCAGGGATGAACGCGCACAAAGAAAAGGCCTGCAAAGACACTAGAAAGTGTCTGCAGGCTGAGGAGAGAGGCCTCGGAGGAAACCAGTCCTGCCGGCATCTTGATCTTGGACTACCAGAAGTCCAAGAACTATGAGAAAATAAATTTCTGTTGTTTAAGTCTCCCAGTCTGTGATATTTTGTTTTGGCAGCCCTAGCAAACTGATGCAAGTATTCTGTGCCATGGGCAATCTAAGATATGTTGTAGAATCTATCTGATTTATCTAGCTATTTTTAATATTATTATGAACTTTAAGCAATGTATTATAAATTAATTGACCTTTTTGATGGGCACAATGACCAAGACAGTATGACAATATTTCAAGCACTTTTATTAGAGAATTGTGTTGATTCTAATTTTAAACTCTTGATAAAATTTCCTTTACTGAGAGGTTTTAAAAAGAGAACATACATCCTTAACTATTTTTAACTAAAAATTATCCTTAATTATTTTCACATTATAATACTTTAATTAAAAGCATTATGATAAAAAATAAAGCTTAAAATGCTATAGTAATTTTCTTTTTTGTTGTTTTACTTTCTAAATTCTTAGATCCAACACAGCTCAAGTGATTTCTTAATTGAAAGAACAATGCATCAATTTGACTTGGAGGATTTTTTAGGACCATAAAATTGTGAATATGTTAAAAAAAAAAAAAGGCAATTTATATTTATATTGCAAATAAATATCTATTACATTGTAAGATAATTTCTAAGCAATGACTGCATTTTAAAAAATTAAACATGATGGATACACTTCTTCAAGGTTCTTTTGTTCCTTCTTTGTGAGGATCTGCTACGTGGATTTTTTTGGTGGCCTTGGTAAAAAATTTCTCAAGAAGCTAAAAATTCTGCAACCCCTTGCGCCAGGACTCCCTCAGTATTGAACTACATTCTCTTTCCTGGAGACAACACTCCTCTCCTCCTTTTGTGCAGGGTTGGGATTAGGAAAGGATGCTTCAGCACAGATGCAGAAATCAACTGGACACGGAGGCAGTTCATTCAGTTGATACCCTCACTGTGGCTTTTTGCCATTTGGGGCTCTAACCCTCTCCTGATCCCATTCTGCTGAAACAGCAGTCAGTTCTCTGGGATACGAGCAATGAATCGGAAACCACTTATTTAACATCTGGAAAGAGGAGCAGTCACAGCCCAAACAAGTCTGGAGAGTAGTTGACGCATTTGAGTTCTTCTGGAGAGCTGCATGCAACTGACACATCTCAAAAAGCCACAGCCCAGCAGAATGATTTAGGCCCAAAGTGTGCCACATGGAGATTAAATTACTATCTTTAGTTGAGTATGACACAGATTAGGGTGATGCTGTCCTCACGCTGATGAGAAAGGAAAACCAAAAGAAAAGAACCTTATATTTAGAGCAGCGGTCCCCATCCTTTATGGCACCAGGTACGGGTTTCATGGAAGACAATTTTTCCGCAGATGGGGTGGGGGATGGTTACAGGATGATTCAAGAGCATTACATTTATTGTGGGGTCAAACCTCTCTGCTAGCGATAATCTGTGTTTGCAGCTGCTCCCCAGCGCTAGCATCACCGCCTCAGCTCCACCGCAGATCACCAGGCATTAGATAAGGAGCGTGACCTAGATCCTCCACGTGCACAGTGTACAGTAGGGTTTGTGCTGCTATGAGAATCTAATGTCACCGCTGATCTGACAGGAAGCGGAGCTTATGTGGCAATGTGAGCGATGGGGAGCAGCCGTAAATACAGATGAAGCTTTGCTGGCTCGCCTGCCGCTCAGCTGCTGTGTGGCCTGGTTCCTGGTACTGGTCCGTGGCTGGGCGTTGGGGACCACAGATTTAGAGGACTCTCATTGAGATATAAACAAGGGCGACTGCTCTTGCTCTCTCCCATTTAGCCAATAATATTTTTTATTTGTAAACATTTGAGATTTCCAGCTGATAGATTCCAACCTCCATCTCTCTCCTCCCCTAAACTTTGGAAGACTCTTTTGAACACATCTGGTTGAAAGGGTCATTTTTAGGAAACGTTTTCTTCCCGGGTTACTCTGGTTTTGCATTTCTTGTGAGAACTTTGGCTCCTTACTATCTTTTCAAGTATGTTTGTGTAGCAAACAGGCTCAGAAGATACAGTATCTTCCTCCAGGGAAGATTTGTTTCCTATCAGGACAATACAGATGATGTCTTCTTCCAGGGCAAAGGCTGGGCAGCTCTGTTAGCAGCCACGTTATAAGATCCGATGTTCCCTGAACTCAGGTTCCTCCGCTGTGGCAACATGCAGCATCCACCTGGGCTGTACCCCATGGCCCCGGGGACTTGGGGAACAAGGAAACTTATGGGAACATGCAACTCATGATGCTCGCTGGTGCCATAGTAACAAAATCCCTCGTCTCTGCCCCAGGAGTTCTGTTTTCCTCCAGCATCCTTGAAACTGCGGCAGGCAAGGGAGGTAGGGGTGGTAGCATCTTTCCCGCTTTTGTTAACCTGAGTTGTCTCTGCTCTTCCTACGCCTTGAATCTAAATTACCTTATTGAATTTCCTCTATTGAACTGTTTGGCATAGGCTTTATTTACTTAAGTGGACCCTGACTCATACAAGGAGCTCTCTTGCTATGTCCCAAATTTATTCAATATATCCACATTGAAAGGCTTTAAAGTTATTTCTGCTCTTTTGATACTAAAACTAACAAATCCCAAAACTAAAGAATTTTGAGAAAATAAAAAGAAAATTAGGTCAGTATTCCATCTAGGGATTTTGGCTTATATATGTATAAGTAGAATTATGAACATTGTTTCTCAAAGAGTCATTAATTCTCCAAAGGTTATTTGCTGTTTACATTTTTATAAAGCAGCATCAAATTCTCTTAGAAATAATTTTGCCTGTTTTTATAACTCCTTTCATATGTTGAATTTATATGATTGGGTTTCACTTTGAATAGTTTTTCTATACTTTTACCTTTTAGAGAGACTTGTGTTTTCATTTATGGAAATAATATGTAATTTTTCAGTTTTTCTTATGTATTATATTTTCCTCTTGTCCTAAGTAATTTCCACATCCTATTTTTCTTAGGTTGTTTTGTTGGTCTTTTCTACCTCCTCAAGTTAAGTATTTGCAATTATAATCTTATTTGTTTAATGAAAGCATTTGCTTCTGAATGTCACTTGTCTACTTCCCAGTGGCTTGATAAGTAGAATAGAAATCATTCTTTCTTAAAATTATAGAATTGTAGCTTTTTTCCTCTTTTATATAATATATTGCTTGTGTATATTTTAAGGTACTGCTTTTTCATGTACATTTTATTATTAACTTTTATTTAATAATATATTGTAGGTAGAGAATGTGGACTGAATAGTTTCCATATATTGAAGTTGATTTTTCATTGTTATCTAACATATAGCCAATTTCTGTACATGTTTTATAGATACTTAAAGAGATATTCACACTGATGTAGAGTCTCTCTTTCTCTACGCAGATGTATACGCATGCATGTAAACACTATTTACTTTGTATTTCCTTCTCTACATATTTGTTTACATTTTTAATGTACTTTATCAATATATGAAAGTGTTAATTTCAAATGACTAATCAGCATTGTTTCTGCCCATTTTCTCTTATATATTTATGCATTTTTTATTTTATTACAAGTTGAGTTTATTTATATATTTATGGGGTATGATTTATGAATATGTGAAAATTAAATCAAGCTAATTAACATAACTATCACCTCAAATACTTATTTTTTGTGGTGAGAACATTTGGAATTTACTCTCTTAGCAATTTTGAAATGTACAATACACTATTATTAACTATATTCACCACAATAGAACCCCGTGAAACAAATTTCTCCAGTCTGAGATACTGTGCCTTTTGACCATCATTTCTGTCTCTCCCACCCTCAGCCTCTGTAACCACATTTCTACTTTCTGCTCCTAAGATTTTGTTTTAGATTCCATTTATAAGTGAAAACACATGGTATCTGTCTTTCTGTGCCTGGCTCATTTCACTTAGCATAATTTTCTCTAATTCCATCCATGCTGTTGCAAATGACAGCATTTCTTTCTTTTTCAAGGGTGTATAGTATTCCACTGTGTATATGTGCCACATTTTCTTTGTCCATTCATCCACTGATGGGCACTTAGGTTGATTCCATAACTTGACTATTGTGAAATATGTTGCAATGAATATAGGAGTGCAGATATCTCTTCGACTTACCAATTTCAAATCTTTTGGGTAAAAACCCACAGTGGGATTTCTGGATAATATGATAGTTTTACTTTTAATTTTTTGAGGAACCTCCATAGTGTTTCCCATAATGGTCGTACTAATTTGCATTCCCACCAACAGTATACAAGGGTTCCCTTTTCTCCATGTCTTCAACAGGCCTTGTTATCTTTCATCCTCTTGATAATGGCCATTCTGATGGTGTGAGAAGATATCACATTGTGGTTTTAATTAGCATTCCCTAGTGATCAGCAATGTAGAATATTTTTTCATGAACCTGTTGGCTATTGGTATGTCTTTTGGGAAATTTCTACTCATGTCCCTTGCCCATTTTTTATTTAAGTATTATTTTATACATTAAAATGGTGTTTTATTTGACACATAAAGCTTCATGACTGTTTTATTGTTTTATAAGTTAGATATGTTGTTACACTCCTCTTATAAAAGTTCTCCCCGGTCCCAGGGTTCAACCTCACCTCCATCTTTTAGCTTCCACTCTTCCAAATAAATAGGTTGATAATCTCCTCTACTTTCTCCTAGGAAGTCTGGGCTTCTTTTTCAAGAAATAGTATTGTTCATCATCCATTAATATCTTCTTTGTTTTATCTGTTCTTGGTCTAGTAGAAATTACTGGGTATTTCCAACACATACATAATGCCTCTTCCTTATTTTCAGCCTATTTCAAGTATTCTATATTTTTACATTCCTTTAGTCATTTTATCTGGCACTTGATTCAGAAATCATTGATTTTGTCTACTTAAATCTTCATAAAATTTTCTGGAAGCTAGGAAAGGGATGAAGTATCCCTCTTTAAAATGAGAGGAGGCTGAGACTTCGAGACGTTAATTGATGTTCCTAAGGCCATATATCCTATGGAAGGTTGAGACTAGAATTGTGATTGTCCTCTGTACTTCTGTGCTTTTTTTGACCATCAAGAGATTCTGTGTAATGTCTTTCAAATAAACTTGCATCATAAATAGTATTAAATATTGTGTTAGTTTTGTGAAAAGATTGGCGATAGCTGCAAATTCTTTTAAAAGCCTGCATTCAGAAATAGTCTACATTTCCTGCCCTTAAATCCGGGCTGGCCGATGTTTGTTTGACCAGTAACGTGTAGTAGACAAGACATCACGTCTGCTGTGGGCATGACCTCTGAGACCTTTAAGGAGGTTCCTTCTTCCCTCCACTTGTGCTGAGTCACCATGTAGGTCTGACTACATGCAAGGCTGCCGTGGAATGAGGACAGGCCGTGTAGTCGAGGGCTTAAATCCACCTTAGAGAATCTAGCAATTCTCTTACAGATGGGGTATCAACATTCGGAAAAATTCAGGCATTTACTCAAGGTAAAACTTCAATTACAGAGACTCTCATAGAAAATAGCTCTCTAGACTCTGAGTCCATTGCTCTTCAGACTTCGATGCTCATCTCTCCTGGGAAAAATGAGCTTCCTCCTCAATATATTGCAATGTGGGACAACCCAGCCTTGTCCTTTGAGAGGACCCAAGCTTCGAGGAAGCAGCAGGTCAGGCCTGACAACTGTTGGGATTTTTATGAAAACCTCTTCATGTTTTTACCAAAAGAATGATCTGTGTTACCTTACTGCTTTTTGGACTTTTTCCTTTGCTGTTTTGAGGCTTTGCCTGCCCCTGTGATGAATGTTAATGCTCATCTGTGTTCACTTATATAAAATTCATTTATATGAAAAACTGTTAACTAAGTAATTTTCCTTTTGCTTTGTATCTCTCGAGTGATGGCCTAGAAATTTTTAAATTGGATTAGCAGTTGAGACACAAGAAATCCAGCAATTATGAATTGACATTTATGAGCCATTCTCTATGTGCCTGGCAACGTGCAAATTGGTTTCATATGTTATCCCATTGAATATTCATATAAATTGTCAACAAATATGCCATCTGAACTTTACAGACAAGGACAACGAGGCACAGAGGGATAATATAATTTGTTCATGGTGACACAGCCAGTGAGTGATGTCTCTGAGGCTTCAGGGCTCTGATGTTCTTCTCCCTTCATCATGACTCACTGTAAAATAAGTTATTGGAGCAGATGAGATGAGAATTACACCAGCTGGGTCCATTTCGCAGGACCAGGGCAGGAATGTGAGTGCCTCTTTCTCATGCTTAAGACAGAACACCGTAGTATGTGTGGCAGAATCACAGGGTAGCTGAGCACATGAGTGTTGCTTTCAGCTAGTCTGCTATCAGATGTCGACTACACAGCTGCCCAGTCAGGAAGGCATATAAACTTAAAAAAAAAATTCAGTTTTTGCTTATCTACCTTAAGTGTTATAAATATTAAGATGTGCTTTTAGAGTGAAAAATCACAGTGTTTATCACATCTGAAGTGCTTGGTAAAGACTGCTGCAATGTTATTGTAACTATTGCATGGAAGAGGTGGCATATGCCAGAGGCATCTATGTGTATATGTGGTCGAGACATGGAAATTTGCCCAAATTGAGCCACCAAAGGAAGGATATTGAAGACAGACACACGTATGTAGTAATTAGGCTCAGATCTAAATATAAATACAAATCCCCTAAATATGAACCTGAGGAATAACTGGCCTATGTGGGCAGGTGGGGAGAGGTGGAAGACAGATGAGAAACATGTGAGCGATGCTAGTAGCAGGGTATGTGTGCGTGTGTGTGCATGTGAGCACACATGTACAATGTAAGCTAGGTAAGGGGAGTAACAGCTTTCTCTAGATGATGAAGAGAATAAGAAATGCCTCTTGTCGCATATGCCAGCGTGATCTCTGGTATGACCGAGAAAAGAGGGTGGGCAAACTTACTATAAATAAGAAGTACTGCAAAAGTACAAGTGGCCAGAAAACATGCTAATGTGACATATGAAGTGTATGTCGTTGTAAAAAAAAATGTTGTGCTGCTTCATAAGGAAAATGCTGCCTACAAATGCGCTTCCAGTTGAGAACATTGAGTTTTATTTGTTCTTGGAAAAGAGCTTATGAAACTTGAAAACTGTGTGGGTATAGACACCTCAGAGACCTTAAGCCAGCCACGCTTAAGGCACTGTTTGCATTTGTTAAAATAGTCCTTTGAAGTTTGAAGGTTTATGGGCAATTGGTTTCTCACAGACTTGACTTAATTTTCAATAGGGGACATCTCATACTTAATCTTCCATTTTATTCAAGATAAATGGAAAGGAATTAGAAGATACCTTGCTGAGTTTGTTTCAGTATAACAAACAAAATGTAACATTTACATATTCATTTAATGGAAGTTGCTAGATGTTATTTAATGGACTTTGCAGAATATTATTTTCATTAAACTTGAAAAAAATGGATGTTATTATTGTATATTTTAAATCATGTATTGACCAAAATACTTTCAGGAAGTACAAAAAATGCTGAGCTTTGGAATAACACCAGAAGTCATTACAAACATCTAAATGAAAACTTTAATCCCATTCTTATCTGCAATAAGTAATGCTTTTAAGAATGTACATATTCTTTTTTTTCAAGATTTTTTTTTTTTTTTTTTTTTTTGAGACAAAGTCTCACTGTGTTGCCTGGGCTAGACTGCCGTGGCGTCATCTTAGCTCACAGCAACCTCAAACTCCTGGGCTCAAGCGATCCTCCTGCCTCAGCCTCCCGAGTAGCTGGGACTACAGGCATGCGCCACCATGCCCGGCTAATTTTTTCTATATATATTTTTAGTTGTCCAATTAATTTCTTTCTATTTTTAGTAGAGACGGGGTCTCGCTCTTGCTCAGGCTGGTTTTGAACTCCTGAGCTCAAACAATCCGCCCGCCTCGGCCTCCCAGAGAGCTAGGATTACAGGCGTGAGCCACCGCGCCTGGCCCAAGATTTTTTTTATTTCAAAATATTATGGGGGTACAAATGTTTTTGGTTACATGGATCGCTTTTGTAATGATTGAGACAAGGTTGTAAGTGGGCCAATTACTCAGACAGTGTTCATTGTACCTGTTAGGTAGGTTTTTGCCTGTCCGCTCCCTTCCCCTCCCCGCACTTCATTTCCACCGAGTTTTTCTTCCTTCAGTGCACATGTGTGCTCATCAGTTAGTTCCAATTAATAGCAAGTGTGTGTGGCATTTGTTTTTCCACCGTGTAGATACTTCACTTAGGGTAATGGTTTCCAGTTCCATCCAAATTGTTGCAAAAGGCATTAATTCATACTTTTTTATGTCTGAGTAGTATTCTAAGGTATATATACACCACATTTTGTTAATCCACTCATGAATTGATGGGCACTTGGGTTGATTCCACATCTTTGCAATTGTGAACTGTGCTTCAATAAACATTTGAGTGCAGGTATCTTTTTGATAAAATGACTTCTTTTCTTTGGGGTAAATACCCATTAGTGGGATTGCTGGATAGAATGGTAGTTCTACTTTTAGTTCTCTAAGGAATCTCCATACTGTTTTCCATAAAGGTTGTACTAATTTGCAGTCCCACCAACAGTGTATAAGTGTTCCTTTCTCTCTGCATCTATGCCAGCATCTGTTGTTTTTGGACTTTTTAATAAAAGCTATTCTAACTGGGGTAAGGTGATTTTAATTTGCATTTTTCTGATGATTAGTGACATTAAGCATGTTTTCATGTTTCTGGGCCATTTGTGTATCTTCTTTTGAAAAGCTTCTGATCGTGTCTTTTGCCCACTTTTTAATGGGGTTGTTTGTTTCTTGAGGATTTGCTTGAATTCTTTATAGATTCTGGTTATTGGTCCTTTATTAGATGTATAGCTTGTGAATCTTTTCTCCCATTCTGTAGGTTGTCTATTTGCTCTGTTGATTATTTCCTTAGCTATGCAGAAGCTTTTTAATTTAATCGAGTCCCATTTATTAATTTTTGTTGCTGTGATTACCACTGGGGTCTTTTTCATAAATTTTTTGCCTAGGCCAATATCTAGAAGAGTTTTTCCAACATTTTCTTCTAGAATTCATATGGTTTTATGTCTTACATTTAAATTTTATTTCTGCATATTATGGGGGTACAAATGTTTAGGGTATGTTGCCCTTGCCCCCCCCCCGCCCACTCCCCAGTCAGAGCTTCAGGTGTGTCCATCCCCCAGATGGTGCGCATCACATTCATTATGTGTGTATATACCCAATCCCCTCCTCCCCCGCCCCACCTGCCCGACGCCTGATAAATGTTATTCCTATATGTGCACTTAGGTGTTGATCGGTGAAACTGATTTGCTGGCCTGTACATGTGGTGCTTATTTTTCCATTCTTGGGATACTTCACTTAGTAGAATGGGTTCCAGCTCTATC
>NW_012151396.1:2130194-2131939 GCF_000956105.1 Propithecus coquereli | reverse complement strand
TTTTAAATATATAAATATCTAGAAGCTATAATTAAGTGTTTATAATTTATTTTCAGTATCTGCACATGATGAGATCTGGGATGAATTTTTAGTAGTGGTTAAAACAATTTTTCCCATTTAAAAATAAAGCTAAGTTATTTTCTTGCCAGCCTTTATGAATTAGCTAATAATTACTGAGCCTTTACTAAAGACCAGGTGGTATTCTGACAGTTTGAAGTAGATATTTTTGTGTCCTCCTAAAATTCTTTTAAGAAGAGGTAACTAAAGCACAGAGAACCTAAGTGACTTGCCCAAAGGCACACAGCTCTGTTAGAGTCTTTCCCTATGTTCACATTCATTGAAAGTAGCCTTAATTATCCGCCCATGCTATCTTTACATCAACTTCTCAGATTCTAGTTGCCTACATTTAAAAAAAATGTTTCTGTTTTACAGCTCTGTCCCAAAGAAAAGACAGTCTGGGTCATTGGGTTGTATGTGTATATGTTATCATGATAAGTTCGTATGCTGAGTCATTTTGATTAACCTTTGAAATCTCTTGTTTTCATTTAAGGAAAACATCCTTGTAGAGCTTTCTTTTTATTGTTCAGCTCCAGCAATACAAATAAAGGAAACAAAACTATATTTTTTAACCTGGAAATTACACCCTTTTATGTTAGGCAGTCATTTTTCTTATACAGAATCAAATCTAGTTTATTCAATTTGAGAAATGTATATGTGAAATGCATTTTCTGAAGTGACATCTAGACTGGCAAATTTTAAGGAAACAACAAATTTTAAGGAAAAAGAACATGATACAAATCTAATTTTTACTGTTACATTGTGTGACAGACAGCACTACTGATTAGACCAATTATACGTTACCTTCTTACCATTTCCATCTTATTTGTGTATTTATGCAGAAATGTGTTTTTTGGTGTATGTGTGGGTTTTTTTTATTTTAAAGACTATTCTTTAGTGTTCTGAAACTGAACAACAGTAAGTGAATTGATTAATTAGGAAATTAGGATCACAGGTCCACTTTCATCATCAACCATAATAATTCATTCTAATTGAACTTGAGTTGTTTTATTACAATCCATGTCTATCAGTAAAAGAAAATTTCACAAACATGCAAATGGTAATTTCCCAGCAGGGAATTGGTCATTGTCAGTAATAATAAAGGCTGTAATATTATGATCAATATTGATAGTATTAACTAATACAATCATGAATAGAACTCTAAAGAATAAATTTGCAGTTATTCTTATACATTAAATCTTACATGCCACTTGCCATCTCAAATCACACACTTAAACTTTTCCTAGGATTTCTTAAAACTTCTGTGAATATACTCAGAAAAGAAACTGCAAAGACTGTTAAAAAACTTCTATGTACCTCTTACCAAATTCTTCATATTTTTAGTGTAGAAAAACTAATTATTATTTTTTATAGCCAATAGTGATTCCTATAAAATGTGGCTAAGAATAATGTTTTCACTAAAATGGAAGCCAAACTGCTGAGTATTGAACCCATTTTGAAGGCTTTCTTGTTCCTTTAAAAATTATAAATAAGCATATGTTCTCTGCCTATGAACAGTATTACTATATTTTATACACTGTAAGATGCCATCAGTTGTGATACAAAACATTATTTTACATAGCACTGCAAAAGATTAGTGCTGGTGATTTAACTGTAATTCACATTTGACCTGAGAGATGTTAAAATGTGGAAAAAAAAAAATGTGTATCTTGGAATTGATGCAATAC